>NW_024412441.1:22969380-23116881 GCF_014898765.1 Herpailurus yagouaroundi | reverse complement strand
CCCCCCCCCCCCCCCCCCCCCCCCCCGTCACCTTCAACTTGGTATCAGTGAAAACGTTGAAGGAAAGCGCTGTTTTCTGCTTTGCATTGAATTACTTGCTTAGGCGCTCGATTCGGGAGCCTGGTTCGGGCGGATGCCTGTATCAGACGCTGTAGGGAACCAGAAGCCGAAAAGGTACGGTTCACCTTCTCTTTGTAAAGTAACCAAAAAAAAAAAAAAAAAAAAAAAAAAAAAAAAAGGCGGGGGGAGAAGAAAAAGATGGACACGACCATTCTTTCCAACGCCAACAGTATCTTGTCTGTAATGAGGAAGTTAGGTTTTTAGGCTCGTTAAAATGCACTTTCTCTCCCTAAAATATGTTCTTCTCAACTATAAAGTCTCCACTGAGGAAGGAAATCAGAATCATTAAAAAAACGAGAACTCAAACTAGTTTCGTGAACTAAAAGGAAGGCCGCCAACAGTGGTAGTGATTGTACTTTTCCGTACTATACCTTTAAGGACATATTGAAATAGCTGTGCTGTACCCTCAATCAACATGCCGGCCCAACCTCTGCGAACCCAGCAAAATTCCGTGAAGGCCCTCCCGGGGCCTCCCATTTCTACTCTATCGGTGGGCTTGGGATCCTCTAGGGATCGTGAAGCTCATCCCTCTGGATTCACGTGCTTTTCTTCCCGAGTGGTTTTGCCCGTGTGCTCCATCACTGAGATTGTCCCACCTTCAAGGTTGTTTGCTCAATCGTGCAACATTTTTCATCTGGATTTGCTATGGACACCCCCACCTCAGTGGGTCCAAAATAAAACTCAATGTCTTTGTCTGCCTTCTCCCCGCAGACCCCACATCCACCATGCTGTATCTCAAGCAGTCACTCCCGTGATCATTCCTGGCTCCCTCCTCTCACTTCTTTTCCATATATCATACATTTATGACCACCTGTTCTTATTCCTCCTACTTCAGAACTGCTGGGTGAGTCTGCCCATCATGTCAACTCTCTAACATCCTGCCTACACTGCTGTAGTATCGTATTTTTCTGCCAATATTTCTTCATGCTAACCCATGCCTTACGGTGTCTTTTCCACCTTAAAATGCATCATGCCTTGATTGTTTCTCTCTTCAATTCTTCCACCGGAGTCACGGTAGTTTACAGAACGGGGCCTAGTCGCATCGCATACGAGGCAAAACACTCTACTTGGTGTTTGGCTTCGTCTCTAGCTAGTTTATGCTCCAGCTGCTTGCACTTCATACCGTTGTCAGCATGTGCCGCTCCTCGCCATGACTCTCTGTGCTTGCCAGACTCTGTCCTACCTCCCTTCTCTGTTGGCCTTCTCCTTCCTCCCCTTTCGCCTGAAGCTCAGCCAGTAGCTTCTCTCAGCTGCCTTTTTTGACTCACCCAGAATAGGGCATGTTTTTGCCTATGCTAGCACTTTGTACACTGTATAGTTTTTAAGTATATTTATTTATTTTGAGATAGAAAGAGAGAGAGAGAGAGCCAGGGGAGGGGGCAGAGAGAGAGACAGAGAGAGAGACAGAGAGAATCCCAAGCAGGCTCCACTCAATCAGCACAGAGCCCATTGCGGGGCTTGAACTCACCAACGGCAAGATCATGACCTGAACCCAAACCAAGAGTCAGGCGCTTAACCAACTGAGCCACCCAGGCACCCCTGCACCACTATATTTTGCAGCTCTGTGTCAGAAACAGTTCTAGTGCTTAGCATATTGAGTTTTCCTTTACCTCTTTGGACGTGTGGGAAGATGGTAAAGCTCTCCCGTCTTGCAGTTATTAGAACCATATGAGCAGATTTAGCAAGAGGAGGTGAGCAAAAGTGTTAAGGGTCATTGGAGCACATAGACACATTTGAGTGCTCCCTTCCTCTGCTGCAGTGACCAAGGAGGCCTTGTGTTATTGACGGGGTAGCTGCAAGAAGGTGGTACCTCTGTTAGTCTGGGTTCCTATGTGTCTCTAGGGAACAGAACTTCTTTGCCAAGCCATAATAAACTTTACGCTGTTTTAGTCTTCTCTAGCTAGATAACAAAAAGAGCTCAAAATGTAAGAGCTTGAAACAACAGCACTTTATAATTCTCCAGGGACTTTCTCCCAACAGATTTGTGTAGACTTCCTTACGACAAAATGGTCGCATTCCCAGAGAGCAAAGGCAGAGTCTTCCAGACCTCCTGACAGCTACATCTGGACCCAGCGTATGGTGTTGGTCAAAGCAAGTCCCAAGACCAGCCCATATTCTAGGGAAGGAGAAAAGGGAGGGGAAAGATGATGGGGATTCGTCATGGATATCCAGGGAAAGGAGGGGTTGCCGCTGGTCTTTGGAGACTAACTTCCACGTTGGGTTAAGTCACTGGGATTTGGGGGCTATTTGTTACCACAGCAGCTGCTAACTTTTCCTGGCTAGTACATTCTGCTTGTATGTGTGTCTTATAGAATAATCTGTAGCTTTTTTATGGTAAAGAGAGCCATAAAAGTCATATCTTACCTAACTTACATCCACGGTTCCCAAAATGATGTTTAAATCATAGTCAGCAACCCATTAGAAGCTTATTGAGTAAACGAGTGAAGGTTTAGCTTACAGCAACAAGACGACCAGAGCTTGAGAACAAGAAATGAAGAGTAGAGAGGTCAGAACATGATGTCGGGGTAACACAGTATGATGAATGATACCATACATGTTGCTTCTTGCCTAGTACATTGCCTATAACCAAAATAGCTTCATATATGCTACCCCTTTGTCCTCTAAGACTTTCTATGGGATATGAAAAAATTGGATACCATTACAATAATTTTGCAAATCAAACACTTGAGTCACAGAAAAGTGGCAAGAACGTTCAAGATCAAATAACTGGAGAGTTGCAGAATGTTAGCCCTCTGACTTGGATTTCAGTCCTCTATTCATACGTGACTACATTATTACGCTGGAATTTGGGAAATTGTTTGAAAGTGAAAAGAAAAGGAATGAATATGTAAGGAGAGTGCAGGTCAAGGCAAAGATTTAATGGAGGATAAACATATTCAGGGGAAGATAGCTTTCTGCTGTCGAGAAAAACGTGGATGGGTTATAGATACAATAGATACTTTAATTAGTTGAAATGGATAAGTGTGTTCAAGAAGAGTGTACAAAAATGAAAAACACTCAGTAGAAGCTGTCCAGATATACAGTCTGTCTATGCACAAAAAGCAAGTGACATAGATCGCGAATCTTCTGTGCTAAATAAGCATTTACAAAAGAGCAGTGTATATATTTTCAAAGAAATAATTCAGACACCATTTTTTTTTTTTTTTTAAAGAGGCCTTTGGTCAGAAATCTTTCTTTCAAGCTTTCTTTAGAGCTGTGTTCTCCTCCCTGGAAGATAACTATCTTTAACTATCCTTTCCCTCTATTTTTTTAAGTTTATTTATTTTGAGAGAGGGACAGAGAGACCAGGAGGGGCAGAGAGAGAGAGGGAGAGGGAGAGGGAGAGAACTCCAAGCAGGCTTTGTCAGCACAGAGCCCAGCACAGGGCTCAAACCCACAAACTGTGAGATCCTGACCTAATCCGAATCCAAGAGTGGGGATGCTTCATCAACTGAGCTACCCAGCTGCCCCTCCCTTTTATTATTATTTTTCAGGACAGCCACCATCTGGAGCGCGTGCCTTCCTACTTCAGAGATAACTCCACCAGTAGATGGATGTCTCTGGTAAAGCCCTAAGTCTTGATATGTGTCCTCTTTTACGTGCTAAGCCCACCCTTCGTATATCCTCTAGCTGAACGTGGGTGGGGTGTGAAAGTCCTGGGCGTAAAGGCAGGGAGAACCCACGGGGAGAGGGAACATATCACTTTGCAGCCCCCTGCTGTGCTTCTTGGGCTCATCCTTTCTCGATAGTGCCCCCCTCTCATATCTTCCACCTCCTACATAGACCAACCTTCCACAGCAGGCAACGGATCCCCTTTCCTCCACATCAAAAATTCTGGGGCTCCAAATCCTCACCTCCAGACCATTACTGATACTGCTTATGAACTTGTACTTCACTGTACATGGTGATTGCTTGTAGGGCTATCCTGTTCTCAGTGCTCAAACACAAACAAAAGGTTGCAATGAACTAGGGCAGAAGTCCTCAAACATTTTGTTCTCGGCACACCTTTAAATTCTTAAAAATCCTTGAGGACTCCAGGGAGCTTCCGTGCTTATGGATTATACTGTTGTTATTTAAAACGTTGGAAATTGAAACTAAGACTTTTAAACCATTTGTCAATTCAGTTAAAATAACAGTAAAGTCGGGGCGCCTGGGTGGCGCAGTCGGTTAAGCGGCCGACTTCAGCCAGGTCACGATCTCGCGGTCCGGGAGTTCGAGCCCCGCGTCGGGCTCTGGGCTGATGGCTCAGAGCCTGGAGCCTGTTTCTGATTCTGTGTCTCCCTCTCTCTCTGCCCCTCCCCTGTTCATGCTCTGTCTCTCTCTGTCCCAAAAATAAATAAAAACGTTGAAAAAAATAAAATAAAATAAAATAACAGTAAAGTTTCTAATACATGTTTCCATAAGGAAGAAAAATTTTAAAGTAGCTATAGATTTCAAGATGAAAATAACAAAGTGAATCGCATTGTTTTACATTTTTACAAATATATTTAATGTCTGGTTTCAAGGAACAAAACTGTATCGTCATACCTGCTTCTGCATTCAGTTCCGTTGTGATATGCAAGGTTTTGGTCAGAAGTTTATGAGGAAAATCCAGTTTATACAGTTATTAAAAGGTGGTAGCTATGGACTCCCTGAACTGATACCATAGATTCTCAGAGGTTCTTATGAGAAATAGTGTGTGTGTGTGTGTGTGTGAGAGAGAGAGAGACAGAGAGAGAGAGAGAGAGAGAGAGATTCAGGTATTTATAGACAATTTAGGGATTGTAGTTAAAGCCTATTAAATGATGAATAAGCAATATATAATAATATACCTTGACGTTTTAAGTTTTGGGATACAGCCAGCATTTTCAGTAAAGAGTGATCTCTAGGAATTGAAGAAATCAGATGAAATTTCTTGCAATAGAAGAAATGTAGCTGTCTATTAGAGCTCAGATAGGACTTGGATTATCAACGGAGGAGTTTGGGACTTCCAACCAGGGAAAAACGTGACAAAAATGTACACATAGATTTTCGCAGCTCCAAAGGCAGAAAAATGTGTCTGCCTTCTGATATCTAGAAATTCTTATGTGATCCATCATCCAACTTGCTATTCAGGTATTCAGTTGTTTACATCACAACACAGTCATGTAAATGTTCTGCCCTTGTGTTGTGAGGGAGCACTGGTAGTTGGGTTGTTGGGTAGTTGTATCCACAGTGGAAGATCTGGTTACTTCTTGCCTCCATACTGGGCTCAGGGAGGGAGGGGGCTCTGATATCTGAGAGACCACCAGCTCCTCCTCCTCAAGCTGCACACATCTGGCGACCTGGGAGCATTCTGTGAGAGCCAAGCATGAATGGATTAATTCCAAAAACTCAGCTCAACAAACAAGTCCTAACCTTGTTACCAGCCCCTCTCTAGCTCCCAAATCAGGCCTCCACCCTCCGTGAGCTTCCCAAGAGTGGTAATTTCTATGAAAAGGACGTTTCAAGTAATTTCTGAAATTCAAGTCAAACGGTGGGCATCCAAAGAAAAATAAAAGGCAAATTGTGCCATTGAATAAGTTATTTTCTTGGCCACTAGAATAATAATACGGAGACAATTTATTCCTATCTGCCCTTAGATATGGTGAGGGCTCTCCTTGGTTGAAAGTGCTCAGCTTACCCACTAAGATACAAGCCCAGTCCCCTGTGGCCTAGAATAAGACAAGCTGGCTCCCGTGGTTGTCCCACAGCACAGAGGAACTTTTTGCTCCAGAGAACATGCTGAGACTGGAGTGGAGGGCTCTTGCAGGGAGTTCCCAGTGGTAGAGGAGCATGGGAAGAAAGGACTTATTAATCAATCCTTCCAGGTCGATAGTGGATGAACCATGACTTATGCCAACTCACAGGTTAAAGAAAAGCCGGACCTGTTGGCTACATTCAGGTGAAGAATGGCTATGTTTGGCAATTTACCATTACTTAACTGCCTTTAAAAGCATCTTTGCCTTTCACCCACAGAGCACACGTGTGAAGGAGACAAAACAAACATTATTTCTTAGTTCACATGGAGGACACCGAAATCTAGAGAGAATTCAGCCTTGTAAGAACGATCTAACTATTTTCTTAATTCTTTCAAGGATGGCCGTAGCTGGTACCACTCTAGAGAGAAGTTCATTCACTACAAATGATGGAATCTTAAAGGTGTTCAGGGCTTAATTTTCTTGCTCTGTGTTTGAGAAGGGCTAGATTAGAAAAATGAGTTATACAAGTTAAGGGGGATGGGAAGCTGTCCTCCTCACAATAAGACTCTTAAAGTCAGTACACAAGGCCAACATATGGTCTATCCAAATATTTGGTCAAAGGCCACAGGCTGCCCCTTTCATGCCCTCTACCTTGACCAACCTCTGTGCCATCATACTATTATCACTGAACCTGAGACAGGATTGGGCACCAAAAAGGGAGCAACCTCACCCCATGTACACACATTAAGCACTAAAGGGAATCTGATAGACAGAGCTAACGATATGGGGAAATCACATAGACTTTAAAGATCCGCAAAGGTCTTACTGCCACAAGGACAGACAGCCATTTAGCGCGCAACAAATGTCAAGCCTTGCGTCGGGATTAGTGTCACCAAAGAGAAGAAAACAAAGATTCCAGTCTTTGAGAGGTAGTAAGTCTTACTGTGCAAAGATGGGTGAAAGAGGCATGTGTAGAGTGGGGGGTCAGGGGAGATCATAGGACAAAACAGGATGATGTGAACCATCATAGATGTGCAATAAATATGTGTTTGCAAGAATAATGGACTGATGAGCTATTTTCCACTGCTGTGGCACCACCGAAGTAGGTTTATAGAAGCCAGCTTTTTGTGTTGTTAGAGATGGATGTCTTACATGTACATGCATATATATGTGCATATATATACTTATATATAAATATATGTTATTTATATCTAAATAATTTCTACAAAAATAATTATATTATTATATCGATAATAAATAAGAGCTGTCTACATAACTGCTTTGTGTATTGTGATGCTTTGACATCTGTCATAAAAATTTTTCTCGCTCGGGAGAGACGGCCCTTCCCAGGGCTAACTAGTCCTTAAAGGTAGCAAGAGCTCAGCCAGGAATCATGTCTTTAATATGCAAGAAAACCAGTCCGTAGCTGGACCTCCTCTATCTGGCCCATACAGCTCAGAAAGCAATATTCCTCTTAATCAACCCAGATCCAGAGAGACCAGGTAATTAGGAACCATCCCTCTAGCTTAGGACTCATCGAAATTATTCAGATTAGCCACCCCTCAACTGTTTACCCTGCCCTGCTTTGCCTTTCCCTTCCCACAGAAACACGAACAAAGGCAGTGGCCCCAGCATTCCCCTCAGTCTTGTCTTCTCTCTCTTAACCATCCTGGTGTTTTTCCATGTGGCCCTGCCCGATAAGCTGTGCCTTATATTCTATGTCCTGTGTGTATAATAAACTTTGTTTTCCTAAATATCTGTGCCTCTTCTTTTAGCCACATTTGGCTGATCATCACATAAAAGAATAAAAAACAAAAAGGTACACATTTCAAGTTATAAAATAAATAAGGCCTGGGGATCTATTACACGGCATGGTGACTGCAGTTAATAATACTGTTATTGCGTATTAGTTGCTGAGAGAGTAGATCTTAAAAGTACTCATCGTAAGAAAAAAAACTTTGTAGGGGCGCCTGGGTGGCTCAGTTGGTTGGGCGACCGAGTTCGGCTCAGGTCATGATCTCACAGTTTGTGGGTTCGAGCCCCGCATCGGGCTCTGTGCTGACAGCTTGGAGCCTGGAGCCTGATTCGGATTCTGTGTCTCCCCTCTCTCTGCCCCTCCCCTGCTCACGCTCTGTGTCTCTCTGTCTCTCAATAATAAATAAACATTAAAAAAACCTTTTTTTAAATAATCAAATAAAGAAAAAAATTTTGTAACTATGTGTGGTGATGATTTTGCAATATATACAAATATTGAATCATTCTGTTGTACACCTGAAATTAATGTAATGTACATCAATTATATCTCGATAAATAAATAAATAAAAACATACATACTTATGTACATACCTAAAATGTTAAAAAAAAGGTGATTAATCTGATATCAAGACATGGAGCAGAGGAAGGGTAGGCACAAACCAGCCTGGTATTCATTCATTCATTCATTCATTCATTCATTCATCACTGGGTGGGAGCTGTCTCTCTCTAAAGTCTAATTTATAATTTTCAATCTGCTCTGGGTTTGATTTCCAAGTTACCTATTATTAAAATATACCCCAAGGGGCGCCTGGGTGGCTCAGTCGGTTAAGCGTCCGACTTCGGCTCAGGTCATGATCTCACGGTCCGTGAGTTCGAGCCCTGCGTCGGGCTCTGTGCTGACCGCACAGAGCCTGGAGCCTGCTTCAGATTCTGTGTCTCCCTCTCCCTGACCCTCCCCCGTTCATGCTCTGTCTCCCTCTGTCTCAAAAAAAAAATAATAATAAAACATTAAAAAATTTTTTTTCAAAAAAATAAAATATACCCTAAAATTAGGATCAATAGGTACAGAGAATCCAAGAGTCTCTGTTTCAGGAGGCTGCTTTTCTGATGTTTTGTTTTGTTTTGTTTTGTTTTTTTGCATTGATTTCCTGGCATCAAAGGGAATTTGTGAGTCATTTACCTTAAATTCTTCATCCTGACAAACAGGGAGCCAAACTGATTTCTCAGGTCCTTCCCTGCTTCCCAAACCCTGCAGTTTTATGTCCCATGGAGGTATAAAGACATCTGAAAGAAAGAAAGAAAGAAAGAAAGAAAGAAAGAAAGAAAGAAAAGAAAATAATATGAAACAGAGATTAACTTTGAATGACTTCTTTAAAGATGAATAATACTTTGCCATGGTGAAGATTGGTAAAGTGCTTTTGGGGCAAAGCATCTGCGTAGACCCATTTTTCACATGGGATAGAGATACTGGAGGAAAAAAGCCTTGATCACCTGTTAAAAAGCCCAGGTTGAGACTAAAGTGTTAAAATTTGAAAGATGAGTCCCCCAGAAGGATAAGAGAGATGAGCCAGAAGACAGTATAGTGACATATTTGGGACATTCACAGTGTGACTAGAGTCTGGGTGGGATGGCCAGTGATGTGTGTGAATCTGGGTCCAATGAGGAGAAAGAAACCAGGCAGTGATTTGAATAAAAAGTTGAATATAAAGAATTACAAACTGTAATGGGGAATTTTTTTGAACAGAAGTTGTCAGGCTAAGCCCTACTGTCTGCATGCCACTGTTTGTTTTATTGGTACATAAACATTTCCATGTTGCCTTTATTTTTTTAAGTTTATTTATTTATTTTGAGAGAGACAGAAAAGGCGCAAGTGTGGGAGGGGCAGAGAGAGAGAATCCCAAGCAGGCTCCACACCGCCAATGCAGAGCCCAACGCGGGGCTCAAATGCACAAACCAGGGGTCATCACCTGAGTCAACACCAAGAGTCAGAGGCTTAACCGACTGAGCCACACAGCTGCCCCATTTCCCTGTTGCCTTTAAAAAGAGTTGGCTAACACCTTGAATAAAGTAATGAGGGATTTGTTAGTAAGAAGTAAAACAGACCCTAAGAATATAGGAATAGCAGATATATGGAGAAGCCACTATTTCTGGGGCTTAGATAGAACACTCAACGAAGCATCCACCTCAAGGACTGAAATACAGACTGGGTCTGGGTGGGCGTGACCCTGGCTGACTCATGGCAGGTAAGTTGCTATGATGTCATGCTGTCAGAACTTTCCAGAAATATGCCTTTTGGAACTTGCTGGAAATCTACCTTCTAGTGCACCAAGGAAAGCTGTTCATAGGGAGATGTCTTTCCAGAGGCACTCTGCTACAAAATCCACCCAAAGCAGGTCCCAGGAAACCTGCTGATGCCTGGGTGTTCCTGGATGCCATGACCTTCAGGAGCTTGGCACTCAAGACGTTTCCAAGTGTTGCAAGAGTCTGATGATGGAGAAGCCCTATACGCTGCTGGAACCCGATGCTGGGGGAATTCTGGGTGCTGTAGGAGCCAGACGCCAGAGAAGCTGTGTGCACCGTAGGAGATGGGTGCTGGGGGAGCGGCCACAGCAAAAGCCTATCACGTGGGCACACCAGAACCTGGAAGCAGAACTCTACTTCTGCAACGTCTCTCCAGTGACCTCTATTAATTCGCAGCTTACCACTGTGCCAGCTGCAGAGGCAGGGTACCTCAAGGGCCCAGATCCTGTGTCACAGAGCAGCAAACAATGATTTGGGCTAAGAGAAAATAAAGCGGTAACTGGCCCTTGATGAGAGATGGGGCTAGACAAGAACCAGAAGAACAAGAAATGTGGCAGCTTGGAGTCTATCCTGTGTATACAAAATGCCTTGAAGTTTGGTTCTTAATAACTTCAAGTAAAATGGAAGATGAAGAGGGAGATTCTGTGAATGTATGAACGTGTGTGTCTATATAAAGTACATAGATACATTTACGTATGTATGTCTGCATATGTGGAACACACTTCCGCGTGATAGTTTAGAGTTGTAGAGACAGAAGAAGAAGAAAAAAAAGGAAATCTATGTCTAGGGTAGATTTTGTTTCATTGAATTTCTCTTCACTCACTGTGCATTAGAAATACTTTTTGTCTTTTCTAGCCAACACTCGCTGGTTACAGAAATATGCTGGATCAATTCAACTTGCCTCCAAGTCTCTGAGATGGTGGTAGGAGGGGAGACACCAACATGGGATAAGCTCTGGCTTGTGTGTGAGTGTGCAAAAGAGACAAGTGTGATTGTTTTGGGTAAGAAGAGTGAGCACAGAGCAATATAAACAATAGAAGTATAAATGAGTTTCTTCAGATGATAACTCTTTGAACTCCCGCTCATCTATGAAAACAAGACCCAGGATCCCTAAGTGATGATCCAACAAGGGTCAGTTTTTACATCATACCTATTATCAGTCACATCACCCTGGAAAAAATGCCCAGATCCTTAAGTCATTCTGCTTGTGAAAGAACAGAGGAAAGGGGCAGTGGTATTAGTTTTAATGTCCCCCCTTTAATGTTGTCAGGATCTGATTATACAGACCTCTTTTTCTATTATAAATTCTATTATGAAGAGTGCTCACTTCAGTTAATAAATGGATGGGGAAGGAAGAATCAAAAGGGGTTCTCTGTAAACCACTTAAACTAGCCTCAAGGCTATTCCATAATATGCTGTAAATTTTAAACACCGTTGAAAAGAATTTTAACAGAAGAATTACATGATCGGTTTTCTATTTAAGAGCAATCACACCGTCACTAGTGAAAGGATATATTGAAAGAAAACCGGTAAGGAGGCCATTGTAGCAGTCCAGAAAAAGTATATTGAGGACTAGAGGCAAAATAGGGGTAGTCTGACTAGAGGAGCAAGGAGGAAAAAGAGGTATTTCTAGGGTGGAACAGATATGGCTTGTTAAGTGGTAAGTCCCAGGGTTGAAGAACTAGGTAAATATCTGCTCTGTGTCACAAGACTATGATGGGAGGACCAGGGGAGGACTATCAGGATTCTTTGGAGCATAAGAGTAGGAACTACTTGTAGTAACCAGGTGAAGTCTTCTGGTAGAGCATCAATGATATAACCCAGAGCAAGTGAGTGAGAGACGTCTACACTGCATACATACATTTAGGAAATGTTGCGGGAAACAAATGTGACAGAGACATGTACTGATTACCAATTTTGCAGGTGCTCCCCACATCCTCTAGGCTCTTCCAGTTGGAGAGGCCCAGGCAACTCCTTCTGACAAATGAGCTGTGAGTGGAAGTGATGTATGGCACTTCCATGTTGAAGCATTTCATATTTAGGGCATGATCCGGTCACCTGGGTGGCTCAGTTGGTTGAGCATCCGACTTCAACGCAGGTCGTGATATCACTGCTCCTGGGTTTGAGCCCCCCATCAGGCTCTGTGCTAGCGGCTCAGAGCCTGGAGCCAGCTTCAGATTCTGTGTCTCCCTCTCTCTCTGCCCCTTCCAAAACTAAATAAACATAATTTTTTTTAAATATTCAGCGCATGACCTTCCAGCTCACTTCTCTTGTACAACAGGTGGGATAGTTACAAAATTCAAGTGACTAGGATTTCTAAATTCACTGTTTTGAAGGGAGCTGTCCTAGAGGGCCAGTAGATCCAAGAAGACTTTATATTAGCAAGACAGATAGATGTTCACTTGTTACGCTACTGAAAAAAATAGAGTATGTTTGTCATAACAGAAAATAACAGAAGAACCTAACATTTCCTTTCTAATACAATGGGCAAGGTTGAGATTGCACAAGGAGATCACTTATTATAGGAAGAGAAGAAAGAGGACAGAACTTCTAGGGAACATGAATATTTCAGATAGTAGTTCTTATCTCTGGATGCTCACTAGCATTGTCTAGAGGATTTTTAATTTCAAGAAGTCTACATTCCAACTCAAGAGATTCTAGTTTATTTGATCTGTGGTGATTCCAGGCATCAACATCATTATTTTGTCAAGCCTCCCCAGATGATTTCATTGTGCAGCCATGATTGAGAATCATTGGTTTAAGTAATGAGCAGAAGCCGAGTAAGGAAGTTTTGAGCAGAAAAGGATTTCAAGATTGGCAGCGAATCACAAGAAAGTGGTCCCATGAAAATCAAAGGATACCAGTTTTCGTAAGAATGGAGTCACCATTAAGAAAATCAGGAAAGAAGTGAACACAATTCATTATACTTGGTCATCAATGAGTTTAGTAACAAGAATAGTTCAAACAGACTGACGAAGGTAGATACTCCTAGGTTGGAGAAATCCTAAGTGACAACTGGGAATAAGTATAGCTCTTCATAAGAATTTGACTGTGATGTTAAGAGACATATATATAACGTGGGAATTAAGAATGAAGGTAGCTTTTCTTTTTTCGTTTTTCTTGTTTCCCCAGTTCTTTTATTATTGAGTTTTATGGGGGCTTACGTGTACAGACTAATGCCTACAGTTTAATAATACTTTCACCTTTGTATATGCCAACACAATGACCACATAGATAAAAATACCGCTCCCCATCAGACCAGCAGGGACCACACCCTTTTCACATGCATACACCTGAGAGGTACTATATTGAATTCTGTCATCATCATGAAATACTTCTAGCTGTTCTTGATCTTCATACAAATGGAATCATAAAGTAAGTAATTTCTTCCTGCATGTTCTTCCTTTTGACATCGTAGATTTGAGATTCATCCATTTTGTCATGTGCACCAACACTTGCAAATTGTGTTATTGTCTGTGGATTTCTATTGCATGACTATCCCACACTTCTTTTTCTCCACCCAGAAAGATTGCCACTCTCTGCTTGGGTTCTGTTTGCTCATGCAGTGATTAAAAAATGGATATATTAATAGGAAGAAAGTCAGGATACTGGGGGACTCACCTGGTTGGCCTCCCTTCTCTCCAGGATCACAGACTTTCATTCATTACTGTTCAAAGCCTGCAGGATATAAATGTATTATTTTGTTTATCTTTTATAGTTGTGTAGAGTGAGAACGCTGGAATTCAACTACTCTGCTCTGAGCAGTATTATAAGTCCGGTGTTTTCGTTTGCTTCAATTTGTTTAATGGTAGAAAATACTCGAGTATTGTTATGTGACAGAAAAGAGAGTGGGAGGGTGTTTGAGATGTTTTAGGAACAGAAGAGTGGAGTGATAACGGACTGCATTACAGAAGAATTTATGAAGGAAGAGTACGTGCTCTACAGTAGAGATATCTGGATTTGGCTTCTGATATGCAAGAACTTCTCTTAAAACAGAAAAAGCTACATGGGCAGATTTACATATGGGGGGTGATATTAACATTCTCAAGTAGTCCCTTTTCTGGTTTGTTTGGTTTTTAAAATAATATTTGTAGCAAATCAAGTGCCAAAGGCCAGGGGGTCAAGTTTGGAGTCAGAGGCTCCAACACACAATGGCTGTGTGCAAGGACCACATCTATGGTAGAAAGGAGATGGGGACCATGATAATTAGTGCAGAGCCAGAATGAGAGGTCCACTGACGTTGGATGTGAGACATTTGTGTTCGTTATATGATTGGCTTCCATATTTTTGTCTATACTTATATCTAGTGCATTTGTCTAGTAGAGCTTCCATGACAAAGTACCATAGATTGGGGTTGGGGAGGTTTAAACACCGGTATTCTCACAGATCTGAAGGCTGCAAGTCCAAAATCAAGGGCTCAGCATTGTTCATTCTTTCTGGGGGTTACGAGGGAAGGGTTTCCTCCAGGCCTCTCTTTTCAGCTTGTCTTCTTCCTCTGTCTCTTTACATTGTCTTCCGTCTATGCACAACTGTGTCTGTGTCCAAATTTCCCCTTTTTGTAAGGACACCAGTCACATTCAATGAAGGCACACCCTCATGACCTCATTTTCACTTGATTATCTCTGTAAAGACGCTATCTCTAAATCATTTTACTTCTGAGGTATTGAGGGTTAGGACTTCAACACAGGAGCTTGGGGGGGGGGGGGGGGGGCACAATTCAATCCATACCACTTAGCAAAAAGACTTTACACCATTTTTATAAATCCCCACAGGTAAGTATTCAAGTTGGAGCAAAGGGAAAAACCACTATGAGCTTCAATAAATTTAGTACATACAATAAATATCCTGAGGTCAGGGGAGGTTCCAAGCAGAAGTGGGGAAAGAGGGTACCATGATAGTAATGGCTTCCCTAAGATGCATATAGCAAGGAAAATTTTCTATGGAAAATTTAAAATCAGTAACAAAACGAGGTCGTCAGTTGATATGAGTTCTAACAATTGTTGCAGTTACTGTTAAGTGTTAATAACCTATGTCAGCTCAAATCAACATTTTCTATTTCTCATCACCAAGGAGTATTGTCTTGGAGGTGCCTATGCACTTGGAGAACTCATAGTCAACACGGTCCTGATTCTACCACATGGAACTGGTTGCATATATTCGTTGCATTCATTTTGGGAATAACTATGTCACGGTTTGGAGTTATTCATACTCATTTCAGGAAGAGTTCTTGCCTTTCATTGCTTCGGTCTTACATATCCCTGCACTGAACCGTAGGATTTAAATAACTTATAAATAAAGACATAAATAATTGATAAATACATAAATAGCTTATAAATAAATATATAAATAACTTATAAATAAATATAAATAAATAAATAAAAATACTTATAAAATGGAAATTGGGTTAATTCAATGCTGAAGTATGCTTCAAGTTTTTACTTTTGTTTAAAATCTAAAACAGTGAGGGGCGCCTGGGTGGGTCAGTCGGTTAAGTGGCCGACTTCGGCTCGGGTCATGATCTCGCGGTCCGTGAGTTCGAGCCCCGCGTCGGGCTCTGTGCTGACAGCTCAGAGCCTAGAGCCTGTTCCAGATTCTGTGTCTCCCTCTCTCTGACCCTCCCCCATTCATGCTCTGTCTCTCTCTGTCTCGAAAATAAATAAACGTTAAAAAAATTTTTTTTTAATCTAAAACAGTGAAGCAGGGTGAGAAGTACAAGGTGTAATATTTTTGTTTCATAAGTACAAATTTTAGTTTGTAGACTATTAGAGAATGTGAATATCTTTAAACTTAAAATTTCTTGTCCTAAAATTATTGATATTTTTAAAGCTAAAGAAAGCATCTAAATGCGGTAATTATTATTCATTATCACTGACATTTTTTTTCCATGGGAAAAGGAGATGTTTTAAAAAACCATCCCTCTAAGTATTAAATATTCTAGGAACACCAATGTTTGAGGTCCCAAAAGGCTAATAGAGATGAGTCAAAATTTATATCTGAAATAGCACAAAAGAAAATAGAATTGGTAATTTTTGAGAGAGAGAGAGAGAGAGAGAGAGAGAACACATGTGCATGAGCAGGGGAGGGGCAGGAGGAGAAGGAGAGAGAATCCCAAGCAGGTTCCTCACCCAGTGTGGAGGCCCACATGATGCTCATTCTCATCACTAACTGTGAGATCTTGACCTGAGCCAAAATCAAGAGTCGGACACAACCAACTGAATCACCCAGGGGCCCCAGAAGTAGGAATATGTACTGGGGGGAAAATGACATTGCTAAAGTGCATTGCTTTTCTTGGTGATGTAACCTAGTGCAAAGTTCTCTCATGAAACAGTGTAAAAGTTGTACTAGGTAAGGTAGTGGACAGAGTTGACAAAATTCTCGTAAGAAATTGAGTATCAAGTATCATGGGTCTGTAAGTGTCCATTGCCTTTCAGTGAGGCTTGATGGAAAAAAAAACCAAAAAAAAAAACCAAACCAACAACTTAGAAATAGTATTTGAATAACTAATATGAAATAATATAGGTAGAGCTTTCTTCTTTTTTGTCTGAACCAATGGCAAAAGTTGTTTCCCTAAGTGTCTTACGGGGCACCACTGCTCCACAAAATGACCCTTTGAGTTAATAATCTGCAATTAAATAAGCTTGGAAAATGTGGTATTCTTTGTCACAACCTACCCTTCTTGGAGATTTACAGAGCACATTAGCATGATAGAAGCTCACAGAAGTCACTGAGCTAAAGGAGCTTATTGAGCTTTTTTTTAGCTCAGTGTTTTCCATAACATCTAATTTGAAGTACCCCCCACTTTTCCCCCCAAAATAGCATCCCTTTGAACTCATATTTTTAGAAAACAATTGGGAAATGAAGATACTTCATATTCTTCAAGAAGTGCTCCATGATGCTCTTTCCATTTCTTGTGAAGAATGGCAGAGGGTCTCTGCTAATTATTGTACCATAAAGGACAGCAGACCCACAGATCTGCATTGCTCTCCAAATTTGTAGTAATGGCAATTTTCTCCAAGGAAGGTTCCCTACTTATTTTGAAAGAAGACACTCTCCTATAATCAGAAGGTAACATTTAGTAAGAAGTTTCATTTTCTTTCTTTCGCTCTCTTTTTGTTGCTTTTTGTTGTTGTTGTTGTTGTTGTTCAGGAAAGCTTAGTCTTGGCCTGTGGTGAACCATGTAAGTAAGGGAAATTTCTCAAGGAAGCTGGCCAAAAGAGAACGAAGATATCAAGTAACACTGAAAAAAATAAAACAGAATGGTTATAAATAAGAAAGCAAAAAAAAAAAAAAAGCCTCTCAGCTGTACAGCTATGGGAAAAGGGCTTAGAAAGAGAAGAGTTTGTGTGGGCAAAACTGAAGAGTCCCTAAAATTACAGAAAGTCTGATTCAGATACACAACTCCCTTTCCTTTATATCATGAGAATGCTCTCCATTACATACTCTTCTGATGCAATCGCAGGAAACATTATGAAGAGATGATGGAAAAAGGATAAAAGATTCCAAAGTTAGTCAGAATATTCTTCAGGGGACGTCCATGGTTGAAAGAAGTAGTCAAGCTACCAGATGTCTAGGAGTCTGGTAGAACCATGGAGATTTCGCAAAGGACAAAACTGGATATGGTCGCATACTTTGGAACTTTGGAAGCTCAGGGAAAGAAAGTCCTGTTGGGATTTTGAGGGTTCTATAGCTCAACACTCCAGGTTACAGGGGTGAGGCTGGAAGAAAAGATGGGATCCTGGGAAGGCCCCAGAGAATTGGCATAACAAGAGGGCAGGCAGTTTGGACAAGTATTCCAACCCAAGTTTTGGCCATGTAGCCTAATTTCCAAGTTCCTCTACATTCTGGCTAATTTTAAATATCCAGAAAGGGCTGCAAAGACAAAAATATATCAGGGAATGGATGCAATGATTTTAAAAAGTCCTTCAGGGACGCCTGGGTGGCTCAGTTGGTTAAGCATCCGACTTCAGCTCAGGTCTGTGATCTTACAGTTCATGAGTTCGAGCCCTGTATCTGACTCTCTGCTCTCAGCACAGAGCCTGCTTCAGATCCTCAGTCTCCCTCTCTCTCTGTCCCTCCCCACTTGCTCTCTCTCTCTCTCTCTCTCTCTCTCTCTCTCAGAAAGAAAAAAAGTCTTTCTAGTCAACAAATAGAAAAAGACAAATAAAAAAAAAACAAAAAGCATCATTGTGTAGTGCTTTAGAACACCCATTTTAGGGGCACCTGGGTGGCTCAGTCAGTTAAGTGTCTGACTCTGGATCTTGACTCCAGTCATGCTCTCAAGGTTTGTGACAGCACAGAGCCTGCTTGGGATTCTATCTCTCCCTTTCTCTGCCCCTCCTTCCCTAACTCACTCTCTCTCTGTCTGTCTCAAATAAATAAATAAACTTAAAAAAAAATAGAACACCCATTTTATATTCACACTACCCGAGTTCAAATTCCACCTGTACCACCTTTCTAGCTGTAGGATCTTAGGCAGTTTATTTAATCTTTGGACGTAGTTTCCGTATCCATAAAATGGGAATAATAGTTCCATCTGCCACTCAAGACTGCAAAACTAGATTTGAAGTGCTTAGGACAATGCCTGGCAGTGAGTATTCATTTTTTTTTTCTGAGCAATTACTAATCACATCAAGAATTTGATCCAAAGGAGAAGCCAGCTACCCTCTTCAGAATAATATAGAAACCAAAGTTATTCTGCTTTTCTTTTATTGTGTTCAGTACATTTAACGCGAGATCTACTCTCTTAATGTTTTAAGTATATAACGCAGTATTGTTAGTTACAGGCAGTATGTTGTACAGTTCTAGAATTTGCTCATGTTGCAAAACTGAATCTTCCCCGCCCCCCCCCAGCCCTTGGCAAACCCCCTTCTACTCTCTGCTTCTACACGGCAGCATCGCTCATGATAGCCAAGATATGGAAACAGCCTTAACGTCTGTCAGCAGATGAATGGATGAAGAAAATGTGGTCTAGGTACAGAATGGAATATTATTCAGCCTAAAAAAAGAAAGGGATCCTGCCATGTGAGATTGCTTGGATAAACTTCAGGGGCATTATGTGAAGTGAAATAAACTAGTCACAGGAAGGATACTGTGTGATTCCACTCGTATGACATATAAAAAACCAAGTTGAAACTCAACTTTTGGGGACCTTTCAGACATACGTAAAGGATGTGTATTTCAGTATTTTCTTCTTTCCAGTGATATCGAAATGAACTTTTCCTCTACTTTTTAAAACATTTTCCTTTCTATTTTTAACCTGAAACATCAAGATGTAAAAGAAATTGTATGAGAAAGCACCTGGTTTTGACACTTTTGCCCTTCTTCTTCTGAAGAGAAGTCAAGGAAAACACTTGGATATTGGAATGCCAAGATGAACTTAGTCATTGAGTAGTAAAGTTAATTTCCTAGTAAGTGCCATTAGCACTAAGAATTTCATCCCCACAGAAGGAGAGGCATATTCAAACTGATACACATAGAATCCAAACATCTGAGTTATACATTTTCCCAGTAAAGCATAGCTTGCCTCTATATGGGTCCAGATGTTACATGAGTCTAACTAGGAAAAAAAACACCCACAAAAACAAAAACAGAAATATTGTGTTCTGTGTGTAGTGCATTAAGCTCTTGGGCAACTGAGACCGCTTGTCTCCAGTGAGAGGGTGGGCACATGCTGGGTTTTCCTAACCAAATCCTGAGCCGGGGGTACATGTTCCCGTATTTTCTTCCCATCCAGAAGGTGAGTTGATAGAGTAAGCGTCCGTGAGTCAATCCTAGCACATCACTGGGCATTTGTTCATTCAGAAAATATTTACCAACCTCCTACAACGCGCCACACAGGATTACAGGCCCTGGGAATAGAACCCCAGGCACTGCCGTACCCACAGGGTTTAAATTTTCATGTGGGGGGCGCCTGGGTGGCGCAGTCGGTTAAGCGTCCGACTTCAGGTCACGATCTCGCGGTCCGTGAGTTCGAGCCCCGCGTCGGGCTCTGGGCTGATGGCTCCGAGCCTGGAGCCTGTTTCCGATTCTGTGTCTCCCTCTCTCTCTGCCCCTCCCCCATTCATGCTCTGTCTCTCTCTGTCCCAAAAATAAATAAATGTTGAAAAAAAATTTTTTTTAATAAATTTTCATGTGGGAAGACAGACAATGCAGACAATGCACAGAGAAACAAGTAAGATCATTCCAGATGAGCACACATTTCATAAAGAAGTAAAGCACAGTAATAAGACACAGAATAGGCTGTCAAGACATTTTTGTGGAATGAAAAAAGGAAAACAGTTCCTCCACAAACGTCACTTGGCAATTGCTCCTGGCAACACAGATGCCCTCTTCCTAAGGTTACTGGTGGTGAATAGTCTTCCTTGTCAATGTGCAATACAAGTTCTTACAGAGAGAGTCCCCTGGTCCCCATCATGTTTCGCTGTTTCCCCAAACACAAGTTTCATCATCAATGCCTGTTTCGCTGTTCCTGGAAAAACTCTCAGTAGAGGTCAATCTGAATAGAGATCTTTTGAGTGTTTTCTTGAATCAAGGTCCTCTCTGCAAAACTCTATATGTTCATTTACATTCAGCACACTATCACTTTATAATCTGGGTGCTATTTTTATCCCCCTTTTTTCTTTTTTTTACAAATGGAAATGTTAAGGCACAGAGAAACTTAGTTACCTGCTAAAGGTCATACATACATCTGCTAAGTGGCAAAGTCAAGATTTAAACCAAGGCAATGTGGCTTCAGAGTGTGAGCGCTTTCCTTGATGTCATGGTAAAGAAATGGGCCATAATAATAAGGATTTTCCTCCCCACCCCTCTCCTCAATATGCATACACACTTCCTAACCAAATCTCAGAGCTCATGAATTTTGTTTATTTGCAAGGAGAATGGAGAGAGCCATGAGAGACAATTGCATTGTACCTCCAAGGGGACATTCTTCTTATTTTTCCTTTTGTATGTTCCTAAAACACTTCCTCTGGACAATCAAAACTGACTCCTTGATATCTAGCAACCCCACGACTTCAGAGAAAAGGAGGCTTTTGCCCTTGCGGATGTACAATTTTGCTACACACGGAAAAATTATGTTCTTATTTGTAAACTATAAACCGCTAGAGGGCTTGGTCTATATTCTGGTTAGTATTTTATCCTCAGCATGTAACAAAGTTCCAGATATGTAAGATTATTTATTAGGCACTTATGAAATGAACAAATGAGTGAGTGATGAGACTCCAGCTCCAATCCTAGATAGAACTTGACTTCTTGATTCGTTTTCCCTCTCCCCCAGTGGAATAGTCATTTTGTGCAGAGAGCAATGTACCATTAGGCAGTAAAATGTGGCTCCTCTCAACTGGACCATCAATGTCAGTTACAGAAAAAATTAAGAGAATGAAAATAATTATTGCTTTGAACCCTTCACAGCTGAGGAACCTTTATTTAGATCCTCTTCTAAAATAATTATCTTTTTATAAACATGCATTTGATCTCACCCGCTCTCTCACAAGTTATTCCTGTGTTTGGTGCTCTGTTTTGACTCCAAGCTCCCTTCTGGGCCCCCATCTGTCAATAGCAAAGTGTTACAATTATGACTTCCCCTCAGTCAAATCTGCTACTTTTCTCATACTCAGTTGCTATAGCATTTCAGCCTCCCTCTAAAGATTCTTGTTTTTAATATTGCACATTTTCCTCTACTATTCATTTACTTACACCCTTTCACAGATTTTTGTTGACATGCTACTGACTTTGACACTTGACAGTTTTCTGACGCTTTCGCTAAGTAAATTGAAAATTGGGATAGTACAACAGGAATTCATCCTGTATTGGTACAGGCTTCCCTTCTAGTTCCCATCATCTGAAATGTATTGCAGTCACCTCTTTCATGTAGACCTGAAGACTCCTCTCCATTTGGTATGAGTTTGCCATATTTGTTTACTACTGTCTATGGCAGAACTTTTAGTTGTAGACGTTTGAAAGGTTGGCTGACATTGAAATTTAACAAAAATACAATAGGAAAAAAATGTTTGAAATCATATATCTGATAAGATGCTTGGATCAAAAGTATGCAAAAAGTCTTGGATCAGCTCTACAATAAATAGACATAGAACCCAATTGAAAAATGGAAAAGGATTTGAATGAATTTTTCTCCCAAGAAGACACATGAAAAGATGATCAACATTATTTGTCATTAGGGACATACAAATCAAATCACAATATGCAACAGTCACATTGACAGTCACAAACCATTCAAGATAAATATAACATAAATATAACACCAATTGTTGTGAAGAATGTGGAGAAATTGGAATCCTGGGACATTGCTAATGGAATGTAAAGTGGAGTAGCCATTTCAAAAATAGTTCACTGTTCCTCAAAAATATAAGCAGCTACCATATGACCTGGCAACTCCATTAGATACATACCCAAGAGAAATGAAAACACCTGTCGGCATTTAACTGATACACTAACGTTTATAAAAGCATTGCTCCTAATGGCCAAAATGTGGAAACAACCCAAATGTCCGTCAACCGGTAGATGGGTAAACAAAATGTAGTATATCCATACAACGAAATATCACTCTTCCATAGAAGGGAATGAAGTACCAATACATGCTACAACACAGATGCATCTTGAAAACACACTAATGAAAGGAGCTACCAATACAAGGTCATGTGTTGTATGAGTCCATGCATATGAATGCCCAGAATAGGCAAAACCATAGAGAGAGAAAGCAGTTTAGTGGTTGCCAGAGCCAGCAAAGGAGAGTGACTGGGTATAGCGATAGGATTTTTTTTTTTTTTTAGGGATGATGAAAATGTTCTACAATTAGATTACAGTGATAGTTGCACAACGCTGTGAATGAATAGACTAGAAACCATTGACTTGTATGTATAAATAGGTGTGTTTTATGTTCTGTGTGTTAGATCTCAATAAATCTGTGTTTTAAATCATAACACTGTTTAAGTCGTATTTAAACCATGATTTAAATAACAATATTTAAACCATAATAAAACCCCATGGTCAAATAGCTATCATGGGTTCAGTGATGTTGTATACTCATTGGAAAAGGTTGAAAGGGCAAGATTATTCTCCACGCTGAATTATGAGTGAGTGTGAGTGAGGTTTGGTGATGATCTTTGTGGGGCGCAGCATGGTACTATTACATGTAAACGGAGGAAAAATGTGCACCAGAGGAATAGGTGTGCTTTGCATTTCCTTTTGTGAGATTAACAAATTTCACCAAATAATATACTTATGTTTTTCAATGAACATATCTTAGAGAAAAACTTGGAAAACGTTTTAACCAATAGTTTCCATTTAAATAACATAAAACAAAGTAATATAAGAAATGAGTTTTTCTCATTTTCAGAACCCCTTTCTTCCTGGAGGACTGTAGGGATCTTCGTCACTCTGGGTAGAAAGTTTGCAGATTTTGTTTAGATTTGTGCATTTTGACCGAATTCATTCTGTGTCTGTGATGTCAGACTTGGGGACCACCACTGGTGAGCAGAGATGATGCCCCCTCTTATGTCTTGTCAGACCTTACACCTGTAGACTTTCCGAGCAGAATGTTCCTTCTAAAATAATAAGGTCTCAAGACGTAACGAAAAACAAGCACCTCATGTATAGTGTCATATGGACTACTAAATGAGCGCATGGGTTTCTGAGTGCGTATTTTTTCCGTGTGCGTGTGTGTGTGTGTGTGTGTGTGTGCTCATACCCCCAAAGATTTAAGACCTCATTTCAAATTGTTAAATTGCATGGGAAGGTGATACTATATATCAAGACGTTAATTCTCTTTATAATGAAGAAATGAAACTAGCATGAAACCAGAGTATTTAATTTTGGAATCATATTTTAGTGAGAGAAACCTGGTTTCTATTGACTCAGTAGATTCTTGTCATCTCTAATTTATTGTGGTGGAGTTTTGTAGAAGCAAACATATATAAATGTATAAGTTTCATGTATAATTGGGAAGCATAGATAAAAATAATTTGACATTGAAATTTATACTTAAGAAATGGTGCGCCTTGCTGCAATCAATTTTTCATTATGCTGTTGAGATCAATAGCTACAAATAAGATATAAAAACTCTATTATTGATGGGGCATATGTCAGTATAAAATGTGCAGTTTTCTATAGCATTTCAGGAGTAGAAAATTGTATTATACAGTTTCCAATGATATTCATATTGCTCTGTAGAGAATGCCTATTAAAATCAATGTACAGTAAGTCAACATGGGGATATTTTATAACACTGAGAAAGGCCAGAGTGCATAGAAAAAAGACACTACTGTTTTTTAAACATGAGCTTCAATTCTTTTGTTGGAGGTTGGTTTGGATTGTTGAAATAATGAGGATACCTTAATTGTTTGGGTTTTGTCATTGTTTGTTTTACCATTTGAGAACTAGTCCAGCTAGGTCATTACCAAATCTGTTTACTTAAAAAGGCTGCACGGCCTTGTGGCAATTATTAAATGAAATGTGTCCCTCACACCAACCCCTCCCCACCAAAAAAAAGAAATACTTCACATTAATGAGGTTGCTGCCGCCCAACTACAGGGCATGCATTTAAAACGAGTTGGGAAGGGGCACCCGGATGGCTCAGTCAGTGAAGCATCCAACTTTGGCTCAGGTCATGATCTCACGGTCCATGGGTTCAAGCCCCACGTTGGGCTCTGTGCTGACAGCTCAGAGCCTGGAGCCTGGTTCGATTCTGTGTCTCCTTCTCTCTCTGCACCTCGCCCATTCACACTCTGTCTCTCTCGCTCTCAAAAATAATAAATAAACATAAAAAAATTAAAACGAGTTGGGGGAATTAATGTATGCAGGAACTCTTTGGATTCCAAAGGAGTACGTTACACATGATATTGGTCATGGAACTTCCGATCTAAACCTGTGACCACAAGCCATGTAATCCCATTCACTTAGGAAATAAATGTGATCCAAGCAATGAAGATAATAAGGAATATTTTGGCTAAAAGGAGCGGCAGACTGAGCTAGAGATATTTTATTTCCTTTCAAAAATATTGATTTTTTTTGGTTAAATTTACATGTGATTTTTTATGAATAAAATAATAGGTCATAAAGTTCTCAGATTTATTTTAAATACCCAGATTTTTCTAAATTACTTCACTCCATCACTTCTGCTCCAATGGTAATCCATTTGGCAATAATATAAATACATTTTAATCTATGACAAATTGCGTCTCTCTGCCCTATCTGAAACCACACCAGTTTTACATGCCTCATCATTGGAACAAGTCTTGTTTAAAACAAATAACTCCACAATGAGGGCCATTTCAAAGCGGTTCATATTATATTTATAGTCAAGCGATATTTGTTCATTATCTAGACAAACGTGGCACTCGGTGGGGCATCTACCCCTTCTTATGCAGCATAA
The DNA here is from genome assembly GCF_014898765.1 of Herpailurus yagouaroundi. Taxonomy (NCBI): domain Eukaryota; kingdom Metazoa; phylum Chordata; class Mammalia; order Carnivora; family Felidae; genus Herpailurus; species Herpailurus yagouaroundi. The sequence goes on along the minus strand of NW_024412441.1, from coordinate 23,091,618 downwards.
ATGGAGATGAAATTCGCCTAGAGAGATTGACATCCAGATTTTGGAAGGTATATATTTCTAATTTAGAGGATAATTTATTTCCAAGTGAAGTCATTATGAGCAAGCAGTACTTTGAAGGAAAAGAAGGAGGGAAATGTGACTTGGTGGGTGGCCTAAAGTACTCTGTGTGTGTGTGTGTGTGTGTGTGTGTGTGTGTGTGTATAAAGTAGTCATGGCCGGTAGAATGCTGTCATATTTATTAAGCCACACCCCCAAAACCCTGGGAGATTCTAAGACTGTTTTACTAAGAAGCTTTTAATTTCATGGGGGAGATATATTAGCCTGTTAAGGCTACCATAACAAAAGACCACATACTGAGAGGTCTAAAAAACAGCAATTTATTTTCTTTCATTTCTTCAGGCTGGAAGTCTAAAATTAAGGTGTCAGTGGGGTTCTTTTCTCCCGAGACCTTTCTCCTTGGCTTGCAAAGGGCTACCTTCTCGCTGTGTTCTCATAGGACCTTTTCTCTATGTGGGGGCGTTCTTGGTGTCCCTTCCTTTTCTTCTAGGGACACCAGTCCTTTTGGTAAGGGAGCTTCCCTTGCGACCTCATTCAGTCTTAATTGTCTGTTTCGAGACCTTGTCTCCCCATAGAGTCACATGGGGGGTTAGGGCTGCAACATACAGATTTTGGTAGGCCACAATTCAGTCCATAACAGGAGCTAAGACACGTGTACAAGCATCTTCAATATATTTAGTGGGTTTCCTAAAAATGCTATGGGAGTTAGGAAACAGGGAAAGTTTTAAAATCTTCTAGAGTGTGAACATGAGTTACCTCATCCCTGACGTGAAATGGGGATGGCCTAATGACATTTATAAACTTTTCAATTCAAAACTACCAAGAACCACTGGAACCTTGATCAAAATAGATTTGACCAAACTGACAAACTGCAGGCCCTGAGAGTAGGCAGGTTTTCCTGGGTGGAGGCAGAAGGGTGAGGGCACCACCTGCTGTGCTCACCCCCTGGGCAAAGCAGGGGCAGACATGGTGGCCATGTTCAGAGAATGGAGAGCAGTGCGGTTTGGTGAGAACACAGAGGACCCTCAGGGAAGCAGTGAGGTTGACACTTAATCGGCACTCAGATGGAGTCTTTCAGTCATTCCGAGGGTATCCTATTTGAAGGTGCCAACGTCAATATTTGTAGCTTTTGAGCATGAAGGTAGAACAAAGTGACCCTCAAGGATTCTTTGTCTCTCAGAGGAGAGAAAACGGACTGCAAGGTGAGTTAGCAAGAGGAGGAGATAGGTGAACAATCAGCATCCCCCAGGGCTGATGGAGCCAACCCAAGCAGTCACAATGCAGCCACAGAACAGTAGTCCCTGTCAAGCTTCAAACCTACCTCGTTTATGCTTATGATACATTTTGTTCTTTTGGGGAAAAATTAAAAGGAAAGAAATGAGAAAAAAAAAAAAGAAATGTTTCCTGCAAGGGCAGGGAAGAAGCAACGATTACTCAGTAGGTCTCCAATGCCGGTTTCTCTACATTTATCTCATTTCGTTACATAGATTTTTGAGGTGCCTTCTGTCACCCTTATCTGATGAGCTTGTTAAGCGAGGCCGAGGAGGCCCAAGGTCACCACGCTAGTTGTGAGGGTTTCAGACAGGTTCTCTGTGGTGTCTGCTCCCAGGACGCGCCGGGGGGGGGGGGGGGGGGGCGCGGGGGGTTCGCCAAGTGTGGTGCAAAAGTTCTGGTGTTCTGCTACAAAGCAGTTGACGTCACTGGTTAAGAACCTTGCCACTTTGTCGCATCACCCGGCCCCTTCAGGTCAACCAGCCCCTTCAAGTAGCTCCGCCTTTCACATTACCCCACCCCTTCACACAGTCCCGACCTTTGGGGTCACCCTGCCACGTTGCCTCAGGATCCCCGACTTTCCCGTCTTGACAGTTGACATCCGTAAGGGTAACAGAAGAGCATGTTAGGATATCATGGAAGGTTCTGTGGCTCACTGCCTTCGGAGGCTGCCTTCAGGAGACAGACGCTTAAGAGCAAAAGGAAATAAACGTTTCTAATTTCAATGTGTATCAAATAAGACAATGAGCAAACGAATGGATGTGCACCTGTTGTGCGTGCCAGACAGCCCCTCGGGATTCATGGAGAGGGGCGCATAGCTCCACAGGTACCATAGGAAATAGACCTATGATATTTATTATATCAGATACAATTTATCGTAGATTAAAATGCATTTATATTAGGAGCAAATGGATTAGTGCTGAGTAACGAGTAATTTAGACAAAGCAGGCTGTTTAAAACAAATCTGAGGGGCTCCTGGGTGGCTCAGTCCCTTAAGCATCCGACTTCCGCTCAGGTGGTGATCTCACAGTTGGTGAGTTCAAGCCCCGCGGCGGACTCTGTGCTGATAGCAGGGAGCCTGAAGCCTGCTTCAGATTCTGGGTCTACTCTCTCTGTCCCTCCCCTGCTCATTCTCTCTCTCTCTCTCTCTCTCAAAAATAAATAAACATTAAAAAAATTAAAATAAATTTGAGAACTTTATGACTTACTGTTTTATTCATCAGGAAAAAAAATGTGAATTTAACAAAAAAGAATCGAGATTTTTTTTTTATTTTTTAACTTTTTTTTCATTTTTTAACTTTTTGCTTATTTATTTACTTGTTTATTTATTTATTTATTTATTTATCTATCTGGAGAGAGAAAAATCACAAGCAGGGGAGGGGCAGAGAAAGAGAGAGAGGGAGAGAGAGAATCCCATGCAGGCTCCCCACTGTCAGCACAGAACCCAGTAGGGGGCTGGATCTAATGACCCACCGACCATGAGATCATGACCTGAGCCAAAATCAAGAAACAGACACCCCCACCACTTTTTAAGCTAATACCAAATTATTCCTATCACCTTCACATCTTAGGTTGTATTTATTTTCCAAGTGAATGGAAATACAATCCAGGGCTTGTGATCACAGTGTCAAGACCTGAAATACCATGACTGAGGCAGCCACAGTGGCTTTTATCAGTCAAATTTAATTATTTGTGCTTTTTTAGAACAGAGCGTTACCTACTTCTGAGATGTGGTTGGTTCTTTTACACTTTTTTCATTTTGAAAGCTTCTTAGTCCAGTGAGGCTATTGGACTAAGGCTAATGGACTTATTGAAAATATTTAATATATGCTTCCCAGTATTACTGTGGATGAGGCAAAGTTTAAAATGTGCTGTTTTAAAATTCATTCTTAAGCACATTACTATATGCACACATACACACATATCAAATTTCTATCTTTGGGAATGAATCCTTTAAATATGCATGGTTCTATGGTATTCGTAAGTTATTTGTAGGTTGTCAGAAATGAAATAGCATTTACGTATGATAATACATACGTCTGTTTACTTGAATATTCTAACATTGAAGTTTGGAGAAATTAGATCTAAAATAAAACAAAAGTATAGACACAATAGAAAGCCGACTTCACATAGAATGTACAATGCTGGATCTTTTTTTTTTTTATTTTTTTTATTTTTTTTTTATTTTTGGGAGAGAGAGACAGAATGCAAGTGGGGGGGGGGGGGGGGCGCAGAGAGAGAGAGAGAGGGAGACACAGAATCCGAAACAGGCTCCAGGCTCCGAGCTGTCAGCACACAGCCTGATGCAGGGCTCGAATTCACAGACCATGAGATCATGACCTGAGCTGAAGTCAGATGCTTAACAGACTAAGCCACCCAGGCACCCCTACAGTGTTGGATCTTAATGACAATAGAGAAAATGTATATATTGTGTGAGTTTTCTAGGAATTAATTCCAAAGTACGGTAGAAGCCACACAGAAGCACACAAAAACATGTGTTTCTTATGCTTCTCTAAGTTAGCCTCAGGAAAACCCTTACTTATGAAAGCTGGGTTTAGTTAAAGTTTTAAGGAAGTATGTTTCTGACTAGTTGTGTTTTTGAAGGAAGAAAGAGTATTCATGGATTGATTTATCAAGTTAGGCTTCCTAAAGAATGAAATTAAAGTGATTTTCTTTTTTCTTATTTTTTTAAGTTTATTTACTTATTTTGAGAGAGAGAGAGAGAGCATGAGCGGGGAGATGGGCAGAGAGGGACAGAGAGAGAATCCCCAAGAAGGGATTCTGACAGTGCTCTGACAGTGCAGAGCCTGATATGGGGCTTGACCTCACAAATCATGAGATCATGACCTGAGCCAAAATCAAGAGTTAGATGCTCAACCGACTGAGCCATTGAGGCACCCCAAGGCAATTTTCTTTTTACATGAAGAACAATGTTGTTCAAAGTTTGAAAACAATCTACTGAAAGAAACAAGTGGAAGTAGAAGACATGAGTGATAATGAATTATGGATTGGCAGGTAACAAGAAATAGAAGTAATTCCCACCGAATAGACATCTTTGGGGATTGTGTGCTATCATTCAGGTTATAAGTCCACAAAAATCCAAGCAAAACTCTGACCAAAGTGTCATTCGAAGGCAGAGTACAATGTAAAGGAGAGAACACAGGTTCCAGAATAAGACAATCTGAGTTTATATCCCCATTTTCTTATCATTTTAACAGTTTATACCTCCATTTGCTTACCTTTAAAATGGGGACATCAATAGTGTGGGTATGAGAATTATGTTAATTCATACTTGTTAAGCAATGAAAACATTGCTTTAAGGGGGTTTGTCATTTTGATATTAATTCATACTGCAGCATCGATGCAACATTGATGTATACATTTAAAAGCATATGGGGTGCCTGGGTGGCTCAGTCATTTAAGCGTCAAAGAGTAACTTTGACTCAAGTCACCAACTCATGGTTGATGGGTTCAAGCCCCACACCAGGCTCTGGGCTAACAACGCAAAGCCTGGAGCCTGCTTCGGATTCTGTGTCTCCCTCTCTCTCTGCCCCTCCCTCACTTGTTCTGTTTGTCTCTCTCAAAAAAAGAATAAACATTAAAAAAACAAAATAAAATATATATTTATATACGTATATATACACATACATATATGTTATAAATATATATTTTATTTTGTTTTTTAATGTTTATATACATAGGTTTATATATATGTATATGTATATATATATATGTATATAATTTCTGGTAACTGGCTTCAGAAACATACACTGAAGTCATTTTAAATTAAATGAATTCAAACCATGGCATATCAATCTACATAGCTTTCATTTATTACTTAAAAAAATCCGGGGCTCCTGGGTGGCTCAGTCGGTTGAGCATCCAACTTCGGCTCAGGTCATGATCTCGCAGTTCGTGAGTTGGAGCCCCACGTCGGGCTCTGTGCTGACAGCTCGGAGCCTGGAGCCTGTTTTGGATTCTGTGTCTCCCTCTCTCTCTGACCCTCCCCCATTCAGGCTCTGTCTCTCTCTGTCTCAAAAAGAAATAAAGGTTAAAAAAATTTTTTTAAATCCACTTTCCATATTTGATTTTAATCCTTATTTAAAAAATAACATATTAAATATTTTTGGCCACTTACCATGTGTATTGTGACATAGGAAGGTAGTTTCAAAGACAACTATACCCCACTCCTTTATATATAGGGTTAGGGATATTTAGAGAGTCAACATGAACTCTTTTAGATCATTAAGACACCCTTTAGAATGTAGTATATGGCTTTAGCATACTAAATGATACCCTAGTGGTCTACTCCATGAAAATAAGAGAGAACTTCATAGTGATAAATGCCTACCTTAGGACTACAGAAAGATCTCAAGTAAACAACCAGGCTTTTCACCTGAAGAGACTAGAGAAAGAAAAACAAACTAAATGTAAAGTTAGCAGAAGGGAGGAAAAAACAAAGATGAGAGTGGAAGGGAATGAAAAAGAGGCCAGAAAAACAATAGAAAAGACAAAAAACCTAACAATTGCTTTTTTGAAATGATAAACAGAATTGGTAAACTTTTAGCTAGACTAACAAAATGAGAGAGAAGAATCAAATAAGTAAAATCAGAAAGTGGAGACATTGTAACTGATATCACAGAAATACAAAGAACTAAAAGAGATTAGTATGATCAGTCATACAGCAAGAAATTGGATAACCTGGAAGAAATGGTTAAATTCCTAGAAATGTACAACCTACCAAGACTAACTCATGAAGAAATAGAAAATCTGAACAGACCTATAATAAGCAAGGAGATTGAATTGATAATCAAGATCTCTTAACAAAGAAAAGCCCAGCATGTAATGGCTTTACTGGTGAGTTCTACAATTATTTAAAGAATTAATGCCAATCCTTCTCAGACTCTTCCAAAAATAAAAGGGAACACTTCCAAACTTATTTTATGAGATTAACATTACCCTGATATCAAAATTAGACAAGAATACTGTAAGAAAACTATACAATATCTTTAATGAATATGAATGCAAAAATTGTCAACAAAATACTAGCAAACAGAATGCAACAGCACAGGGAAAGGATCATACACCATGATCAAGTGGGATTTATTTCTATGACACAAGGTGTTTCAACATATGAAAACCAATAAACATGATACTTTAAAAGAATGAAGAATAAATATCACATAACAATCTCAACAGAGGCGAAACAGCATTTAACAAAGTTAATTTCACAAAATTAAAAATCATTTAACTTTCGGGGCACCTGGGTGGCTCAGTCGGTTGGGCGGCCGACTACAGCTTAGGTCATGATCTCGCCGTCTGCGAGTTCGAGCCCCGCATTGGGCTCCGTGCTGACAACTCAGAGCCTGGAGCCTGCTTCCGGTTCTGTGCCTCCCTCTCTCTCTGCCCCTTCCCTGCTTGGTCTCTCTCTCTCTCTCTCTCTCTCTCTCTCTCTCTCACAAATAATAAACATTAAAAAAAATTAAAAACATCATTTAACTTTCATGATAAAAATCTCTCAACAAATTAGATATATAGAAAAATGTACCTCAACATAATACAAGACATATACGACAATTCTACAGGGAACATCATACTCAACAGTTAGATCAGGAACAAGACAAGGATGGCCAATGTCACCACTTTAACTCAACATAGAACTACAAGTTCTATCTAGTGCAAATAGTCAAGACAAAAATAAGGCATCCAAATAATAATATAAGAAGTAAAATTGTCTTTTTGAAGATCACATGCTCTTACATATAACAAAAACTGAGGAGTTCACTAACACACTATTGGAACTAATCAGCAGAAGCAGACAATTTTGCAGGATATAAAATCAATATACAAAAATCAGCTGTGTTTCTATACACTTGCAACAAACTATCACAAAGAGAAACTTCAAAAACAATCTCCTCTACCATAACATCACAAAGAATAAAATACATAGGTATGAATTTAAGTAAGGAGGTCAAAGACCTGTACAGGGTAAACTGTAGCACACGGATGAAAGAAACTGGGGAAGACACAAATAAATGGAAACATATCTCATGTTGGTGGAAGGGCAGAATTAATATTGTTAAAATGTCCATATTGCCCAAAGTAATCTACAGTTCTAAAGCAATGTCTATCAAAATTTCATGGATATTTTTCAAAGAAATGGAAAAACAACCCCAAAATTCATGGAACAATCCTAAAAGCCAAAGCATCTTGAGAAAGCAGAACAAAGCTAGTCGTATCACAGACTCTGATTTTAAACTATAATTCCAAAGCTATATTAATGAGAATAGTGTGATATTGACATAAAAAGACACATGGACCAAGGGAATACAATAGAGAGCCTAGACATAAACCAATACCTATATACTCATGCAGAAGAATGAAACTGGACGCCTATCTTACACCATTTACAAAAATTAACTCAAAATGAATTAAAGACTTACATGTAGGGGCACGTGGGTGGCTCAGTCTGTTAAGCTCTGACTCTTGGTTTCGTCTCAGATCATGATATCATGGTCATGAGACAGAGCTCTGCATCAGGCTTTTCTCTGACAGTGAGGAGCCTACTTGGGTTTATCTTTCTCCCTCTCTCTCTGCCCCTGCCCTGCTCATGCACTCACTTTCTCTCTCTCTCTCAAAAATAAATAAATACACTTAAAAAAAAAAAAAAGACTTACATGAAAGAACTGAATGAAACCTTAAAACTCCTAGGAGAAAAAAGGCAAAATCTCCTTAACATTGATCTTGGCAATGATTTTTTTTTTTTTTTTTTTTTTTGCTGTGACGCCATAAGCATAGGCAACAAAGTAGAAGAAAAAAACAGGGCTTCATCAAACCACAAAAACTTCTGCACAGCAAAGGAAACCATCAACACAATGAAAAGGCAATACGTAGAATAGTAGAAGATATTTGCAAACCATACATATGATAAAGGCTTAATATCCAAAACGTGTAAGAAACTTATATTAATCAATGGCAAGAAGACAAACAACCCAATTTAAAAACGTTCTAGGGGTGCCTGGATGGCTCAGTCAGTTAAATATCCAACACCAGCTCAGGTCATGATCTCGTCGTTCTTGAGTTTGAGCCCTGCGTCGGGCTCTGTGCTGACAGCTCTGAGCCTGGAGCCTGTTTCAGATTCTGTGTCTCCCTCTCTCTCTTCCCCTCCCTGACCCACCCTCTGTTTCTGTCTCTGAAAAATGAAGATACCTTAAAAAATATTTAGAATAAAAGTGGTCCAGAGTCCTGAATAGACATTTGTCCAAAAAAAGGTATACAAATGATGAATAGGTATATGAAATCATCAAGGAAATGTAAGTCAACACAGCAATGAGGTAATGCTAAAATGGCTTTCATAGAAGACAACAGGTAACAAGTATTGTCAAAATATTGTAGAAAAGGGAACCTTTGTACACACTGTTGGTGGGAACATAAACTCGAACAGCCAATATGGAAAACAGTATGGAATGTTCCCCCCAAAGGAAAAAAAAATAGACCTATCATACGATCCAGCAATTTCACTTCTGGCTGTATATCCAAAGAAAGCAAAATCAGTATCTCAAAGATAATCTACACCCCCACGTTCATTACAGCATGTTTTACAATAGCCAAGATGATGGACAACCTACGTGTCCATTGATGGATGAACGGATAAAGAAGATGTGTGTGTGTGTGTGTGTGTGTGTGTGTGTGTGTGTCCATTATTCAACCGTGGGGATGAAGGAAATCCTGCCATTTGCAATAACATGGATGAAGCTTGAGGACATTAAGCCAAGTGAAAATACTCAGATAGAGAAAGACAGATATTATATCTCACTTAGACATGGAATCTTTAAAAATACCAAATTCGTAGAAACAGAGAATAGAATAATGATTACTTTGGGGGTTGGGAGATGCTGGGCAAAGGGTGCAAAACTTCAGTTATAACAAAATAAGCTTTGGGGACCAAATGTGCACCATGATGACTATAACTGATAATAAAGTGTTGTGTGCTTGAAATTTGCTAAGACAGTAGACTTTAAGGGTTCTCACGAAAAATGAACAAAGAAACAAAAAAGTTAACCATGTGAGTTGATAGATATGTTAATTAGCCTGACTGTGGTAATCACTTCACAAAATATGTGTGTCAAATTGTCACATTTTATACCTAAAATATATACAATTTTATCAATTCTACCTCAATAAAGCTGAAAAAATTGCACCCAATTAATGACCACCTGAAAAATAATTTAATACAATACTTTTTTTTAAGGACAAGATCTATTTGAAGACTAGAGAACTACAAAGGATTGAAAATAAGTATTTTATTATTCTCCCTTTTTCTTTTACAACATATTACTCCCAATTAAGGAAGGAAATAAATAGGAGACAATAATCGCTGCTATTGTCTTATCACAAAGTGGAAGGACATCTACAAAATGACTCTTAACTGTTCGGCTTTCTAATCTGTTCTGTGCTGGCTCATCAATCATAGGACCGCAGACTTTTTCAGATGAAAGAGACTAGAGAGATTGTCTCATACATTTTTTTTTTTTATCTCCTCTGGCAATTGGTGAGGACAACATCAGCTTCCTCATATTTGTACTTAGCATTCTAAACCAGATGATGGTGAACCGAACCTGTCCTATGATATTAGTTTTGCCATACGCAGATTACAGAGAGCTTGCCACAGAATTAATAGCTGAGATTTTCCAGCATTATGGAATATTTACATGGACTATAGATTTAATATATTTCATTAAGTTTAACTTTGAATAATTGTATCAAATTCATCATTTAATCTTTATTGAATGCTTACTGTGTGCTAGACTCTAGGCATAGAAAAAAATGAACAAACTACAGCCCCAGTGTTCAAGCTGCATATAATTTGATGGTGAACAGAGATGGATAAAGAGATTACACGCGATGACGGCAATACAGTGTGCAACGATAGTGTTATGCATGGGAAAATCATAGCATTCACGACACTCGTTGAGTGCTTGCTGTGTTCAGGGCACTGCTCTGAGCCGTTCCTATGTATGAATAATTCCATCTTCTGGACAATCCCATGAAGTAGGTCTTATTTCTCATTCTCATTTTGTAGATGAAGATACCGAGGGGCAAAGATGTGACGTGACCTGCCCAAAGTCACACAGCTAGTAAATGGCAGAGCCAGGATTGAAACGCAGGGGGAGTCTTACTCAAAAGCTTGTCAGGAAGAACTGAAGAATATCTAAGCCAGGTGAGGTAAGCTTTGAATTAGAAGAGGTAGCCACGGGGAATGGGGACAGAACATTCCAGGTAGAAAACGCAGCTTGGAAGAACATTGGCCGTGAAACCAAGCTGCTGGGAGGACCAGAGGATAGCAGTTCAGTGTTGCCGAAAACGAGAGTGCAAGGCAGATGGGTGTGGAAGATGAGGCGAGTGGGGAGGGTGGGCTGTGACCACCATGTTGCCCATGTGTCCTTTCACCGGAAGAGACCGGTCTCCCAAATTGTGTTCCTTGGTTGTTGCTTGATACAAGAGCTCTGGAATCAAATAACTGGAGGAAAGCCCGCTAACTACATTTAAACAGGGTTCTTTCAGCAAGATTTGGCAGTCTTTAAAGAGGGAATCTCTAAGAGAGAGATGCACCTTTCAGGCTTCCCCCATAGTGTTGGGACCATTGAAGTTTTATGTAGGTCCCAACTTGTAGGATTTGTAGGCAACTTATAGGACTGTGAGCGCTTCTCAGAGACTTGCCAGCAATGGGGACTTGCCAGGTGAACTGAACAGAGAAGGGCAGACATGGGGAGCCAGTAGGGAATTTGGATTTGAAAAAGCCAAAGCCGGAGGTAGGGAAACTACTAGGAACTGTGTTCGTGCTAAGTAAAATTGTTTCTAATACCTTTGTACCTCCTTTTCTCCCCCTCCCGTAGCTTTCTTCATCCTCCTCAAATTGAGGACAACAATTTTGGTTGACTATTATTTCCAGCTAACTTATGAACAGTATTTAGCTCTCTGTCTAGAATATGGGGTATTATTATAAAAGTCTCGTGTTGGGGCGCCTGGGTGGCTCAGTCCGTTAAGCGTCTGACTTTAGCTCAGGTTATGATCTTGTGGTTTGTGGGTTCGAGTCCCGCATCAGGCTCTGTGCTGACGGCTCAGAGCCTGGAGCCTGCTTCAAATTCTGTATCTCCCTCTCCCTCTGCCCCTCCCCTGCTCCTTCTCTGTCTCTGTCTCTGTCTCTGTCTCTCTCTCTCTCTCATAAATGAATAAACATTAAAAAATAAAATAAAAGTCTGTGTTAGATGCCAAAGGCTTATGGATATTTCTCTCAATAGAGGCTCCTGAAGACTGAAATATCTTCCAGATCCAAAAGAATAAATTGCAATGGTAGAAAAGTAGAAGAAGCTGATAGCTTGGGAAAGTATAAAACAAATAACACCAGATGCACAGACACCTGCTGAGTTTAGTGATAGGTTTGCCCTTGTTTTGGAGACACTTCATTTGGATGAGACCCATAGAGGCTTTATTTCTTTAGTGGTGTAAAATGTGGAAGATCAGACTTGTAGCAAATGTTGCAGGGGTCATGACTTGGTTTTGAGAGCCGTATGCTCCAGGACACAGGCAAAAGTGAAAGACGGGAGCTAAATATCAAGACTAGAGTTAGGAAAACAACGTCTTTATAGACCTCGTGGGCGTTAATATTAATTATGAAATATGATAGCCATTCACATTTTCCTTCGGTTCTTGAGAGTAAGGACAATAGTCCCCAGGGGAAATTCTGGTATATCTGGATGCAGCGGAAGTTTATCACCAAATACATATTAGGACAATAAATTACAATATGTCTAACACAAGGAAGAAATCTAAGGCCAACATTGATATTAGCATAATTGTCGTATACACGTAAATAGAGGACAAATAAAGTATATACAGACTCTGCATTTAAAAAAAAAAAAACTTGAGAATTTAGTTTCATTTCCTTCTAAAACTTTTTTTTTAACTTTCTGCAGAAAGTTTAGCATTTCCTGAACGAGAAGTCATGTGGCTGTGCATTTTTACTGAAGCAGGTAGCTTATTCCAGCAGTTTGGAGCTACAGCCCAGAAAGATTTTCTTCTGCTGTCAGTTTTGGCTTTAGGCATTTCAAAATTAATAGACTGGGTCGAGTGAAGGGCATAGTTGCAGCCTGTGTTGGATAAAAGTGAACATAAATACATAAATATGCTGCTACCAAATGACTACAAGAAAGCATTTATAAGGAGATGAAATTTTTAAAAATCTTGGGACAATAAAGTAATTGGATTGAGTGTGGGAGAATACGCACTGCCTCTTGCTTGTAATCTCTAACAGGTTCGATTTTATTTTTATTTTCTGTTATGTGATTTCTTTGTCGGGCTAACCACACGCAATGCTCACTTTGCTTTGTGGCTCTCAGCAATGCCTTTCACGCGATGACACTCCAGCTAAGAGAGGCCTCCCCAATGGCTTATATTAATTTGTGTATGAGAGCATAAATGCTTCTGGTAGATAGTACCAAGGAACAATTCTTTTGACAACTTTTTAAAAATTGCTGGTCGTAGTGGAAAATTGATCTGAACAACAAAGGGTAAAGAGCAGTGCCTGGCAACGTGAATGTTGACAGGGGATCCCACAAAAGGCTGGAACTGGTTTTAAAACATCGCGGCATCTGAATCATTTGAAGAAATGTGTGTTATCAACAGTGTACCTCCGTCATATCATCCATCGCAAATATACAGTTTATGTCTTTAAGTATATTTCAGTGTGTGTCAGCAGAAGAAAAAAACTGGGAAACTTGAAACAGCCAACATATCCCCCAAATCCATTTCAATGAAGAACATTGCATTTATTTGTTCCTGTTATTTCTCAAAACATGGAGAGAAACATTTGAATCCTGCAAAATAGTCCAAAACTACTTATAGTTGTTTGCTTTAGAAACAGGGTCCAGCTTCCTGGGCCCTGTGGGGTCAGCAAAGCCACACAGAAGAGAAACCACCCTTGGTTCAATGCTCTGGGGACATCATCCTGAAATTCTTAATAATTTTATCTTTGATTTTTGTGTTTTCATAAGTGGGATGGGATCGTGGAACATGTGCTGGGGGGTTGGAGTCTCTCTTCCTGTGTGGTCCCATCTCCCCGAAGTGGGTTCTTGGCTGCCACTCCCCTGTTCCCCTGCCTTCTGTCCCAGCAGGGGCCTGGGCATGTGCAGGATGGGATCCCAAGCAGATGTGGGGACTGTGATCCCCTTGCAATAGTCCCTGTGTGTCCAAGGAAGCATGGTTTGGAATACCAAATTAAGAATGACCATGCCAGATTAAGAAAGAGACAGAGAGAAAGAGATTGGCCACAGAAGCTTTTTTTTTTTTTTTTTTTTTTTTTAACGTGGGGCCCGTCATTTTCATTTTGTACTGTGCCCTGTAATTCATGTAACTAGTTTTGATTTAGGACACTTGTCTGTATAAGCAGATTTTGACTAATATTAGGTGTGGATCGAATAATACGTCTACCATCCCACCCACTGCCCACACACATATTTGTGAAATGAGTGCTCCTGAGTAACTCTGATAATCATGGCCCGACTTGGGCGGTGGATTCTTACTCAGGAAATGTGGATGGTGAGGAAAAAAGACTCGCAGTGATTCTCAGCAAGCGCTTGCGGTTTTCACGTGGCCTCAGGGACCTGAGCCCCCGTGGTCCTGGATGAAGGAGCAAGCTTGAATGTTCTTCTGGAGCCCCTCCGGTGCTTGCGCTCTGTGGTGGCCTGCAGGGTAATTGTGGGCATGGTAAATGGTGACCCCGTACCTACTCAATGAGTTTTCTTCAGTCCATCAGTGAAGGAGAAGGTGGTAAAGGAAAAAAAAAAGGCCATTTTTTCCCCTCGATTCTCAATCTTTAAAACAGATGTTTTTGTTTGTTTCCTTCTTTTCAGTCTTCAATGTGATATTGATTCAGGATTCAGGATATGGATGTGTCTAATGCAAGGTTCTCCTATGAGTGTAAGACTTTCGCCTCATATGGATTCAATAGGTTCTATCCACATGGCTATCTTTTTCCTTTGGGTCCCTTTGGATGATATTAGAAGGTAGACTCCCTTTGCTTTCCTTCCAACCCATATTCTCTCTGTCCTGTATCTTTCAATCCTTTCTGGCCTTTCCTCGAAGGTGATTAAACCTTTCAAAACTCCTTTACTTTTCAGATCTGATGTGTTTCATTTTAGGTCTTTTCTTCACTTGCAGATCATGAGATCATGACCCGAGCGGAAATCAAGAGTTGGACGCTTAACTGACTGAGTGACCCAGGCGCCCCTCTAAACTGATTTTTATTTTGATCTTGAAAGTGTTCCCTTTTGCAGGGTGCTGGGTGGCTCAGTGGGTTTGGCTTCTGACTTCAGCTCAGGTCGTGATCTCACAGTTCTGTGAGTTTGAGCCCACCATGGGGCTCTCTCACTTTGGATCCACTGTCCCCTTTCCTCTTGGCTCCTTCCCCACTCACTCTCTCCCTTAAAAATAAATAAACATTTAAAAAGAAAGAAGGAAAGGAAGGAAGGAAGGAAGGAAGGAAGGAAGGAAGGAAGGAAGGAAGGAAGAAAATGTTCCCTTTGCTATATTTGAGTTAAGGGACTGGAACTGGTGGAATGTGCTCCCTTTCAGAAGGTTAATTAATATAGGAAAATGCTACAGTATTCCTCTTTGTCCATTCTTGTTCTTGAGTAAATCATATATTTAGTTCTGGGGATGTGGAAATGTCTTATAAGCTCACTATATTTCAATGGCCTTGGTTAGAGATTATAGGATACAGTGAAAGGCACATCTGAGGCTAACCCACATGTCATTTAATCTGATAATTTAGTAGTACATTAAAAATTAAAGCAGCATTTTACGTGTGAGAAACTTAGTTATCCTGGGATTTCTCTTTATCCAAAGCAGAGTAGGCATGTCTAGGGTTGTAGGGCTCCATTGTCTAAGTTTTCAGGAAGAAAGAAGTCTGCCAGGCCATTTTTAATTGTCCGTGGTTTTGTTAATATTAATGCTAAGTGTTTATGCTCCCACTGAGGTATTCAATGTCACTTCTTTGAAGCTCACATAATCATAGCCATAACGGGATGACTCTACTGTCTGTTATTTCAATACGCATCCCTTTCTTGGACCACATGGCCCAGATAGGCAGAGGACAAAGCTTCTCCACATCATTCTTAAACACAGCAGGAGTAATACAGGCTCCCTCCCTGCAGGCTTGCTCTCTGATTAACCTCAATTCAGGGATCTGCAGGAAAACAGGGTCATGCAACCTTAAATTCTGATCAAATGCGGCAGCGTACTGTCCTTGAACTGTTCTACCAGGAAAGAAACAAACATAATTAAGAGGTCCTTTCTCCCTAACCTCCCTGTCCTGCCCAACGCACCCCATTCCACACACCGAGAGTAAGCAGCAGGACAGATTTCCTAATTCAGGAAGTCGTGGTTCTGATTTCATGTTTCTACCCAGAGAACCAAATTCCGCTGCAATTCCCCGAGCAGCATGGTGCGTTGTTATTACTGTCTCCAGATGCCCACGTTCTGGACCAGCCGCACAAGCCCAACATAAAAGAGAATCCCGAAGAAATGTGAAGCTGTCTCGCTATAATTAACCCCGGACTCTGTATTGGACAATGTAGATAAACATTTACAGAAGTGTTTTCACATTTGCCTGACTTACTTGCATATTTCACGCTTCATGAAAATTTTACGTAATTTAATAAAAAGCATATTTCCAACCGGGAAAAACACTTTGCTGCAAATCCATCTCGTCTCACTCTGCATCACGTCTTACGTACAAATTAGAACATCTTGCACAATACCTGTGACTTGTTCTAACATTTTAGATCTGAAAAGCCTGGCAATTGTACCTTTGGTTTGGAATCTGAATATATCTATAGCATAGAATACCCCCTCCCTTTATAGATCGCGGGCAGGATTTGCTTTTCACTTTGGGCAGAAATCTATTCTTTGTAGAATATTCCCACACATGTCTGTGTCTATTTCTCAGAGCAGTGGCACAAAGGATATGACCCCTTTGCTCCCAGTCACCTTTCATGGTGCTGAATCGCCTTGGACGTCGGTGCCAGTCAGCACGATTTGATTTGCTATGGTAAGAATAAGATTATATCTAACAGACGATGTCATTTCCAGGTTCAATAGGCACAGATTTAAAACTAGTCCTCTCTTTGACCCTCTGGGTTCTCTTGAACTCTTGCACCTTCTTTGACAGTGTTTGTGAATGAGCGAATTCACGACAATTCAAGGTTATTTTAATGATAATAGCGCCGCGGTGACAAAGGAAGGAGGAAGGGCTCGTCGTCCCAGCGCTGGTGCTCCTTCACCGTGGCGACTTCCTTCCTGACAGACTGACTGCGGAGTGAATTCCTGTTGATGGTCAAAAGCTGAGAGCACTTGTGTGTCTGCAACAGTGCTGCAGCTACTGATCTGCGAACCTCACATGCCTCAGAATAGCGCATCGCCATGGCAACAACAAACAGGGGGCTAAATTCCATCAGCCGCAGTGACTCAGTGAGCCCCGCAGATAATGCGCGGGGCCTGGCCAACTGCCCACAAAGGCTTCTGTGAAAGTTCCGAGGAATTCACTGCGGCTTGTTAGGTCTGCTTAAGTCTAAATTCTCTCTTTGGTTGCTTAATTCCTTATATGGACGGTATTTGTTTAAAAAAAAACAAAAAACAAAAAACAAAAAACAAAAAACAAAAAACAAACTTAAAATCCCCCTAAAATAGTCCACTCTCAGGAACACACGATTTGGGGCGACTCCACTTTCTGCTGAGTTGAAAATTCTCACCGTTCACACTGCTACATCTTTATTATTATTACTATTACTATTATTATTATTATTATTATTATGTCTTCCATTCCTCTAATTGTTTAACCTTTTGTTGTTGTTCCCTACACTTGATCTTAGCCAAAAGGCCGAGAAGCGATGTTGTTGTTGTTGTTCCCTAAACCACGAGTGGCAGGGAGTTAAAAAGAATCTATGTGGCACTTGTGATTTTTGTTCCCGAAACATCTAGAATGAGTTTAAAGTTGACAACGTTCCGCCTTGAGGTCAGTGATTATCAAGATTTTTTTAAAGGTGAGAGGTCCTGGGTGGAAAGGAGAGAGTAGTTCAGTCTTTTGATGTATTCGGTGCAGTGGAAGGACCATCGGTTGGAGAGAAGATTAAAGAAGGTGGGCATTTTCAGAATTGCCAGCTTTAAATGTAGGAAATTACTAGCTTTAAATGATCTCCTATTAATGTCCTTACCTCCCAAGATCCTACATTCAAAAGGGTTAAGACCCTTCTTCAAAGAAAACCCTGAGCGATTGAGTAAATAACTCTCCTTTTTTTTTTAACTGAGTAGTGGCAGGGGTGAGAAATAAAATAGGCCTGTGAAACTCATAAGAATATGCCATCTCGCTTTTGTAATTCCTGGGCCGGATGTTCTTTTTCAGTGCCTCCCTTCTCTTGGCCCCCCTGCTGTCTGTCGCCAGCTCCCATCCTGGGAACTTCCTTTGCAGCACAGCCATATGCAATCTGGCCATGGGGTGGATAAGACACAATGGTGGACACATGTATTATTCATGGCCAGATGAGAAATCGAGATACTCAGTTCCTGCTACCAAAGAAACAGGCACTTGACGAACCTCTGGGAGTATCCCCTTTTATGATTAAGACAAAAAGTCTAAGTTCAGCCTACTAGGTAGCTTTCTTTGAGTGTGTCCAGAATCTACCTCAATACAAATATTAAACATGAGAATGCTTATAATAAACACCTATTTCACTGGTTTTCTCCAGAAACGTTTCAATGAGCAAAGTCAAATCACTCACTCACTCTCACCTACACACACAGTTTTCTTCTTGCAGCCAAAGATAAGTTTCTTAGCTCCTTGAATTATTTTCAAGCCCGAAAAGCAATAGGTACAATCTGAGACCCCGTGAGATCTCGATTTGTGAGATGTCATGTATTGTCCCCTTCATCCAATATTCATCTTCCTCTCAAGCATAACGTTTTATAAGTATATATAATACGTGTGTGTATTTGTCCTGAGACAGGCATAAGGTATGGAGAGCGAGGGGAGCGTCGTGTCAAGGGCAGTGAGCTGGACTCGTGGGATGAGTCAACTATGGTGGGGGCAGTGGACACAGAAGGAAGAGGGTCTGGTTGGCGCAGGGCAGGTTTTCTTCTCTAAGTGGGCTGAGGAACTCAGCTCTTGAGCAAGGACAATGATACGATAAAGGTGACACTTGAAGATGATGTGGGAATGGGGCACAAAAGGCCAATTCAGTCATCTTTATAGTCTAGTCGTGAAGGGCTACGTTTTTGTTGTTGTTGTTTTAATGTTTGTTTATTTTTGAGACAGAGACAGGGCATGAGCAGGGAAGGGGCAGAGACAGACGGGACACAGAATTCGAAGCAGGCTCCAGGCTCTGAGCTGTCGGCACAAAGCCTGATGCGGGGCTTGAACTCGCGAGCCATGAGATCATGACCTGAGCTGAAGTCGGATGCTTAACCGACTGAGCCGCCCAGGCGCCCCGAACTACGGTTTTAATGTACCTGATACACATGGAAAGGAGCCGACAGGCACAAGAGAAATTGCCGATTACATAATTTGGCTGTTGTTGTTATGGTTATAAGTTTGAGGGACTTTCTCCTCACGGAAGCAACAAAGAAAATTCTCGGTATCTATGTAAAATAGTTGAATGTACACATTCTGCCAAGGAGTCCAACATGCTTGAAAATTCCAGCGCACATGCTTTGTGAAGGTCTACCTTTATCTAACAAATAGTGAAAACTCTTCATAACCCCTGGGTATTTTATTTTTAAAGTTTATTTATGTATTTTCGAAAGAGAGGAAAAAGTTATCAGTGGGGGCGGGGCAGAGAGAGAGAGAGGAAAAGAGAGAATCCCAAGCAGTCTCCGCAGTGTGGAGTCTGATGCGGGACTCAAACCCACCAATCATGAGATCCTGACCTGAGCCGAAGTCAGATGTTTAACTGACTGAGCCACCCAGGCGCCGCCCCCCCTCCCCCCTCCCCCCCCCCCCCCAGGTTATTTTAAAGCATCAAACACAAACTTAACATTTATGGAGTTTCTCTTTGTTTTTCTTTAGAGGCAAAGAGGAAAAACAAAAGAAAACACTGAGTCCTTGGCTGTCTTCATATTTTAATAGAGTTCCTACTACTGACAGGCTTGCAAAAATTATGGAACATAATTTATAGAATTTATGAGCGATTTCTTACGTGAATAGCAAAATCACGGCGTCTTCAACCAATTAAGAGAAACCTGCCTAAGCCAATTAAATATCCTAATGTAAAATTGATTTTTTTAAAAAAGCAATATTATTCTCAAGACTTTATACCGTTTCAAAATAAGGCACCACGTCCTTTACCCATAGAGACTGTTACAGCATGTTCGGTAATAAATGGTTAAAAGTTATTTGCAATTAGCCTACGCTTTTTTTTTAATGGTCACGACTACATAGTGTTCCAGGATGTTTGAGAACACTTTGTCCTCTTAAATATTTCAAGCATCCTCTTTCCTTATACTCTCATTACAAAGAATGGGAAAATAGATCCCAGCTAGAGCCTCTTCCTTATATATTTTAAATTCTAACTAAGACTTCTGCGTTGTTGAGAATTTTCCATGCGGAAAATAATCAATAGCCATTAATATGCAAAAGCCTTTATTTATAATCAAAGATCACTGTACATTTCCCCTCTTCTTGAGCCCTACGACCCCCCGCTAGTAGGCATGCTTTTCAGGTGAGTCCCTCAGTGACTAAGGCCAATCCTTTTCAATATAGTATCTTTAATAAGCCGTGAGCCCCAGCCTTTTAATTCCTTTGGTTGGAGTTTTAGAGGTGAGCAAGGTGAACTTCTTGCCATCTCCAATTTGTTCCTCATCTCTATGTGCAAGTGTGCCTCATATCAGCATTCAATATCTCTAGTGGGTCAAAATGCAAGACGCCTATGCCCTATGTGACTGCCTAGCTGTGGTGTTCTTAGCTTTTCCTCTACTCCCTCATGTGCTTCTGTTACTTTTTATTATTGCCAGCCTCTTTGATATATCCAAGCCTGCCTTCTCATCAGCCTCAATGTCAACATATACACCAGGTGACAGCATTATCAGCAAGTTCAGCGTCAGCACCCCTACACCCTTGTGTCAGCAGCTGACCCCGTGCTGGTTCACGGTGTTATTTTAAATTCAAATTCATTTGTTTCGTGCTGGGATTTTACTGATATTTAGAGGGAAAATGATTTACTCAAGGTACAAGGGAGAAGCAGACTTCTTTTCATTTCTTGTGGATTAGATAAACCAAAGAGGAAACAAGAGGGCGAAACCCTTGTTCTTTAAAGGGGGCTGGCTATGTGTAATCCTTACACTTTCTGTCTTGGCTTCTTCTAACCTGTCGGGTAGCTTCTTTTCCCTGGAATTACTTTTCTATCTTTATTTCATATAAAGCTTAGGATCTCTAGGTGAGGCTGTCCTTTAGGAATACCAAAGAGCTGCTTATAAGTTGCGAATGTGAAAAGTTGTGAATCTTGGAAACCTTATTGTACCCAGCCTCTGGATGGAATGGATTGGTCACCCCCTCCCATTTTTTTTCTGCCAAATGCCTGAGACTGAAACAGTGATGTTCTGAATTCAGTGAGATTATCCACCATCAAGGTGACCTTCGTGTGTATGGGTTAAGTTGAAGGATTCTTTTTTAAGTTCCCCTACCACAATAATAAGAACTCCTCAAATTATTGTCTGGTTACACACGGCTCAGACTTGGCCATAGAGCTCCTGCCCTTCTAGAGGCTTCTCTGGGAAACACTGTGATCCACTCCTCAGCAGCCTTATTGTTTTTCCTTACTTCTCAGCTCTTTGCTGCCTCTCGCCTCATTTGCAGGCCAACATGAAGTGGAGCTTTCTATGGGATGGGCAAAGGAGAAAGGGGCAGGAGACATACATGGCCTTATTTCTTCCTGCTCATGACTAAAAACTACCTCCACCCTCTGATTCTGCCGGTTCATTCATTCATTTGTCGAACAATTGTGACTTCATGTGTGCCCACTGCTAAGTGAGGTTATGAGGACATTTCCACATCCCCAGAACTAAATATATGATTTACCCAAGAAGTATTAACCCTCTGATGAAAGGCAAGAGTGGACAAAGAGGAATACTGTAGCATTCTCCTATATTAATTAGCCTTCTGAAAGGGAGCACATTCTACCAGTTCTAGTCCTTCAGCTCAAATATAGCAAAGGGAACATTTTCTTTCTTTCTTTTTTTTTTTAATGCTTATTTATTTTTAAGGGGAGAGGGAGTGGGGGAGGAGCCGAGAGGAAAGGGGACAGAGGGTCCGAAGTGAGAGATCCCCATGGTGGGCTTGAAGTCATGAACCGTGAGATCATGACCTGAGCTGAAGTCAGAAGCCAAACTGACTGAGCCGCCCAGCACCCCACAAAGGGAACATTTTCAAGATCAACATAACAATCAGTTTAGAGGGGCGCCTGGGTGGCTCAGTCGGTTAAGGGCCCAACTCTTGACTTCTGCTCAGGTCATGATCTCACGGTTGGTGAGATTGAGCCCCACTTGGCGCTCTGCACTGACAGTGTGGAAACGGGTTGCGATACTCTCTCTCTGCCTCTCCTCCCTCTCAAAATAAATAAATAAAGCCTAAAAAGGAAAACAGACAAAAAAAAAAAAAAAAAGATCAGACCATACGCATCAACAGCTGGTGTATGTTTTTGAGAATAATTTTTTTCCGAGATGTTTTTGTCTAGTGACCTATATCAGACAATTTATTTCATTTATCTAGAAAATATTTTGCAAGCATTTAAATCAGTTATTAAAAAAAAAAAAATTAAAGACCACTTACTATGCTCTAGGCCCTGAGAATACAAGTATAAATACAGAGGGCTTTCATCCAAGAAACATATCCTCTGATGGAAGGGACAGATGAGAACAGGACACAAATCACTGCAGTTCACCAAAGCAAGTGCCATGGTTGCACCAAGGATGAAGTGATCAACAGCGCAGGGACAAAGGTCAGCCCGAGCAATAACATGGGCAAATGCTAGGGATTAGCAGTGTTCTGGCCAGTGCGGGTAGCCCCGTCCGGCCGGAGAAGAGCTTATAAAGCAGAGATGGCTGACGTTAGGTTGGAAGCCCGCTGAGAAACTGTTGTTTTATCCTGAAAGACCTTGAGCATGAGAGAAACAAGATCAAATTTGCATTTTAGAAAGGGCACTGTGGCAGAGGTGTGCAAGATAAACTGGAGCAGGGAGAGGCTAGAGATAGAGAGAGGAAGGGAGAGATAATGAGGCCATGCACTTGGAGTGCAAGGACTTCAGTAGTGCCTCCTGAGAATGGGGCTCAGCCCTCTTTTATCTCAACATCTCTCTCTCTCTCTCTCTCTCTCTCTCTCTCTCTCACACACACACACACACACACACACACACACACATGCAATTTGTGTAATGTTTGCTCCTAATCAGCCATCTCCACAAACAAAATCTTGTACTACTTCATCCCTTGAGAATACAGTGTAGTCCACAAATATCGTTTAGGAAACACATTTTCTAGTAGGACATCTCATAATATATTTTGCATGTCTACAACTGCTTGGGGAGTACAAAGGCATGGCTACCATTAAACAAATAAGAATTCAATATTTGATTACACAGTTGTATAATATGTCAATTAAGAAACAAACAGACGGAGCGGGGCACCTGGGTGGCTCAGTCGGTTAAGCACCCGACTTCGGCTCTGGTCACGATCTCACGGTTTGTGAGTTGGAGCCTCGTGTCAGTCTCTGCGCTGCCAGCTCAGAGCCTGGAGCCCGCTTTGGATTCTGTGTCTCCCTCTCTTTGCCCCTTCCCCACTGGTGCTCTCTTTCTCTTAAAAGTAAATAAACACTACAGAAAATTTAAAAAGAAAAGAAGCAAACAGAGACCAGGAGAAATGAGTAAAAGAATTAAAAATTAGCAAGATGGATCATGACAAGTAAGTTTGTCATGACAGGGAAATGCTGGGTATGGGATTTTTACCTGTTGGGTGACTGAGCTGTGAGAGGGGCCAGAAAATGGAGAAGGTGCTGACAGACTTAAATATCACAGGAGTTTATGAGCCTCCTTGGCATAAAGACAGTTGAAATTCCCTTTCCACATCATGCCTTAAGTCAGACATGCCATTACATCATCCCCCTATTCCTTTTGCCACTCACCATATGTGACCCAAATAAATGACAACCCCGAATTCAGAAGTGCCATTATGGAGAAGGAATCAAGCCAAGGGTTTTCTAAAGTCCCCCCTTCAAAGACTGTCCTCATGCCTCTATTCATCAGCCACCACCAAATCACCTCCTATCGCCAGGTGCCTGGTGTAGACCATGCAAGGAGAGCATGGTTTGTTGAGGTTTGTTGGCCACAGTGTGGGCTTGGTATTAACAAATTACTCTTAGGACGTGCCTACATGAAAAGTGTTGTAATCACTGGGGACACGTCCCACTATATTGAATACTTGTCACATGATGAAGAGAATATTGCCTCGGCCTTGTAGTTACTTGAGAGGGATATAATTTAGAATTTGAAATAATCTAGAGGAATGGATTACAAATTGGTTCAAAGGATAAATCCCATCAAGGGTATTGAGTTGTTCACATTGGATAAAGCAAAGGTATGTAATAATGTAATTTTTCAAAGATGTAACATAAATTCTTTTTATTTGATCTTATTTTGAGACAGTGCATGCATGCGTGGGGGAGGGGCAGAAAGAGAGGGAGAGACAGGACCCCAAGCAAGTTCCTTGCTGTCAGCCTGGAGCCTGATCCGGGGCTCGAACCTACCCACGAACTGTGAGGTCATGACCTGAGCCAAAATCAAGAGTCGGAGGCTTAACCAACTGAGCTACCTAGGGGCCCCCAAAGATGTAACATAAATTCTTAAATGAAAGTTGAACATCAATATACTATGGGATCTGCCCTATCAGCTGCTTCACAGAATGTGCTAGACACAAAATGTGGTAACCTTAAATATTGCCTTAAAAAAAATAAATGATCAAGCACATAGTGATCTGGAAAAAAATAAATGAGACAATCTCAGGAAAAATCATTTAATGTGGGGTTTCTTCACTATACTAAATCACTTTTTACCTGTATGCGACTCACAGTTTAAAATGCATCTGCTTTTTTTTTTTAATATTTTTATTTTGAGAGAGATAGAGACAGTGTAAGTGGGAGAGGGACAGAGAGAGAGAGAGTCCCAAGCAGGCTCTGTACTGTCAGCACAGAGCCCGACATAAGGCTCGAACTCACGAAACCGAGAGATCATGATATGAGCTGAAACCGAGAATTGGATGCTTAACCAACTGAGCCACCCAGGCACCCCAAAATGCATCTGCTTTTATTAATAAATGTGGTGCAATTAACCTGCATCTTTTCCTTTCTAACTTTTAACCCTGAACATGGTATTTAGGTTTCAAAAATAATTAAAAATGATAAAATTAACAGAAGCTAGGTAGTATATGTATTTTTATATCTAATAAAACCATTCTTTTCCTGACTGCAGTGATTTTTTTTTTAATACTTGTGTTTGTGTGGGTGTGATAGAGTTTTATTAAACCCTAAGTTTAATGTTAAAAATTGCTTTAAAAATCATTACGATGTTGGGATGCCCGGATGGCTTTAAGCAGTTAAGCATCCAACTTCAGTTCGAGTCACGATCTCACAGCTTGTGAGTTTCAGCCCTGTTTCGGGCTCCGTGCTGACAGCTCAGAACCTGGAGCCTGCTTTGAGTTCTGTGTCTCCCACTCTCTCTTTACCCCTCTACTGCTCTCTCTTTCTCAAAAATAAATAAACATTCAAAAAAGTTTTTTAAGTAGTTAGGGTGTTAACGTTGCCTTGAGATATAACTGAGGAAAAGTTCTCACATATGACAGAAGCAAATAAAGCTTTATGTTTTATAGTTACATATTATTGCACTAGCCTTCCTATTCAAAAATAATACAAGGGCAGTAATCACTAAGCTATGTGTTTACTACACAGCAAATTGGAAAATTTGACGTTGGGTAAATATGTACATGTATTATTATCAAATTATGTTAAACTATCACTAGTAAAGTTGGAGAAATATCTTACAAAAATGTTAATGTTTAAAAATTATACACCACCATTATTTAAATGAATATGGAAAATAAATTAATTTTTAAAGAAACATATTTATTGTATCTGTAAACTATTAATTATGTTGCTGCTTAAATAGATAAAGACAAATTTTAAGGGTGCCTACAGAATTTTGTAATTTATGTTAATGATAAGCAAAATACAAAATAGGAAGATTTCACATGCATGGAAGCAAATGTACTTGGTTTTTTGCTTTTTCTTTTTGGTACAAAATGGTTAGATTTTTAAAAGCAGAACTATTTAAAATCCAAATACAATTTAGGATATATTTTCCTTTAAATATTTAATGAAATAATTAGGTCTGGTTAAACTAACATCCTTTATTTTTAAATTATAGATCCTTAAAAACTCTTATACTTTTCATCTTTGTTGAATAATTCATTGCATCTAATTATTTAATACAAATTTTTACTAACATAATATACGAATATCAACTCTTTAAAATTAAAAATTATACTTTTTTGTAGTCTTGTTACTGCAGAGTTATTAATATTTTATATTTATTCTCTTCTGGATATCCATGAAGACATACATCAAGATGTTTGTTAGCAACAGTATTTATAATTATTAGATTGAAATCCTTGGCCTTTACTTAAGCAGAAATTATTTCTTTCTCCAATAGACAACTTTTACATGTTGGATTGGTAGCAAATGGTGCTGAAATGTATTTCAGGAAAGGGAAAACTTTCCCATAAGTGTGTTTTTATTTATCTGTAGCTCTATCTCACACACACACAACATCCAAGACTGAAACATTCATGTTTCTGTCCTTGGTTTTTGTCTATTATTCTAAAGTATTTTTTTTTAAGTCATCAGGAGACGAGCCATCTACTTCAGTCATTAGATGTGAACATTTTGGCTTCATTATGTTTCATAACGTGTTTTTGACTTGAATAGACTATCATTTTCTCTTAAAACATCAGTGGGAAGGAACTTTCATTTCCACATCTTTAATACTAAATAAAAACAGAGGAAGAAGAAACAGACTTTTTATCAAATGCATAGTTTGTGTTTTAATTCATCAAATACGTATTGAGCATGAGTATGTTTTGTTGATAAGAAACACAAGGATGAAAAGCAAAAAATATGCCCAAACAACTTAAGACCTCATGGGAAGGCTGATAATCGCACATGAAACTGGAATGCAGTTCAGTAAGAATTCTGATGGGCAAATAACTAGATGTTGCCACACTACACAGAAGAGTAACCTGAGGTGCCTGGGTGGCTCATTCAGTTAAGCATCCAACTTCAGCTCAGGTCATGATCTCATGGTTTGCGAATTCCAGCCTCACACTGGGTTTTGCACTGACAGCTCAGAGCTTGCTTGGGATCCTCACTCTCCCTCTCTCTCTCTTTGTGCCTGCCCACTCAAAAATAAATAAACATTAAAGAAAAGAAAAGAAAAGAAAAGAAAAGAAAAGAAAAGAAAAGAAAAGAAGAAAAGAAAAGAAGAAAAGAAAAGAGAAGAGAAGAGAAGAGAAGAAAAGAAAAGAAAAGAAAAGAAAAGAAAAGAAAAGAAAAGAAAAGAAAAGAAAAAAGAGTCACCTAATCCAGAGGTAAGAGATTTTGAAGGGCTTCCCAGAGGTGGTGGCTTCTGAGGCAAGACATGATGGACTAGAAGTACCCAACTGCAGAGAGGTAGGGGTGAAACAGGGCCTATAACTGAAACATTGCCCTTTCAGGGAATGATAGAGATTGGGTGTGGTTTCTCTTCTAACCTATTCAGATTTTCTAGAAAAAAAAAGACCAAAGAAGCAACAGCAAAAATCAGGTGCCTCACCATGCATAGTTTTCGAGAAACCAAAGCTAGAAAGCCTGGATCTGTTGCCTCGGTTTTCCATGTTGCCATCCTTTGGCCTGTCTATAGAACACATGACAACACACATATGAACCCAAGTGGATGAGAAACTAAGAGGAAAATCTGGAAGAAAATAAGAATGACAAAATTTCACATGAGTATCCAAGCGCAAACACTATCTGAGGAGACTGATTTTGAATTGAAAAGCCAGGCATGGAAAGAACAGTTTAGAACGCACCTGAATAATAAAATAGCCTATGACCTCATTAGCAGATTGTTCCTGCCCCCTCTCCTCGGGGGTTCTTTGCACTCTGGGACTTTAAAATCTCTGCTTTCACCTTAGACATCAAGCCTAAATAAATTCCATTCTGGAGGCCAGGCTCTTTTTGCCCATTCCGTACCCTGCATTTTTCCAGGCTGGCAGGATGCCCTACTGATGCCTGAGCCCCGGGCCCTCTCCAGCCTCAGGATGGACGAGGCCACTAAGGCATGCCTTGGGCTCTTTACTAGGACGGTGGGAAACTGCAGCTGTGACCTTCAACTGGAGTAACAACAGGACCAAGACAAGTGGCAGGCATCTTAATGGTTGAGGCTGCTTGATTCAAAGATGAGCTCTCTGGCAAGGCATGCGAAAAAGACCCCTCAGCGTTGTTTGTGGGAGAGGAGGGATCCCACAGGTGCTGGCTAAAGTGTGGTGACTTAATCTCTTCCAGTGGACTGGCATAGACAGTCATACTTTGAAGGAGAAACGAGGAAAAATAGAAGAGACTGGAAAGAGGCATCATCAGCCACAATTTGGATCAAAGAGCACAATAATCCTAATTGTTCTTAAGGATAGCACATCCCCATTTTGGGGTTTGCACGGAGAAGGCGGGATTAGGGGCCAGGAAGTATCCTTCTCTTTGCTGGAGTTGGCTGGACACCATTGGACAGGATTAACTGGGTAATGTGTTCTTGGCCAAGCCCTGTGTGGGGCCGTGAGCAAATAGATGCAGATACATATGTTTGAGGATTGTGCAGATTAGTTAGTCCTTACCTATCAGAAAGGACTGAGGATGTAAAATTCCAGTGAGAATTTCAGTTGGGAATTTGAGCTTTCATTAGATGTGGAAATCGTTAGCTCAATGATTAAAAAAAAAATTCCAAGCATTAGAAAGGAGGTCACTCGGATTCTAGATTATAGCATATTTACTGGCTATTGAAACGTATTTTTTCATTATTTCTGTCTGTTCTTTCTTTTGATGGGGGGTGGGGGGCTGAAAAAGCTGCCAGGCCTGGAGATGACAATCCTCCAAAGATTCAGATGAAGGTCAAGGGAGACAAATATTCCAGCTGCCGGCTCCATTCTTCCCCATGCCAAGTGTGAACCATGTTTCCAACACTGAAATTTGGGAACTGAGCCAGGAAAGGCCAGAATGAGTTAATCCTATACAAAATGCTCTGTTAGGGAACTGCTCTCACCCAGGGGGAGTAGGCCAAGTGAAGTGAAATGAGGAGGACACAAGGTTTGGGGAGCTTTCTCAGCAGAGGTATAGACGTATAGAATGTTCCAGAAACTTGAAGTATTTGACTACTAGAGTGATGAGTGCAGAGGAGGAGAAGCCTGGCAATGAGCTGGAGAAGCGGGTATGAGATACTTCATGGAGGGTTGTATGTGACATGCCCAGCTTTGAGAGCTTTGTTCCTCGTCTTGCAGACAATCAGCAGTTATGGAAGGGGGTGTGATTAACCCCTTCCTTAGAAGGCCAGTCAGTTGTTTCGTTACTTATTACTTCTTCACAACAATCTCAGAACTACAACCGGTTGGACATCCAGCGTGTGGGAGTTGAAATGTATTCCTCATTCATGCACAAATGCCTAAAAAATTACACAGTATTAAACACATGGGCATATCATTGTATATAACAGGTGATATTGATTGCTTTCCAGTACAAAACAGAAAAGCAAGAATTTCATTCAACAATCGGCTGAAAGGCGGTTAAAGAAAGCAATCAATTATTTATAGAAAGAGAATATCTAATCACGAGAAAGAAATCCATAGTAAATATACGTTATGTTAGTGAAAGAAAAAAATCTAAAACTTAAGAGATGCCTATGCTAAAACTCAGAGTGAATTTATTTAGTAAGACTACATTTTTACAATTAAAATGTTTCCAAAATATAAGACAAGTGGGCAAATTCTAATCAGTAAGTGATCTTTTGCAGAGTTTTGATGAATGGTGTATAGACCAGTACATAGAATGTTACTAAACAGTCAGATTTCACTTTGCTACTCACTTGTGACACTTTCAGTTGGTTAAAATGAGTCATGTATACTCTACTATGGGAGTAGTTTCATATGTAAGCATGTGAGACTTTCTGAGCTTTTTTTATTATTATTTTTTTTTAGAGACAGCATGAGCAGGGGAGGAGCAGAGACAGGGGAGCAGAGGATCCAAAGTAAGGTCTGTGCTGTCAGCTCAGATCCCGATGCAGAGCTTGAACTCATGACCTGTGAGATCATGACCTGAGCTGAAGTCAGCTACTCAACCAATTGAACCAACCAGGTGCCCCTCTGAGTTTTTTTTTTTTTTTTAATAAAGTAGTAAATTAGCTTCAAACAAGTATTTTGAGAGGAATTTCTTTTGGTTAACTCAATTCTTCCAATTGTTTAATAAAACATATTAATTAGGCAAAGTTGAAGAATATCAGAGAACTATGATCTTTGTACTTGATATACCAATATGCAATTATTTAGATGAATTATATTAATATATTATTTAGGTTATTTATTATATTTAGATTTGCCTATATCAATAATGTGTTTATACAGCTGTCATCATAAATGTTATAATGTATATATTTTAAGCATTTATAATGATTTATGTCTCATATTATTTATCTCTATAAGTATCTACCAACCTATATATAGGAGTATATATCACACATAATGTATGTTCAAACACACAGGCACGTATCCATAGTTTAATCAATAATTTATCATAGCTCAAAGATTTGATTTTGTACTTTTCTTTCAAATTTCATAAATACATTCAAGTAATCTTATTTAAACTACTACTGTTTGGGGTAGGGGAAATATGAATTGATTTTAGATTTCCCTGGAGAATGTTCATTTTTAATGTCTCACAAGAATATTCCAAAGATATTACATTAGAAATTATCTTCAGAAACAATAAGAGCCAATTTTAGTGAGGCCTTGGGTATTTTTCCCAAGAAATTTGCTAATGTATATAATCAAACCAAATAATGAGCTGTAATACAGTGAGCATGCTGTTTTGTTTGAAAGGTATTCTATTGAAATCTTACTCTGTATTTCATATTAGGAAGAAAATTACTAATAATTCAACAAAGAAAATTCAGTAAAGAGATGCCCCTGTGAAGCATAAATCTCCTGCCCTTTTAAAACCTACAATAAAAACAGTTCACATGTACAAATGCACATGAGCTCCTGTACACACACACACACACACACACACACACACACACACACACACATGCATGCACACACACACACACACACACACACACACACCATAGGGTGTGGAAACCTGCAAAAACTGTGTCAAGGAGGCAAACTCCTAGGGGCGCCTTGGTGGCTCAGTTGTTTGAGTGTCTGACTCTTGATTTTGGCTTAGGTCATGATCTCAGGGTCATGAGATCCAGCACCACGTCAGGCTCTGCTCTGATAGTGCTGCTTTGAATTCTCTCTCTCGCTGTCTGCCCCTTTCCTGCTCTCTAAATAAATAAATAAATAAATAAATAAATAAATAAATATAAAAAAATAGGAAGACAAAATCCTGGAATGAGCTGAGCTTTTCCATGCATGGCAGTAGCAGTGTTAACAGTTTTGCAGCAAGTGGTGCCTGGGTGGCTCAGTCAAGCAGCCGACTTCAGCTCAGGTCATGATCTCATGGTTTGTGAATTTGAACCCCGCACCGGGCTCTGTGCTGCCACTTCAGACCCTGCTTCCGATTCTGTGTTTCCCTATCTCTCTGCTCCTGCCCTGTTCATGCGCTCTCTCCCTCTCTCTCAAAAATAAACATGAGAAAGAATTTTTTCAAATGTTTGCAACAAGAAGATCATCGAGGGAAGGAGAAAGCTATTTCTAACACAAATGGCAAAATGCTATAGACCCAAAAATGTTAACATAAATGCCTAAATCTAATTTTGCATGTCTTGTCCATTATGGAAAATAACCTTCTAAATCAAAAGAAGAAAAACATATCGTAAGGGTAGAGCATTTTTTCCCTGACATGTGTGAATAATAGGTAAACCTTTAGTCTCCTGTGTTAAACAACTAAAACAGAGATGGAATATATGGAACAGGAGTGGTCAGTCACTGGACAGCAGGTGGAATGAGTCAGTGACCATTAAGAGCAGAGAAACAAACACATGAGCTCTGTGATTGACCCACAGAGCACGGGGAGGGAACCTCCAGTGTGCACGGTGAGGAGGAGGTACTCAGTTAGAGCTTAGCACTCTCCAAGAGTTGTGCAAAGGCACAGTTCAGATTATAGGCAGGACTAGGCAGGCAGCATTTGCAGGAGAGGAATTTCATGGAGAGAAAGCTCAGGAGATCTATAGACGGAATCTTCACCGAAGCACTCAGAAAAGAGACATGAGAACCTCTGTCCACACTAAGACTTGCACACAAATGTTTAGAGCGGCCTTTTCCCCCCAATTGCCCTAAATTGGAAGCAATCAAATGTCCATCAAAAAACAAATGGATACACGGAGAATGGTATATCTGTTCAAGGGGATACTAGTCAGCAACCAAGTGGAGTGCACTACTGATATAAAAATAATGGGTGACTGTAGGGGGTTGAATGGTAGCTCCCCTCAAAATATATGCCTAGGGGTGCCTGGGTGGCTCACTTGGTTAAGCGTCCGACTTCGGCTCAGGTCATGATCTCACGGTTCGTGGGTTCGAGCCCCGCATCGGGCTCTGTGCTGACAGCTCAGAGCCTGGAGCCTGTTTCAGATTCTGTGTCTCCCTCTCTCTCTGCCCCTCCTCCACTCATGCTCTGTCTCCCTCTGTCTCAAAAATAAACATTAAAAAAAATTAAAAAAATATATATATATATGCCTATTTTTTTTAACCCCCTGAACCTGTGGAATGTCACCTTGTTAAAATTTTACCTTTGTTAAAAAGATCTTTGCAGATGTAATTAAGAATCTTAAAACGAGATCACTCAGATTATCCAGAAGGGACTTAAATCCTGTAACAAGTGTCTTTATAAGAGACAGAAGAAGAGAAGACAGAGACACACAGAAGACAAGGTGATGTCAAACAGAGTCGGAGATGGGTTCCTTTCGGAAAAGGAAATCCAGAAATCTCCAGGAACCGGAAGAGGCAAGAGAAGAGTCTCCCCTTGCCAGGATGTGAGAATACCTGAAAGGCTGTCACCACCACAGTGACAACCATGCATGTCATTATTATGACATATTTATGTCATTATTTATGACTGAGGAACAGATTCACTGAAAAATAAGTGATATGCTGTATCAAATGGGATTCACTGATATTGGCATGTATCCTGTTCCTCTGAAAAAGTCCACTGCAGATTTAAGTGTCTTGCTACCTGGGTTAAAGCGAATTCCTATAAAATTGGAATCACCAAGAGCTCAGACCCATTTGGAACTTAAGGGTGGTGTGTGTGACTGCTCTCTCAACTGTATTTCCCACACTTGTAAAGGGTAGATCCTCTGAACCTCCCAGGCTGAGAGCAGGTTATTCGTGATAAATCCACTCTAACCTTCCTATTTCCATAAGCCTTTGGATACCTTTCTTTAGAGGATGCCAAGACAATTCTGTCATTTCACCTGCATTTACTATAGGACACCTATTGGTGCATGTTTCAGCCATCCAACCAATCAGACTCTTAGAGTGTTTTTTAACCCCCTCAAACCACAAAACTAAAATCCGGAATCTCCGCTTACTGGGTGCATATCAATAAAATCATCCTGAATCCAACTTTATGCTCCTTCCACAATTGTTCCATACTCTTTTTATCCAGTCCCACACATACACTTTGGGTTTTATATATATATATATATATAAATTACATTATATATATTTTACATTATATATATAATATATACATTATTACACATACATTATTATATATACACATATATGTGTATGTATATATGTATTATGTGTGTGTATATGTATGTATACACACACATATATATGTAAATATATGTATACACACATATATATGTATTTGTATATATATATATTCATCTGCCTTGTTGAGAAAACTCAAACTTCCTGTTACCAATCCCCCAGTCTTAACATTCTCCAAGTTGCTGATCATTAGGTAACATTAACATTAGATAAGATGTGGCAAGTAGTGTAGTTCTGTATCTCTTCCACAGGAAAAGTGGGTGACCGGGTATCCTGCTCAAAATTTGGCTAACTGGGAAAATTTTCCCTCCTTATTGTACTGTGGAGACACCTTAAATATGGTTTTAAATACTGCAACACCACTTCTAATGCACTTCTCTTAAGGGAAATGTATGTTAAACCAGGCAGTTGTGATTTTATTCATTCTCGAGCAGCTGGTCCCTGGCAACCCATGATTCCTTTTGTGCAGATACAAATTAGGAGTAAAGCTTCTAAGAGTGTGAATCACCTTTCCAGGCAATTTACTTGCGCTGTCTGGACCTTTTTGGGTACAGTCCTGTTTATATCACTCCTATTCAATTATGGAGATCACCATGAAGTGGGAGACATTATCCATCACTAAGACTGGGTAGGTGAGAGAACACTAAATAATTAAGAAAAGCTCATTCACATGGACACTTGGTATAGACAGCCAGGTAATCAATCTCTACCAGGATCCAGCTGCAAAGTCAAGAATTCTCCCTCTAGAAGGAATGATGTCTTCCACAGAGAGCTCCAAAACACAGGAGATTCCATATAGCACACTGAATGTGTGGTGTCATACTGTCAAGTGATCTACATGATTGAACTAGAGTCTAGAATAGCTGACGAACCAAAGAAGGGTCTTTCCCTCGGCCACATTCAAAGCTGGCACCCATTATGGATGATTTCATAAGTGGGAACAGCCAGCATACCTAACGCAACATGAATTGCCTCCAAAATTCAGAGGCTTATCAGGCACTATACCTCTTTCTAGGGGTGGTGAGTACAATGTACAACAGCTTATCGTATGTTCCAGATCACTAGACCCTCAAATACCGGAGTACATTTTCAGGTTTATCTCTATATTAGCTCGGTCACTTATGTTTCTACCATAACATTCTTGTACTTCATGCTCACCAGGTCCTATTATCTTATTCCATCAGTAAGTGGATCAGTGTGATAGTCTGTAGAAGGGTGAGATGATCAAGATGCTTAAAGATTTAATTATGATACAAAGATGGAGAATTAGCTTAGCTCTAGGTGAATACAGGAAAGATGCATAACTGTTCCTTCCAGGTAAGAGAAAATTGTTTCTGATGTTCTGTGTTTAATGGGATAGATAAAAACCAATTGTCAGAATGACAGCGCTCAGTCAGGGTTTATTTTCTCCAAAAAAGGGACTGTATCTTGAATAGTAACTGAAATTTGAGTCATTATCTGTTCTTATACAAGCCCTAGCCCTACCTGTTATCAGCTCTGGTCAACCAACCTAGTTAAAAATCAATGTTAGAGAAATTTCCATGTCTGCATCCAAATCTATGAGAGTAGCACTAGATCATAAATATTCCAAAATATATAGTATTGATTTTAATCAACATTGGTGAATATGACTTAAGAGGCTTTACCTTGATCCATTCTACCTGAATGGCCCTCATTCCATGGTTCGTCAGTTTTTAGCTAAGAGCTGGGGATGTCCATTCCAAATTTATATGCAACAACTAGAGCCAACCTTTATGATAGATTTGGGTCAAACCTCCATCACTTGATCCCCATAAGTCTGGTTCCCATAAGTTCCCAGTGGATTAATATAGATACAAGTCTTTGGGTCTAAGAAATGGACTTATACTACATTTGTGGTATTATGGTGGAGTCATCCCTGAAGTGTACCTGACCTACCCTTCATCCAAGAGATACTAGGCCACAAACAGATTTGGCGTTTAAAATTGAACAAGAGGCAATGGCTTTCCCTTATGGTGATTCCAATCGGGCCTTCATTCTTGAAAGCTGGAGTTTGTTTCTGCATGTGTAGGAGGTTTCTAGATATCAGTTAGGATCCCAGTGGCCCAGAGAGTTCCTCATCAGCTAGCCATTGCCACAGTTCCTTATAAACAATACGTTTTGATTAACTCCAACTTCACTGCTGTTTATGGCCACCATGTCCATTTAGCCTGGGTCTCTACAGAGTCACACATTCTCCACTGGGTTGAGGGAATTCACATACGTGGTCACCATTCCCAACTCTTTCCTCAGGCTGCATGGGACAACCATGTCAGCATTTTTCCTGCATTCTTGTGTTCTAGCTAGACTTAAAAAAGTGCATAGCGTCTGGATATCTGTTGAAGTGGAGAGGACATGCACAGAGAGCCACCAAATGTACCCAGGAAAGCCTGTGAGACACTTAGTCCTCAGTTAGCAAACCACCCAACCTGGCTAAAGGGTCAGGTAAGAATGGAGGTCAAAGAAGGAGATAAGATGCCTATTCCACATTGTTAATAATCCTATAAAACTATTTGGAAACCAAATGTCTACTGTCTAGATACTTGCTTAGATAATCGGTTAAAGGCATTTGAAAAGAGGGGAAAGTGAATTAAGTTATGAAAAGAACCAAAATACGTGCAGTGATGGATGTTAACTGAACTTATTTTGGTGATCATTTTGCAATATGTACATATATTCAGACATTATGTTGTATACCTGATACATGTTAAAAAAAACAGAAAGAAATAAAGAAGAAAGAAAAG
Source organism: Herpailurus yagouaroundi (assembly GCF_014898765.1). Taxonomy (NCBI): domain Eukaryota; kingdom Metazoa; phylum Chordata; class Mammalia; order Carnivora; family Felidae; genus Herpailurus; species Herpailurus yagouaroundi. The sequence goes on along the minus strand of NW_024412441.1, from coordinate 23,055,421 downwards.
AAAGAAAGAAAGAAAGAAAGAAAGAAAGAAAGAAAGAAAGAAAGAAAGAAAACTAAGATACCAGAGAATACATGTAGAAGCACTATGGACATGATTAGGAAAAATTAATTGAATGCACTATATATTAACAGTCGATTTTTATTGTGACTATTTTAGGTTCTTAATCCATAATATGGATTTGAGTTTCATATCAGCCTTGAAGTTTCTGAGGCTCCTTTGTTTTCTCTGCGTTTTATTGCTGCCTTTTGTATTCCAGTTAGTGTCTCTGTACTCCTGGGGGTGAAACGGAGCTATTCAGGGATTGAATGGGGTACAATTGTTCTAACATCCTCTTTTTTCCTCTATCTTTTTTTTTCTGAATTGTTCTTTCACTTGATTATCAATACTCTCTCTTCAGCACTGACTGATGACATCTTTCAAGCAAAAAAAATCTATCATGTGAATGACAGATCAGGTATCATTTAGACAAATGTGTGCTTTCTGCAATCAGCAAACCTATTTATAGGAAAAGATAACATACTGACAACTTTATGAACCATTTGGCACATGCTCAGTGGCAAAATTAGTCTTTCTCTTTCAAATTTTAAAGTTATACATTCCTAAGTTACTTTCAAGTGTAATACATCAGTGACTAGGTGAAAGCTAATTTCCTCCACCCTCCAAAGCAATACTTACCGGGTTTGTAGATACCATTAAGGGTTATATACTTTAGAAGAAATGTAGTTTTGTCCTGAGCATTTCATTGTTTCTCCATCATGGGCGGTTTCTCTGATTATTCTTTACAAAAGTGTATTTTGAGTTTCAATTAAATGATTTTTAAACACCTTAAGCATATTGTTGTCTTTATAGAGCATACCGGATTTTGCTTACTTTTGCTGAAAGTATAGTTAAAGAGTATTTAGAGGGCAGAAGTAAATGCCAAGATATCATTAGGTTTTCTCTATACTAGCTAAGAAAGTAAAATTTTTGTTTAGCAAAAGGACAATAGTTTTTTGACTCCCGAAGTCAAAATACTATTCAGTCTTCAATCCCCTTGTCCATGGATTCCAACTCAATATTCTAAATTAATAAGAATTACTATAGTAAGGAAGGAAATTAATGAATCCTGTTTTTATGACCAAAGATTCAAAGATCCAAACATTATCATTCCACATCTTAAATATTTTACAAGGTAGTTTATCAAATACAACAGTAAGGAATCACTAAAAATTAAATGCTTAGAAATATATATTGGAGGGGAAGAAAAAAAGCATTGATATCCACTCAAATACTGAGAAGCATGAAATAAAATGAAACTAAATGCTGAACAGCTCCATATGCCCTGTTATAACTTAGCATTCTTATTTTCAAGACAAATTTCTGCCTTTGATATGCTTGCTGCTAATTTATGAACTACATTTTAAAAAACTACCAACACACTAGTTAATTCCCATTTCTACTTATCCAACTATATTCAAACTTCTCAGCCAAGATTTTAATTGATTTTTGTAGTAGCCAGTTGTTAATAGGATAATTTGTCAATACAATAATAAAACAATTGTCTCAATGGTTCTGCTTGCTCAGTTCATCAGATAACAAAGTTGAGTTTTGTTTCATTAATTGAATGCAGGTGTAGGATTTGTTGCATGAAAGATATAAATCCCTGTGGAACTGTGGAAATCTGGGTCAGAGATCACTAAAAAATTAGTTAAGCATGATGGGTCAACAGTGACCCGGACAGGTGTCCCAGCTTTGTTTCTCTGTGTCACTTCCTGTGCTGTTTCTTAAATACTGGTCTGTTGAGGTTGGCCATGCAGGTCAACACATGTCTTTCTGAGTCTGTAGTAAATTAGAAGCCAGGCTAGGATTCCTTATCCTCACAAACACATGATCTGAAACACCCAGATGACATGAACGTCTCAGGGTAAAAAATATTTCACTATGCATTTAACGGTTACAAAGAAACTAGGGAGGATTTTTTTTTCTTACAGATGAGTGATAATCTAAAAAGAGGGGCAAATACTTTTTCTTTATTGAAAAATAAGGAAAAACAAGAAGGAAGCTATCCAGTCATACTCAAAAGAGCATACAATTGTTGAAAAAAGGAATTGGTGCTTGTCGAAATACATTCTTTTCTTTAAAACCACCTTTTAAATTCCAAAGACCTTTCATATTTCGTAGTTAATCCATAGCCAATTTACTTGCAAATCTTTTTATTCCATTTAAAAAAAAATTTTTTTAACGTTTATTTATTTTGAGACAGAGAGAGACACAGCATGAACGGGGGAGGGGCAGAGAGAGGGAGACACAGAACCGGAAGCAGGCTCCAGGCTCTGAGCCATCAGCCCAGAGCCCGACGCAGGGCTCGAACTCACGGAACGTGAGATCGTGACAGGAGCAGAAGTCGGGTCACCCAACCGACTGAGCCACCCAGGCGCCCCAATGTTCCATCATTTTTTTAATGAAACTGAAATCTTTTTTTCCATTTTGGAGTACTGCCTATACTGTCTACATTGTCTATGCTGAGTATTGTTGCCTTCGTGATAACATAGTAAGGTTATTCTTAAAATATACACAGAAGTTACTACATAACCCAGATTGGAGCAAACTGTAATATTGGACACTACAGAGAACACTACTATAAAGACCTTTGTGAACCTGAAAGCTCATTTAGCGAGTAGGCACACATAGAAACCATAGCTTATTTTGTGACCTTATTCGTGCCTTGCCTCCCTAAAACAACTGCACATGTACACACATCATGTATCTTTTTTTTTTGCTGCTGTTTTTGTTTTGTTATGAAGACAACAATTTTTTAAATAAGTTACAGGGTTCTTTTTTTCAGTTTATTTGTTTATGTTGAGAGAGAGGGGGGAGGGTGTGAGTAGGACAGGGGCAGAGAGACAGAGAGAGAGAGAATCCCAAGCAGGCTCCACAACTGTCAGCACAGAGCCTGATGTGTGGCTCCCTCTCACAGACGGTGAGATCATGACCTGAGCCGAAATCAAGAGTCAGTCGCTTAACCGACTGAGCCACCCAGGCATCCCAACTTGGGATGAGTAAGTGTCCGACTCTTGATTTCGGCTCAGGTCATAATATCACGGTTCATGAGATCGAGCCCCATGCTGGGCTCTATGCTGACAGAATGGAGCCTGCTTGGGATTCTCTCTTTCTCTCTGTCCCTTTCCTGCTCGCTGTCTCTCTCTCTCTGTCTCTGTCTATGTCTCTCTCTCTCTCTCTTTCTCAAGATAAATGAATAAACTTGAAAGAAAGAGTTCTTAAATCCAAAGATAAGCTTAACTCAAAAAAAAAAAAAAAAAGAAAGAAGAAGAAGAAAAGAAGAAGAAGACGACAAAGGGATTTAAGGTAGAAAAAGATCAAAATTATATTCCATACAAATAAGCCATCTGTGGGAAAAAAAGCTGAAAGGACTATCGAAGTACTCAAACTAAATATATTTTAATATCATATTGCAATAATTATTTGTGCTGCATGTTAAGAAGTGCTTATATGCCATTCTAGTTTACCTTGATAGTATCCAATTGGGTAAATGTATATTTTTTCCTACTTGTTATCTTTTATAGATTCCAAGATGCATAATTTTTCACGTTGAACATCTCTAAACTTGGGATGGATCTCAAAACCACTGTTTGATCAGTTAATGGCAGTGTTGTTTCCGTGTCTTTTTGGCTCATGCGACAATGGTGAGCACTATACCAGGATGACGTCTTGATTCGAGGGAATACAGATGCGAACCAGACTTCATTTCTACCATAATACTATCTCACTTGTGCAACACTTTTGAGTACGCCCATGCATGATCGTATCCAATGATAATGTGGCTGGGAAACCTGACACTCCCATCCTAGACAGGGGAGGGGAAGGGCTAACTCAATAGGATTGACCGGGAGCTGGTGCCACAATAGGAGCAAGTGAGTTTTGTTGTTGCATCTGCGTACTTGACATCACCAGGTGCCAAAATCAGGGGTAAATTACACAATGCCCCTCCTGTCAAAATGTGCATCTATTTGTCCAAAAGGGTTTATCGACTTTCAGAAAAAAAAATTTTTTTTTCAAATAGGATGCTTTCTTACTAGAATCCCCGAACCATCCTAGAGATTGTGTTTAGATGTATGCAACAGTCTGTTTCCTAGGCTAAAGTCCACGGCACTCGATTTTGAGGATCCAGGAAAGAACCAAAACGGGAGACCTCTTTCTGTTGAAGACGTGAGTGTTCATGAAGGGATGGATTTGTCCATCCAAATAGCTTAAAGAGAGTGTTGTAGACCAGAAGGAATCTGAGGGAGGAGAACTCACTCAGCATGAAGCTTGATGTTCCATCAAACGTTCCTTGAGCAAACCTTCTTTCTTTGGAAATGATAAAAGTGAAGTCCAATGCCTACAATTGCCCTAAAATTCACTTCTTGTACTGTCATAGTCAAGATGGAGGCTGAGTGGACAAGGCAGCCAGAGAAAAGGGGAGAGGGATATGCTTCTACTTCATCACTTTAGACTAGAGAGAGCGATACCCTCTCAATGGGACCACAAAGAAAATGGTCTGCAAAGGACCCTCAGCTATGCCACAAAAAAGTAAGATTAACTCTTCCGATTGCCCCAAAGTCTAGCAGGTCCGTCAGTCTCAGGAGAAAAAGTAGAAATGAGTACCATCTGGATTTTAGCAATGGGAACTCTCTATGGAAGGCATTTATATATTTGATTTCACAGATGTGCAAGTTAACTCATAGAAAGGTTAAGAGACTTGCCAAAAGTCGGTGTTCCCTTGGCTTAAAAGTGCTAGAAGAAAAACAAAAGGTCATTTTACTCCTAAATTATTGCACTTTTTGCAACACAGTGCTCTTTACACAATGCCAATTTCGCCTCAACCCTGGAAACCTTTGTACGTATGGGGGACCCTTTGTTGTGCAGATTACATGTATACAACATTATCTCTGCAGAAAATTTACTGTAAAAGCTTGAAAACAGAGAAAACTTTCCAAATGTCTATCTGGCTAATTCCTTCGAGTGATTTGGTCAACTGAAAATCAACTCTTAAGTTGCAAAGTCATTATTTTAAACTTCAAGTGGATTTTATATCGCTTGACCATATTTGTTCTTATGAAGTGAATTTTGATGTACATGCATTATGTATTTCTTAAAGAATGGATATTAAACTTCATTGCCTGAAGTTTTAAAAAAATCATTTAAAATCACAGTAAGGTCAGTTTTATTGTTACGTACTCAAGTACTCAATGTGCGAATTAAAAATGGATCTGTCGCATTCAGCATTCAAGTTTTTGTCAAGTTCAGTTATTTATCCTGAAGCACGTGTGCTATTAACAAAGGCACTAGACTGGGGATATATGGTGACTGTCAGTGTGAAATGGTATTTGAATAAGAACCTCCTGGCAGGTCTGTCAGATTCTGCATTCCAGGTAACTAGGACCAAACCTCTCTTTTGTCTACATCACCCCGATAGTTTTTATTTTTTTTTTTTTTTAATTTTTTTTTCAACGTTTTTTTTTTATGTATTTTTGGGACAGAGAGAGACAGAGCATGAACGGGGGAGGCGCAGAGAGAGAGGGAGACACAGAATCGGAAACAGGCTCCAGGCTCCGAGCCATCAGCCCAGAGCCTGACGCGGGGCTCGAACTCACGGACCGCGAGATCGTGACCTGGCTGAAGTCGGACGCTTAACCGACTGCGCCACCCAGGCGCCCCACCCCGATAGTTTTTAGTTAGACCTGGATATCTGGAAGAAGAATTACAGATCAATTGGCCTAAATTACTCAAATTGGTCAACTTTATCCCAAACACTCCCCAGAAAAATCTCTACCTCTCTAAAATGACTGAAGAAATGCCTAACGTGAGGGGTGCTTGGGTGGCTCAGTCTGTTCAGCCTCTCACTCTTGATTTCATCTCAGATGGTGATCTCAGGGTGGTGGGACTGAGCCCCTGTTGGGCTCCTGTGCTGAGTGTGGAGCCTGCTTCGGATTCTCTCCCTCTCTCCCTTTGCCTCTCTCCCCCGCTTGTACTCTCCCTCTCTCTAAAAGGAAGGAAGGAAGGAAGGAAGGAAGGAAGGAAGGAAGGAAGGAAGTCTAACTTGACCTTGCTGTGAGCTTTTTTTCTGAAGGATCTGCTTAGGTGATAATGACCTTCCTTATCTTCCTTGTATTCCAGGCTCCTTTTGCAACACTGCTCCAGGTCTAAGAATACTTCGGTAAGTATGTTTGTTCTAATGTAAGCTAGATCGCTTTAGATTTGATGGTCGTTGATGGTTTGAGTCTCAATTCCTGGAAATTAGACAGATAATTTGGCCCCTTTTGGTGAAAATAACATCTTGTAAATAAAGCTTTTCCTTTTTTTTTAATTGAATTATTTTCATTATAATTTCTTCAACAAAATATTTTCAAATCTCTTATTTTCAATGCCAGATAACGTTCTTGGTTGAGGTCCCCACAGACTGCACAGAGATAATAGTAACCTAAAGACTCATCTCTTAGAGGCACAAAAGAAATAAATGACCCTACCTATAGGATACAAAAAAGTTTGAACTGATTTTGTCCTGCTATTAATTTACTATTAATTACTTTTGAAACCTAATTTTATTGATTACTTTTTTTAACGTTTTTATCACCAATTTTTATTTTTTACTTAAAAAAATTTTAATGTTTATTTATTTTTGAGAGAGAGAGAGAACTTGTGAGTTGGGAGGGACAGAGAGAGAGGGAGACACAGAATCCGAAGCAGGCTCCAGGCTCTGAGCTGTCAGCAGAGAGCCCAGCATGGGGCTTAAACCCATGAACCTTGAGATCATGGCCTGAGCCTGAGCCGAAGTCAGATGCTTAACCAACTGAGCCACCCAGAAACCCCTGAAACCAAATTTTAAATTAAAGCAAATGCCCATATATCGAAGACAAAAGAAAGAAATATTTTTAAAGAAAACAACTTCCAGTTTAAAATTAAGAAAAAAAAAAAAGAAATTACTCACAAAACCTTAAAATACCAGCTGGGCCTAATACAATTACACAAATGGAATACATTTAAACATTATATATCACAATTTGAAGTGATTTTACATTTTTATACTTTCAGAGTTGGCAAATGAATAAATGTCATAGTTTTTCTCTTGTTTGAAATTAAATAAATGCTTCATTTTGCAGGTAAGGTCTGCAATCTGATGCCAAACCATGATTGCCAAGTGTATTCCAGACAACGCCAGGATGTCATTTACCTTTATTCAATTATGAAATGACAAGAGGTGTCTTTCCAAGTCTATCCATAAAGCTCTCATTGTTCTTGTCCATCATGTTCTTTTTTTTTTTTTTTTTTTACCTTGCATTGCAGAAGGAATATGCGCTCGTTGAGAATTCAAAAACCCAGAAGAATTGTTTTTGTTTCTCAACAACCAAGTATTTACCCACACTTCAGCTTACAAGAAAGCTTTACTGAGCAAGACGGGAGCCGGGCGACAGTGGAATGGAGACAATGTCACTCTTGGTAGCTCACCAAAGCCTAGTCCTGAAGTAGAGTGACAGTTGAGAAGACAGGCGTTCAGGCTTCCACAAATTTCTAGAAACTTCCTAGATATATGTAAAAATTTTCTATTGAAAGAAGTAAAAAGTAGGATTCAATTACATCAAAATTGTTATTCAACCATATTGGTTGAATCTCGATTTTACATGTGTTTTGTTTTGTTTTCTAGCCATAGATAATCTAAACCACACTGAAGTTTGAAAGAGTCCTTCTGCCAGCCTTGCTTAAATTATTCTTTCCTTGGGGGGAAGACCATTCAGACACATTTAAACACTTATCTTAGAGAGTTAATATTATGTATTAGTATCACGCACGCGCACACGCACACACACACAATCTGGCAAATATTCCATTTCATGAACAAATAGAGACAGAGATAAATACTAAAGGTAATATAACATGGAGGTATAGAGGAATTTGGCTTCTGCAATTCGAGCCTTGCCATGTATTTTTATGTTGCTCAGCGAGTTTCTTAATCTCTCTGGGCTTGCATAGCCTCAGCTGTAAAACGGAGACATAAATAGTACCAGAGGTTCGAGAGTATTGGGAGACTCGTTATCAGAATTAAATGAACCATCTAGAGGCCATAAGTCAATGTTGGAAACTGAGCCATCACTATCCTTAGTATCAAATGTATCGAGTACCCTTCCACGATCATCTAACGATGCTCCACACGTCATATTTGGGGAGCAAGAGCCATTGGCAAATCTTCCATGTCAACGCATCTAAGAGAAATTTTAATCGAAACGTATTTTTAACCTACCTAAGTGTTACGATTATGTTTGCGCTGCTTCTTTTCTTGTGATTATACAAAATTGTCAGAGACACGGTAATTTGTAACTGCCAAAAAGGGGAGCATATTTTAGTAAGAGCGATTTAATGAAAAGTGTGGCCTTCAACATTTTCTATTGCACTTTTAAAATTTTTTTTGGTCATTAGTAACTCTGATAATGTGCTTCTATAAATTACGGTTTGTCTTTCCACCATTTGCTTTCTAACCCAAACGTGGGTTTTCTGGGTTCATCTTCAAAAAACATCGTGGGGGAAAAAGTCCTTCTGGAATTTTTTAGCTGCGTTTGTGGTAAACTTGTATGGTTAAAGGTTACGAGGAAAAATGCCTTTATACTGTTTACTTCAATACATTCAAGTGGGAATGGCTGAAATGTTATTAAAGCTATAGCTGACAACACTAGAAAGCAAATCTTGTGGACAACATGTGGATATATACGTATCTGTAAAATCGTGTGCCTTCTCTTAAGGCTGCATAGGGCATACGTTGTTTTCAAGCAAGCCTCGGACTCCCTACAGCTCCAGCTGTCATGTGTAATTAAACATTTGGCCTCCACAATTACTCTACAGTGTACATATGCCAGCATTTCAAGCCTGGAATATGCATTTCAAAGAAGAATAATTCCCTGGAAATCCTAAATTGACAGGAGCAAAGACAGCCTGAAGGAAAGTAGTCAGCGAAAACTGTAAGGTCGGGATCTGATGATTAAAAAAGAAACTTCAAGAAGAACTTCAACCTTTAACTAAACCAATGGGAAAAGGAACGACAGTTGGCAAGCAGATTTCTGCATAGGGATTCTGACTAGAGAACCTCTTGGGGTAATTTAATATTATCAGTGTGGTTCACCTTGCTATATTCTGCCTTACCATTAATATCATTTAAACAGATATTTTTCTTAAAACGCATTTGGCATCACTTATTTCTTCATGAATTTTTAAAATATTAAATTTGATGATTCGTGTTGAGTCTGTAGTTGATTTATCAGAAAGCATTCCTCTCCACTCCTCTACCTTCCTCCGTTAGCTCCTGCACCACAGATGATTCTACTTACGAGTAGATGGTGGGATCTCAAGGAAAAAAAAAAGAAAATGCAATGCTGAGCTGACATTTTCACTTTCGGTCCCTGTTTGTAGCAATTTGTTTTCATTCCATTTCCAATTATATGAGAATAAAACTAAGCACTTGACTTGTCATGAAAATGCAGTTTTTGTAGGAAATGTACATATTTGAATCAATTCATCCACTGGCAAAACTATCGTTTCGTTTGGGGCTGAACTCTTGTATGTGATTAATCTTAAGTTGGGCTGCGTTGAGGAAGTGCACAGACATATTTGTCGGATGGCTAAAATTAAAAAAACAACCTCAAAAATAACTACAAAGAAGGAGAAAGATTAAGACTCTGAACTCCTCTTTCCAGCCCCATCTGTGTAAGTAAATGCTCACCCCGGCAGTGCCCAGCCGGTCTGTACTGGGTGCTCTCCGGTCCACCAGCCCCTGCCCTACATGTTGACCAAAGACCCCAGACATGTAACTGATTATGAACACTCAGGGAACCATTCGATCCTCTTCTACTTTGTAATTTTCCAGGCAAGTTTATGAAAAACATTCAGAAAAGTCCGATCTTATGAGTTTATGGGGTATATTTTTAAAACTTCTGTCCAGAATGAGATTTCTGACTACATCATTTGTTTTTATACACCCACTGGCAGGGAAAAGAAGACCTCATGACTCTTTAAGTAGCTTTACAACCCACATTTTTATTATTAAACAAACCTAGAACTAATGGAGCTTCTAACTGCCCCCTTCTCCATACTAAGAGAAATAATCATTCAAGCCAATACTCGGGGTTTGAGGAAAATGACAAATGAAACTTACAAATGCTTTTCAAAATTAAAAGAGAAATTTCTGGCAGATCGAACTAATCTGTGCATTAAATAGTAATAACCTCCAAGGGCCCCAATTTGGTAAGGGGAGAACCAACCAAAGAAACATCTGATTTTCTTTATTTCACAAGTCCTCAGGAAATTGTCTAAATTCTAACCTTACCTATGTCATCATAATTATGCAAGACAAATTTAATATTAAAGCTACATTTTTGGCAAAGGCAACAAAACACATTTCGGTAGCTGATGCTAGAAATTTGAATTCCCCAAACACAAAAGTGTATACATAAATGAATAAAACAAAAAACAATTTGTAGATAAAGTGGTAACATTCTGAAGTCATTGATCCAATTATATTTCTCTGATAAAACAAATCTAAAGATTTAGTGTCTAGATTATCTCAAGTTACAGGATTTAGTCTGTCCCTGTGAGGTTTTGTTTTTTTGAATCAACAGCCTACTTCATTAAAGATGAAATAAAGCACCCTTTTGACAGTTTTGAATATTCACCTTGAAGATCCATGACATCCTGCAATTTGTAATTTGCTGAAGTATCTATTCAAACCCCACCTATTCTGTGCTGAAACTAATGTGAAGATAAAAGAGTTTTCAGGGACATACACTATGGATGTTTTATGGATGTTCTCTTCATCTTGTGGATTTCACAGTGTGTACATTTATGTTTCAAATTGGTCCTTAAAGTAGCCAGCAGAGCATGAGAAAATTACAGAATGATGATTCTTATTAAGAAGAAGACGTTTTGATGAATAGAACAGTCTAATGTTGACTTTGGAGGGTCTCGGCTGAGATTTGAACAACACTTTCAGACACTATACAGCTGATCTTTGAATAACACGAGGGTTGGGGGTGCCAACCCCTAAATTTTAATAATTTTAACTCCTCTAAAACGTAACTACTTATACCCTACTATTGGCCAGAAGCCTTACCAATAACATAAATGGTATATTAATACATATTTTGTATGTCATGTGTATTAGATACAGTATTTTCACTGAAGCATAAGCTAGAGAAGAGAAAATGTTATTAAGAAAATCATGAATAAGAGAAAATACATGATACTGTACTTATTGAAAAAAGTCCACCTAGGGGCGCCTGGGTGGCGCAGTCGGTTGAGCGTCCGACTTCAGCCAGGTCACGATCTCACGCTCCGTGAGTTCGAGCCCCGCGTCGGGCTCTGGGCTGATGGCTCAGAGCCTGGAGCCTGTTTCCGATTCTGTGTCTCCCTCTCTCTCTGCCCCTCCCCCGTTCATGCTCTGTCTCTCTCTGTCCCAAAAATAAATAAAAAACATTGAAAAAAAATTAAAAAAAAAAAAAAAGAAAAAAGTCCACCTATAAGTAGACCCATATAGTTCAAACTCGTGTTGTTCAGATGTCGATGGTATAAAAAAGGAAAAAAAAGGATCATGAAAATATTTTCTTTTTTTAATATATATATATATATATATTTTTTTTTTTTTTTTTTTTGAGAGAGAGAGAGAGAGAGAGTGGGTGAACAGGGGAGGAGCAGAGAGAAGGACCGAATCCCAAGAAGGTTCTGTGCTGACAGCAGCGAGCCTGACATGGGGCCCAAACTCACGAACTGTGAGATCATGACCTGAGCTGAAGTCAGACTCTCATCCAACAAAGCCACTCGGGTGCCCCGAGAATATTTTCTTATGAACTTTAGCCAGTGAGAGATTACCGTCTGTGAGGTTATGGACTACAAAAGGCATATGATGCAGAAGAAACCTGGACTTTGGTGTTGTTTTGTAGGGAAATGCTTAGGTGTCTGCTCATTAGCCTGAGTGAGGTCCCATTAATATTAAATACCAGCAAGGTTGAGATATTTTTGTCCTACCTCCACAGATTCTTACTGAAAACAGGTGATACAGCAGAAAGGGCCAGAGTTGAAGTCACAGTGAATTCTCACTGTGTAACATTCCTAAAGTAAATGGAAAAAAAAAAAATAGTAACACCTACATGGGATTTACACCAGGCTTAAAAAAGAGGAGTCCTAGCAGATATTCTGCCGGACCTAGTTCAGGCGCATACACCCGCACCCCGCCCATCCTGGAGAAGCCTGGCGATCAGTGCCCCATGGGGCAAATTCTGACCCATCCAAGACAGGAGATGAAAAAGAGTAAGAAGAGAAAATTATTCCCCTTTTCTTATACCAGCAGACATTTCTGAGACACCATGGTTCCATGTGGCCTGCATAGAAGGCATCCCACTGAGACCGATAAACCAGCCGGGCTCTTGTAAAGCTGCAGACCCTTTGTATATCTTTCCCCCACTTCTTGGTCTCACTTTCTTTGCTCCTTCATTCACCGTGGTCTGAGGTTGTACTCCTAACAGAGCCTCAGTACAGAAGCTTTTCTTGGGTTTTATCTTCTATGCAACCTAGACCAACGCAGATTCTAACTTTTAGAAAAGAATAATAATTCTTTCACCAGAATAATGAGAGAGACAAAGAGAAAGAGAGGGAAAGATACAGTTACTAATATCAGAAAGGAAATAAGGACATCACAGAAGATCCTACACGCATCAAAAAATAATAATAATAATAATAAAGATATGCGTAAACCTAAAGTTGAAAATTGTTCAATAGCTAAATTGAAATGGAAGAATTTCCTGAAAGAAAAAACGAATAAAACTCACTCAAAAAGAAATAGGTACCCTGGATGGTCCCAAATCTATTAAATAAATGGAACTCATAGTTTAAATCTTTCTATCAGAAGAAACCCTGGGGCCAGATGGCATCACTACAAATTGTACCAAATATTTAACAAAGAAATCATATCAATTCTCCATGAGTTCTCCAGATAGTAGAAGGTAGATAACACTTCTCCAGTTCATTTTACGAAGCCAGCACCACACTAATGTCAAAACTAAAGACTCAAAGAGAAGGAAACACTAACTTCCATGAAGGTAGATACAAAAATCTTCCTCAAAATATTGGAAAATTGAATCCTATGCATCCTGACTAAGCTGGGTTCATCTCAGGAATGCAAGGTTATTTCCAAATTCAAAAAACTCATCAACATAATACACATATACACAGAAAAGAAAAGAAAAAAAAAGTCCTATATGATCATCTCAATAGATGCAGAAAAAAACATTAGAGAAAACTCAATGCCATTTCCTATTGAAAACAAAACCACTCAGCAAAAGACGAAAAGGAGGAATTCGATTAAACCAAGAAAGACTATCCACAAAAAGTCTGTTATTCAAGAATAATTAATTATGAATGACTGAATGCATTTCCTATGAGATAGTAAACAAGGCAAGGATGTTGAGCATTACCACTCTTGTTTGGGGTTGCCATGTAAAATACAGGATGTTCTATTAAATTTGTGTTTCTGACATTATGTATTTAGTATAAGAATATCCAATTCAATATCTTGGACACAATTGTAATAAATACATTATTTTTTATTTATTTGAAATTCAAATTTAACTGAACGCCATAAATATATACACATAAAAATGTTGCTAAATGTAGCAACTCTATTCCTATTAATCATTGTATTAAAGATTCCAGAGACTAAAGTAGGGCAAGAAATAAAATAGAAGCCATACCAATTGGAAATAAATGAATAAAATTGTCTCTATTCACAGGTGACATTATTATATTTGTAGAAATTGCCAAAAAAATCTCAAAAAAAAAAAAAACCCCAACTGTTAGAAATCATAAATGAGTTTATCAGGGTCACTGAATACAATATGAGGCTATAAAAAAAATCCATTGATTTTCTATACAGCAGCAATAAAAATTGGAAATTAAAAAGTTTTTAAGTAACTGATATAGTAACACAAAAATGGAATGTTTAAACATACACCTATCAAAATACAGGAAGAAGGGGCACGTGGGTGCCTCAGTCGGTTAAGCGTCCAACTTCGGCTCATGATCTGGCCATTCTTGAGTTCAAGCCCCGTGTCAGGTTCTGTGCTGACAGCTCAGAGCGTGGAGCCAGTTTCAGATTCTGTGTCTCCCTCTCTTTCTCTGCCTCTCCCCTGCTCACGCTCTCTCTCTCTCTCTCTCTCTCTCTCTCTCTCAAAAATAAACATTTAAAAAATACAGGAAGAATATAGTGAAACCTACAAAACACTAATGAAAAAAGCCAACACCTCAATAACTCAAGATATAATATGTTAATGGTTGGATGACTCAATGTTATCGAGGTGTCAGTTTTCCCCATACTGATCCATAGGTTCACTGCAGTACCCCAAAAAATTCCTGAAGGATTCCTTTTTTTTTTTTTAAAGAAATTGACAAGCTAATTTCAAAATGTATATGGAAGGGCAAATAAAATAGAATTAGCCAAATCAATTTTGAAAAAGAACAAGTTGGAGGACTCATGGTACCTGATGTCCAGTTTACTTTAAGCCAGGTAGGTGATCAAGACAGTGTGATATTGGGGGAAAGAAGGACACACACGACAGAGTCTAGAAAATTGAATTTTGATAGGTAAATTGAAGGTAAATTGAATTTTGATAAAAGTGTAAAAGTAATTACATGGAAAAGAGCATCTTTTCAACAAAAGCAGGTGGAACAATGGGGTATCCACATGTGAGAGAAAGAAGCATTTCTTCCTATTCCTGCATTACATACAAAAACAAACTCAAAAAGAAACATATACCCACATACCTAGCCTAAAACTATAAAACATCTGAAAGGAAACATAGGAAAAGAGGTTTTAATCTTTTTTTTTTTAACTTTTTTTTAACGTTTATTTATTTTTGAGACAGAGAGAGACAGAGCATGAACGGGGGAGGGGCAGAGAGAGAGGGAGACACAGAATCGAAAGCAGGCTCCAGGCTCTGAGCCATCAGCCCAGAGCCCGACGCGGGGCTCGAACTCCTGGACCGTGAGATCGTGACCTGAGCTGAAGTCGGTTGCTTAACCAACTGAGCCACCCAGGCGCCCCTTTTTTTTTTTAACTTTTTTTTAACGTTTATTTATTTTTGAGACAGAGAGAGACAGCGCATGAATGGGGGAGGGGCAGAGAGAGAGGGAGAAGAGTTTTTAATCTTGAAGGAGGCAAAATGTTCTTAGGTCACCAAAGCATGATCGAGAAAAGAAAAAAAAAATTGATAATTGGACCTCATCACACTTAAAACCTTCTGCTCTTTGAAAGACAGGTAATAAAATGAAAAGGTAATCCTCAGAAAGGAAAAAAAAATACTTGCCAGACAATCTGCATACATATTCAGAATACACACAATATCGAAATATCAACATATTCAACATATATTCAAAATCTCAACAATAGGAAATCAAATGGCCTGGTAAAAAGAATGGTCCAATGATTTGAACAGATGTTTAGCCAAATAAGAAAGGTGAATGCAAGTAAACACATTTAAGAAAAAGAAAGGAAGAAAGAGAGAAAGAGAAAAAGGAAAAAACTCAACACCATTATTCATTAGGGAAATGCAAATTAAAAGTATGAGATATCACTCCACACTCTTAGAATGGACTTTAAAAAAAAAAAAAACTGATAATTCCAAGTGCTGGTGAGAAATATGGAAAAATTAAGGCTTATACATCACTGGCCGTTCAACTACCTTGGAAAAGAGCTTGGCAGTTTTGTATGAGATTAAACATATATTTAGCCTAAAGTCAGCAACCTCACCCCCATGGATATGCCAAAGAGAAATAAAAACCCGTATTTGTACAAAAATTTGCATGTGAGTGTTTTGAGGGTTTTGTTAATAAATCATCAAGAAGTGGAAATAACCCAAATGACCCTTAAGTCATGAATGGGTTAAAAAATGGTTACATTCATGTAATGAAATAATTCAGTATTAAAGAGGAACGGATTCCTGATACACAAAGCAATATGGGTATATTGTGAAAGCAGTAAGCTAAGTGAAACAAAAAAGACTTGAGACCACATCCTGCATTATCCCATTCATATGATATTCTGGAAAAAGGAAAAGTATAGACACGTAAACAGTCTACTGGTTGCCAGCACCTTGGGATGGATGAAAAGGGCTTCCCTACAAAGGAGCATTTGAGAACTTTCAGTGTGACTGACTGATTCAGTACCTTTTCTGTGTACACTACTCTTCTGCAAAGTCATGCACGTTTCAAAATTCACAGAACAATAAGCTAAAATGGTTGACTTTTCCTTCATGTAAATTCTACCACGATAAAGCAAAAATGAGCTTGTAGAATTTAGAAAGGATTAAGAAGGTAAGAGTAACATTCTAGAGGTGAAAGGTAAAATTTCATAAAAACCAAAATTGATGAGGTTTTGGGATCCTGGGGGCAGATTTAAGGAAATTATATAAAATGAAGTGAAATAAATAATGGCAGACAAAGATTATGATGACTGGACTCTAGATAGATCCTACATGCAAAGATTGGTGTTTCTGATGAAGAAGACTGAAGAGAAAATTAAAAAAAAATCATTCAAATATATTAGGAAAAATGTTTCCTATGAAACATGTTTTATGTTTTATGAAATCTCAGTAGGACTCTATAAATCCAAAGAGAGTTTTCTATTTTCAGTTAAAAAAAAAAAAAAAACTGTGAAATCACTTAATTTCCAGCCTACAGGATGAAGCAATTAAGCTGAAAAGTAAATCACCTTGATTTACCAATATTAGCTCAACCTAAGCTTCTCCAAAACAATGGCCAATTCCCGTAGACAGTAGAGCTGTGTCAACAAATATCTGAGGCAAAGAACATACCAAAAATTTAATAAGCAGATGAGTTTTTCTTGTTGTTGTTGTTGTTTTTAAGTTCAAAACTGCCGGGCTCACAGCAATAATCCTTTCTGGAGAAAATAAAATAGTATTTGAAGCTGACATTCAACCAGCCCAGAGATGAAATCAAATAAAGAACTGAACACTGGGAACTCTATGGCAAGTGCTGGAAATGAACGTGGAATTGTTTAAAAGCACTAAAACCCTGGATGCACAATGTATTATTACTATTAAATATGTTGACAATCTACAAATAAATTCAGGACTTGCAAAAATCAGAAAATACGAGACCAGATTGTATAAGAAAATATAATTGAATTTCTTACTTCATCTTTCTTGGCCCTTCATTGCAGGTAGACAATAAATACTGGTAAAATTGAACTATTTAATTACCACAGAGGAGTGAGTGACCTTAACCACCACCACCCCCAAATTTTTTATTTTATTTTAGAAGTATCCTTTAAAGATTTCTCAGCTGAATAAACATCTATTTTTTATTCAACAACTAGTCCAATTTTATTTCCATTCTTTCTTTTTCTATTATTAAAATAAAATAAAATTTAGTATTTTATATGAAACACATATGCGTTAGGTCCTGTTCTTTAAATTTTTTCTGCCTATTTGTAATTCCACCTGTCCATTCACTTATCATTCTATTTGTGTATATGAAGAGAGAGATACCTAAAATGATCTGGAATAAATATTGAGAGCATTCATTCTGAGTAGCAGGAAAAGGTTTATTGCTTGTATTATTCTGTATGACTTCAGTGTTTAGTAATGAGCCAAAAATTTTTTTTATAAAAATAATAATACTATGTGTGAAAACTGCTGAATGTATTTTTCTTTGTATAATATGGAGTTAAAATGACAGGTTACCTCAAGTGATAACGTAAGACATATTCACGATTGTAGTTTTGCATTTTTAGATCTGTTTCTATCTATTATTACAGTGGTTATGCCAGATAATTCAATAAGGCACTCATATTTGGCATATATATTTTGTTTTTGCACATGCCAAAACTTAGCGATTATTAATGGTAGCCTTGAGTGCATTGCTTAGAATGATGGTAAGACAGTGTTCGGGCTTAGAAAGAAAGCTTAATCAATGACATTATCTGTTCTATGAGAGGTGGTACACGTGAATTTATTTTAGGAAATGTGAATTATTCTAGGGCTGTATTTATAAAATCACTAAGTTTCTGAAAGGGTAGGTTATTTTGTGAGGGATACTCTAAGAGTATTGGTGTAGTTCGTGACAATGCCAGGTCAGTTAAGGACCATTACAGAGAAAACCTGTATCACCTCAAACAATACTTATATTGTCATGAACAGACTGTTAGTAAAATGGACATTAAAGGTGCTGCGGTGGGGGCGCCTGGGTGGCGCAGTCGGTTAAGCGTCGGACTTCAGCCAGGTCACGATCTCGCGGTCCGTGAGTTCGAGCCCCGCGTCGGGCTCTGGGCTGGTGGCTCGGAGCCTGGAGCCTGTTTCCGATTCTGTGTCTCCCTCTCTCTCTGCCCCTCCCCCGTTCATGCTCTGTCTCTCTCTGTCCCAAAAATAAATAAAAACGTTGAAGAAAAAAAAAAAAATTTAAAAAAAAGGTGCTGCGGTGGGAAGCACAGAAGAAAGTGAAGAACATGTTACCAGGAACCAAAAGAAGGGAGGTCTTTATTACACAGTGGCAGAAAGTTTAAGGGAATTTTGTCCTGAAGTTATGTGAAAAGCACAACGTGTAAAAAGACAAACCTGGATAATCAGCTGAGGAGATTTCCAAGAAAAACATTGAAAGCTTTTCTTGCTTCTTCATGCTGCTGATTGTGAAATGTGCAAGGAGAGAGATAAATTGTGTGGAAATTTTTTAAACAAAAAGGAACCAAGACTTGATTATTTGGGAACTTTTTGGACAATCCAGATGGCAAAAGACAATAAAATTAAGAGATTAATTCCCAAACTGTGGAGTAGTGTGAAAGCTAAGTTCCTGGCAGGACAATGTTTTAGGAAAACCTCAGAGACATCAAAAGATTAGCAACTTGAGTCACACAAAAGGCTCTTTGAAGAGATTAAGGAGGTGCCTCATAGATTCTCTTCATCAAAGGAGCATCTGCAGGAAGCTTTAGGGTGTAGACTCTCAGCCATGTTAGCAGAAGCCAAAGAGAGAAGGCATTATCTCAGAAGGATTTGTGGACATGGCTTCTGTCTTATGGAGAGAGGACCTGTGAATTTCACACAAAGCCCACAGGCTCCTGAGAATTTCATACCAGCACTTTCTTGGACTTAAAGGGACAGAAAGGGGGAAAAAATGAATGAAGGTGGTCAGACTTCAAAATACTGCTGCAGGAAGCAGGTTAATGAAAGTACCCATCTGCAAATACTGGACTGATTATGGACCTTAAGACACATTCTCTGGGATTATCTTGGCTGACCCAATCTAATCACATAAACTCCTAGAGGCAGAGAAAGTTCTTTGCTGGAAGTCAGAGACATAGGGCAGAAGGAGACATCAGAGAAATTCAAAGTATGAGAAGGACTCACCCCACCGTTGCTGGAGAAAAACACAAGGGAAACATGAGAGGAGCCATAGATAGCTTCTAGAAGCAAAAACCAGTCTCCATCTGACAGTCAGCAAGCAAACAGGGACCTCAGTCCTACAACCAAAAGGAATTAAATTTAACCAAGAACCTGAGATTCTTCTTGGAGCCTCTAGTAAGGAATGCAACTGTAATTTCAGCCTTGTGAACGTAAAAGCAAGCAGAGGACCCAATCAAGCGCACTAGGGCCTCTGAACTGCGGAAGTTCTGAGATTAAAAACTGTGTTGTTTTGAGCCACCACATTTATGGCAATATATTACTTTACATCAGCAATAGAAAACTCATACAGTCCCATATTTCTAAAATGAGAAAAGTATGACTTAATAGGAACATAAGAGAGAGATCTCATCTGAACTATGTAGAAAAGCATGCCAATATGAGATTCAAAAAGTGACCCACTATTTTAATCAACTTAAATAACGAAGCAACATAGTGAACGCCGTTAAGCATTCGGTTAAAAAAAAACAACAACTCATTTTTAAACCACTGACCTTGTTAGCTACTGAAAATTAAAATGTTAAAACTTTCCCATGTTTAGAATTATGAAAACTTTAGGTGTCAGTAGCCTTTAAGATGACCTCTAATGGTCTCTGCCTCCTGGTTGTTTACACCTTCGATATCATCCCCTCCCGCACTGTACCAGGTTGTTCTGTGTGACCAAAAAAAAAAAAAAAAAAAAAATGTGGGCGAATCAGTGGTATATCATTTGTACTTTTAGATTCTAAAAGGTACTGCAGCTTTTTTTCTTGGGTTCTGATCCTCCCCTAGTTCATTTGTTTTGAGAGAATCCAGATTCTATACCATGAACAGCCCCGTGGAGATGCCTATGGAATCAGGAACTAGACTCTTCACCTATCAGTCCCCCCTAGTGGACTTGATTGGGTCCTCTGCTTGCTTTTATGTTCACAAGGCTGAAATTACAGTTCATTCCTTACTAGAGGCTCCAAGAAGAATCTCAGGTTGTTGGTTAAATTTAATTCCTTTTGGTTGTAGGACTGAGGTCCCTGTTTGCTTGCTGACTGTCAGATGGAGACTGGTTTTTGCTTCTAGAAGCTATCTATGGCTCCTCTCATGCTCCCCTTGTGCTTTTCTCCAGCAATGGTGGGGTGAGTCCTTCTCATACTTTGAATCTCTCTGATGTCTCCTTCTGCCCTATCTCTCTGACTTCCAGCAGAGAACTTTCTCTGCCTCTAGGAGTTACACTTGGAAACGGATCACCAGCCAGTCAAGCCTTCAGATAACTGCAGCCCCAGCCAGTATCTTGACTGCAACCTTGTGGGAGACCCTGAGCCAGAACCACTTAGCAAAGCTACACTTGCATTCTTGACCTACAGAAGGTAAATGGGATAAATGTGTGTTGGTTTTAGTCTCTAAGTTTGTCATAATTTGCTACACAGCAATAGGTAACTAAGGTGCTCGGTTCGACCAAAAAAGAAGATCCCTTCCACAAGCAATTATCCATACAAAATAAGCATTCAACTCACAGATCCTACCACAGAACTCTTAAAAAGTTATATCACGAGTTAATCAGTTCACCCAAAATCAAACTAACATTAACTCTGGCTATAAACAGACACAGAAGTCAACACAGAATTACCACCAGGATCCATCAGGGCAGAGTGGTAAACTTCAGGTTCACCACTGTCTCTCCTTTGCCGAACTTCATGCCTACCATATACACACAGACACATACAACGTAGTCAAATAATAGTTTTGAACAAATGACTGATTGAATGCATACATTAAAAGAGACTCTGTAACCTGGAAGTTGTTACCTATTGTCGCGTTTCCATCAGTCATGATAGTTACATCTATACTTCTTCCTTGGCTAGGGACTGAATAATTCTTGTTTCATGACCTTGTGCTGGTTGACCCTCCCGTCCAGATTTGTCAACAACTTACAACCCAATTCATCATCCGTTGCTACCGATCAAGTCACTAACAAAACCCAATGCTTTCTTTTTTTTTTTTTAATTTTTTTTTCAACGTTTATTTATTTTTGGGACAGAGAGAGACAGAGCATGAACGGGGGAGGGGCAGAGAGAGAGGGAGACACAGAATCGGAAACAGGCTCCAGGCTCTGAGCCATCAGCCCAGAGCCTGACGCGGGGCTCGAACTCACGGACCGCGAGATCGTGACCTGGCTGAAGTCGGACGCTTAACCGGCTGCGCCACCCAGGCGCCCCCAAAACCCAATGCTTTCATAAAAATAGATGGAGAGCCTAAAGCATCCAATGGTGGGCAGGACATGGAGGCATGACTTTTAATTGTACCAACAAGAAAAAAAAAAAAAAAAGACTTCCTGAAAATGGCATTAAAGTTCTAAACTTTGGGTGGTGAAGCTCCATGTTGCCACCATTTGGCACTTCTTGATTAAAATAATCACTTCAAATTGTACCTTGGGGATGCAGGTGTGCCTCGTGGAATGACAATGAGGTCCAAGTCATATTGAGTCATTACTGACTATCACTCAAGGAAGATGAGTTTCCTAAGCCTCTTCTAACTGCCACTGTAGCGAGAACGTACGCATCAGGAGTTATTTTGGGTTTTGCCTCTTAGCTCTTTAAATCAAAGCTTATCAAGGAAGTCTGTGCCTATGGCGTCTTTGACACCTCTGTCACCTGTTACTTTCTTTCTCTCTTTTTTTGTTTCAACAGACCAGCAGCAGGAGAAGAAATGAATATGGCTCAGACTCATTAAAACCGATTGCCAAGGCACCTGCTAAGTAAGTGCTATCAGTATCAATGACCTTTGATCAGTTCTGTGTTTCCTGGAACACAGCTGTTGGAGCCACAGCTCTGTGGGCTGCAAAGTCTAATATTAGGAAAGAAAGGTGACTGTTCACTGATACTGATGTGTGATGGCTTATTTGACGGAAGGATTTTTATTCAAAAGGCAGGAGATTCATCAGGAGAAAGGCAGGGCATAAAACACATGCAACAATATGTTTCAGCTACAACTTTTTCTGACTGCTATTTCTGGCGCACGACATCCCAAAGGCAGTAGATTCGTAGGGGGGGAAATCATGAAAATATGTTGTGGCAAGTGGAATTTATCTTTTAATCATTGTCTCTTTCCTCCTGCCCTATTAGGATTCTCTATCTATATGTCTATGTATCTAAATATTTTGCTAAGTGGGAGGAGGTTTCAATGGAATTAAATTGCACAGCTGTGCTCTAGGGGAAGGCTTTATATATAATAATGAATAAGCTCCTTTTAAAGTTTGGTTATTTGAATTAGACAAGCCATGTAACATTTCATTACTTAGTAGAACCTTTTAGCAACCCTACAATACAAATAACTAAGCAAAAACAATCATATATATATGTATATATGATATATGATATATTTCTTCTCACAACTAAATTCAGATATTGCAAAAAAAAACCTGGTTCGTTCCCACAGATACGTGTGTGTGCGCGCGCGTGTGTGTGTGAATTCACAAAATAAAATAATGATAGGAAATGTAACAAATCTGGGAAAGATGGATTCAAGTTGAATTGAACTTTAAAAAGAGGTAACATCAAATTTGCTGCCCTGGTTATTTGACTGTATGGTCTTCATGAGAATGGAGACATGAAGTCAAGGGTTAATCCAACCATAACTGAAACTTACCTTGCATTCGGTGCCAAAACACCGTAATTCCAGTGGGAGTTGCCAGATAAAAGGGAGAACACAGCTAAGTTAGCCGTTGCTTTATAAACAACAAATGATTTTTTTTTTAGCAGAAGTATATCTTAATGTTACAAGGGACCTGCACTAAAAACAAATAAAATCATGATTTATAGAAATTCCAGGCTCGAGTTGAGAATTCTATATTTACTTGAAAAATGTGGCAACCCTACCTGTCTACCCTTTCTTTTAGGCCATAGTTTGTTCAATTTGCCTGATTCCTG
The DNA here is from genome assembly GCF_014898765.1 of Herpailurus yagouaroundi. NCBI lineage: Eukaryota > Metazoa > Chordata > Mammalia > Carnivora > Felidae > Herpailurus > Herpailurus yagouaroundi. The sequence continues at coordinate 23,032,041 of NW_024412441.1, read as the reverse complement.
ATACTATATATTTGTTCTTTGAAAGGATGTTTACTTATTTGATATTATTTCTTATTCATATAACAGCTTCTTTCTTATGACTTTTGTGTCAAAATTTTGTACATTTTTAAAATACGGCACAAGAAAACAATACGGGAGAAGTGACTAAAAATATTAATCATATGTCAAAATAAGATGTCGTCAATGTTTTTATTTTTTTCTAAGTTTATTTGTTTATTTTGAGAGCAAGACCCTGGGCAGGGGAAGGGCAGAGAGAGAGACAGAGAAAGAGAATCCCAAGCAGGCTCTGCACTGATGTGGGGCTCAAACTCACAAACCGTCAGATCACGACTTGATCCGAGATCAAGAGACGGACGCTTAACTGACTGAGCCATGCAGGTGCCCCTTGTCAATGATTTAATTATGATGACATCACTTAATACTGATAATTTATAAAAACAAGGAAAAGCATTAGAGCATGTCCAACCACAGCAAGATAAAGAGGCAAGGCCCGAATGGATTTTCCAGCTGACATTCTCATCTTTGCCTAACCCTTGGAATTCTAGGCCCCTATAACCGTTTCTTCCCAAGGCCAGTGTCATTTCCTGGCAGCACTAACCAGAGTCGGCAGAACACCCCTGTGATTTACCTTGGGTTATCTCTAAGTTGCCATCTAGAAAACATTTCTCCTAACACCCATGATGCTGCACAGTACGAACTATGAAGAACATGAATGATATTCAGAAACCCCTTTTAATAAAAGTGAATTCAAATGCAGGACTGAAATCCATAGTGTGACTTAAGAGAAATACCCCCTACAAATCAAGGGAGAATATTAAATAAGTTACAAGGGGCACCATTACCGTTCTCTTCATCAAAGTACGTTGAAAACCATTCATAATTGTGTGTCGGGGAATTGTGCTCAAGTCTGAAATGGAACACTAGGAAATAATTATCTCTCTGAAGATTTTGATTCTAAAGCATGACTAACAGTGAAAACGTGTACCTTCTAACTGCCCAAATGTTGAATGTTAATAATTTTAATTTTTTTATTGGAGTATAGTGGACACACAATGTTCTGCCAGTTTCAGGCGCACAGCATAGGGATTTGGCAGTTCTATGTGTTACATACGCTCTGTCAACCGCGGTAAGTGTAGGTCGCCCCTATTATCATATGTTGACAACATTATTGACCATCTCTCCTCTACTGTACTTTTCATGTCCGTGACTCATTAATTTGATCATTGAAAGCTTGTATGTATTAAACCCCTTCGCCTACTGACATGAGTACTACAGACTCCTTAAAAAATTAGGAATTTAATCCCCAAAAAGGGCCTCATTAGAAATAATCCGTGAGAAAATTCAGAATGCAAAATTATATTTGTTTATTACATGTAAAATTATACATGATAAAACAAGTTCTGAAGATTATGCACCCAAAAAAACTACGTTCATGGAAGTTTCAGAAGTGCGGTTACATGCTACTGAAATCTTATGTTTATAGCTCCGGCCATGTATTACCATATTAGTTTTTGCAATTCTAATTAAATTTTGAATTACTTTTCATGCTGCAGGTAATATATCTGGAAACTACATTCACGTACCAAATCCTGCCTTAAAACAGGAACGGTGACTTCCAAAATCCACTTGAGAGATATTTTTATATTGTAACATATTGGGAAAATTTGGTACGAATTTTTAATTCGTACCTTTGAAATTTACATTTTTTTGTCTATGCCATGTACGACTCGAGTCACAACCAGGCTTTGTTAAGAGTCAGAAATAAATAAGATATCTGAAAACACTATCATTTTATTGTATATATTTTAGCTAAAACCAACACACCAACCAACCTCACATTAGTTGTATACCAGAAAACCTGGGACCACACGTTTGTACCTAGAGGGTGAAAGAACGTTACTAATCGTTATTTCCTAAAGAATGTTGTCAGCCTTTGACATACTAGAGCTAAGCGCACTACGGCCACAAACAAATGCAGCAAAGCAATGATTTGGAAATCACGGCAACCTTTGCAGTTTAAACTATGTATTATTATAATCTCTGTGAGACAAAAGACGTGATTGAGCTGATAATTGTACACGTTACACATTTGGGCAGTTAGAAAAGTTATAGAAAGTTTAAGTGCACTAGAGAACTACCAATAGCAATTTATGACTCCCGACTTAGAGCCAGGAGTCAAATAGGGGGATGTGGAGGCTTCGATCTGCAGCAAATCTTAGTGCAGACCTGGGTTGATGTTTATCATGTGGCTAGATGGCCAGTTGTTTGTGTCGTTATCTATGTTCAGAGAGGCTAGGCAGCCTTTCTCTCGAGGTATGCACCTTTCCAGATATTGGATGGCATGAGGTTGGGTGTTGGCGGGGAGACGGGCCCACCTAGATGACCTTTACAAGTTAATCAGTTTCTGAGTTGAGAGTTTCTATCCCACTTTTTTTTTTTTTTTTTTTTTTTATTCCTCTGTATGTTTGGCGTTTAAGGAATCTTAGTGTCTGCCTGCTTTATCTGTCTGAGGTCTCTGCTGATTCTTTCTTGTTCTCTGATGCCAGAGTAGCGTTTTGCTCCATGATACCTAAACCTAAGTCGTTTTCTCTTTCATCTTACTAATCTTTAGAAAGCACTGCTCATTGGGCTCCATTCCTTTTTTGAAAAGATAGCTTCAGAAATGCCCCGTGGGATTCACAGCATAGTTATTCAAAGATTGATATCCACACCAGTATGATAAAAAACCATTCTGTATCTTTATAGCGGTGGTGGTCACACGAATCTATAGATGTGATAAAATAATAGAGCTATAAACCTACATTGCACCGGTGTCAATTTCCTAGTTTTGATATTGTACAACTATTTAACTTGTAACCTTTGGGGGAAACCATGTGAAGGGTACATGGGATCTTCCTGTCCTATATTTGCAACTTCTATGAATCTATAATTATTTAAGAATTTAAGAAAGTTAAAAATAAGCACCCATTTTTAAAGTTTATTTATTTATTTTGAGAGAGAGAGAAAGTGTGAGTTGGGGGGGGCAAAGAGAGAGAGAGAGAGAGAGATGAAGAATCCCAAGCAGGCTCTGCACTGTCAGCTCTGAGTGACCTGAGCTAAAATCGAGTCAGATGCTTAACCAACTGAGCCACCCAGGTGACCACACATTACTTTATTTCTTTACAAATATTATGACTGTTTTTTTCTCCTTCAAAGTAGCCTCCTTCTCCCTACCATAGGGGGATAGGTGAGGATACAGAAGGAAATGCAGAAACAGTTAATTTTGGATTAAAACAGAAAGTAAGAAACTTGAAACTCAAGAAAAAAAAAAGGGGGGGGAGGCGGGGAGAAGGATACAAGAAATTAGCTCAGACAAATAAGAATTTTTGAAATGAAAAAATGAGAGGAAAAACTACTTAGGAAACCTATGCATTGTGAAAATCCAGAGAAGTTAGGATTTCAGAATTATAAATGCGTTGAATTTATCTAGTACATTTGCCCTATTAGGGCAAAGTTGTGGCATTGTTACAATGAGAAATGTTAATACCTGTCTAAATTAAAACTGGAAAACCAGTAGGCAGGCTTGGTGTTCAGGAAACTGGTAGATCCAAGCTAGATTTTGAAAAAAAATCGAAATAAATGATGCACCTAATTTTGAATAATAGAAAGTCAAACAAACCTGAGTTCAAATGCTGATGTCTTACTTACTGTATAATCTTAGGCACATTATGTATCTTCAGACCTTATCTATAAAACTGGGTAAGGATACCAAATTTATCCTACGAATATGTGTTGCATTTTTTTAAATATTTGTTTATTTTTGAGACAAAGAGAGACAGAGCATGAACAGGGGAGGGTCAGAGAGAGAGGGAGACACAGGCTCCAGGCTCTGAGCTGTCAGCCCAGAGCCCGACGCAGGGCTCGAACCCACGGACCGTGAGATCATGACCTGAGCCGAAGTCGGACGCTTAACCGACTGAGCCACCCAGGCGCCCCTAGTGTTGCATTACTAGATACAAGATACTATAACTATTATTATTTAGAACAATGCTTCCCAAATCCTATTGTCTCACTAATGTAGATTGGTGTCCTGCAAATAAGCAAATGAAACAAAATAAGCAAACACACATACAACTGTTATCTTAATTAAAAAAACAACATATTATGCTCCTCTCCTGAATTTGTACCATTCAAACTAGCATATTAAAATTCCTGAGGTCAATAATACATGTCACCTAAACACATTATTTCCTGAACTTATTTAATTACACCACTGTTTAAAGAACACGCATTCCCTCTTGTGCAGCACTGACCTTGTTCAAACGGCCCTGAGAGCTCACCCAGGACGGAGATTTTTCAAACACTTGCAGCCACAGGACTCATTTTTTTTTTTTTTGAACTTTGCTATGTAAAACATATAAAGGTGATGAACGCTTTCCTCGGGTGGTTAAAATCTTCATTATTTGATAGAATATACCTCATTGTTTGCACAGTCCCTAAAACAACTCAGTCTGTCAGGGAAACAGTTTGAAAATCCTGATAGGACATATCCTTGTGTTTCAGAAAAGGCATTCATCTTCGTCAGTTATTCTCAAACTGAAGTTCACAGATACATTATTTTCTTAATGTTTTTACTTGATTTTTGAGAGAGAGAGAGAGAGAGAGAGAGAGAGACAGAGTGTGAATGTGGGAGGGTCAGAGAGAGAGGGAGACACAGAATCCAAAGCAGGCTCCAGGCTCTGAGCCATCGGCACAGAGCCCAACACGGGGCTCAAACTCACGAACCCTGAGATCATGGCCCGAGCCGAAGTTGGACGCCTAACTGACTGAGACACTTAGGCACCCCACGGATACATTCTTTGAGATACTTTTTAAATAATATTATTTTCATTTTGACTACTCCTTGAAGAAAGTCAAATACCCTGAATGAGCTTTGTGGCCATCTTATCATACGGTGTCCATGTTTACTTTTGGTGGCTCAAGATCTCCTAGAGCATCAATGTTTAACTTTAGATCCTCTCAGAATTGTGCCAGATGTGTTTTCTTTGTTTAAAAGGAAAATCTGTTTCTTTTAAACGTAAGGAAATGTTGTGTAAACTATTTGCGAACATATTTTTCTCCCATTTTTTTTTTACATAATCAAAAGGAGAAAAGATACTTTCTCACCTGAGAAAAATATTAACAATGACACATTCAGAATTTTCTATCTTCTATCCTATTTCCTTTTTATATGCTTACAACTACTCTATTTCTCCACCCATAGACTGCTCATATACATCCGTTGCCTCCCTCCGACCACTGGTATAGTCAAAAATATCTGCACTCCATGAAAAAGAAAAAAAAAATTTATGCTCCAGAACTTGTTTGAATATAATTTTTCTCCTCTTATTCCAATTGAATATGCCTTTGGGTCACAGTAGCTGTCTCCCAGAGTTCAAAAGAATGAAGTTGATTCACACGCACAACATTGAGACCAGTGAACAACAAAATCTGACCCTTGATATCATGGGTCTTACAATCTCCTCTGGGAAGAGAATGAGAAAACAGAAATACACTGTGCATATATTTGCACATTGTGGAAAGTGGTATGAAGGAAACAAGACTTACATTTGATGTGGCGATAGAAAACATCAGAAAGAAATGAGGTCATACATTATTCTTACAGCCGTGGGAATCTCTAGGTGGGAGTTTTGTAGGGAAAATCAGGTAGTTAAATGATCTTTAAAAAACAATTTTGGCTGCTGTGTGAAAACCAGATTGGAAGAAGGCGTTAGTAAAAGAAAAGACCAAGAATAAAGCTTTTGAAATTTCTCAGGCAAGAGGTGACGCTGAATTGAACTGAGGTGGTGGCAGTAGGGAAAAATTGGAATGCAGAAACAGTACAAACTTGCAGATAGATTTTACACATGGGGTAAGCACAGGGAAAGCTCAATGGGGACTCCACGTGTATGGCTCAACTCAGATTGTTGTGCCATTTGTGGAGAAAGAAACGACTGGCAAAGTAACAAATTTTAGATGGGGTTAAGAAGTCAAGTATTTGGGGATATGCTAAGTTCACTGTGCCTATAGATGGCCTACCCAAGTGGAAGTTTTATGTAGTGTTGATTATAACGGAAAAGGGCTAGGTTGGATATATAAATTTAGGAGATTTATATCTCTCTCCAGAAACCCCAGGAGATCCTTAGGGTGAGGATCTGAGAAAGAGCCCCTCATGGCTCTGGCAGGGGAGCAGGAGAATAGTCACTTTGGGATACTCTTATGCTCTTCTTACTAACAGAAGCCTAATCTTCAAGCAGGAGGAATTCCTCACAGGGCAACTCTGAATTCTTATTCCAGTGAGAGGAAAGGAATTCTGCCTCACCTCAGCCAGTTCCAGACTTCTTGTGTCACCCAAGGACAAAGGGAGATTATCGAAAGTAATCCAGTGAAGAAATGGGCAAAAGACATGAACAGACACTTTTCCAAAGAAGACATCCAGATGGCTGACACACAGGAAAAGAGGCTCAACATCACTCATCATCAGGGAAATACAAATCAAAACCACAATGAGATACCACCTCCCACGTGTCCGAATGGCTAAAATTAACTACTCAGGCAACAACAGCAGATGTTGGCAAGGATGTGGAGAAAGGGAACCACTTTTATATTGTTGGTGGGAATGCAAACTGGGGCAGCCACTCAGGAAAACAGTGTGGAGCTTCCGCAAAACATAAAACTACCCTACCCTACGACCCAGCAACTGCACTAGTAGGTATTTATCCAAAGGATACAAAAGTGCTGATTTGAAGGGTCACATGCACCTCAATGTTTATAACAGCACTGTCAACAATAGCCAAATTATGAAAAGAGCCCAAATGTCCATCAACTGATGAATGGATAAAGATGTGGTATATATATGTGTGTGTGTGTGTGTGTGTGTGTGTGTGTGTGTGTGTGTGTACACACAGTGGAATATTACTAAGCAATCAAAAAGAACAAAATCTTGCTATTTGCAACAACGTGGATGGAACTAGAGTGTATTATGCTAGGAGAGATAAGTCAGAGAAACACTATCATGATTTCACTCATATGTAGAATTTAAGAAACACAATAAATGAACATATGGGAAGGGAATGGAAAGCAAGATAAAGACACAGAGAGAGGCAAACCATAAGAGACTCAAATACAGAGTATAGACTGAGGGTTGCTGGAGAAGAGAGAGGTGAGTAGGAGATGGGCTAAATGGGCAAGGGGCATTAAGGAGTGCACTTGTTGTGATGAGCATTGGGTGATATATGTAAGTGATGAATTGCTAAATTCTACTCCTGAAACTAATATTACACTGTATGTTAACTAACTTGAATCTAAATGAATAAATTAAAAAAAAAGTAAACTAAAATATAGTCATCTGCAGCTGGGCTTCAAGGAAGCAGAAAGGGAACACTACAGCCATGGAAGGAAGTGGGAAATAAGAGAGAAGGTGGACCCTGAAAAAGGGATAGAAACACTTGTGAAGAACTACCTGAGACACGGGACTGAGACTGAGATTTAGTCAGTTCACCACCACACTAACAAGCTATCAGAATAATAATAGAAAGCTCGAAGAGCTGTAAAAGGCATAGCTTTTCTCTGAGATACAGTAAAAAGGAAACCTCAATGCCAGGAAGAGATGAAAACAAAATAATAGAGGAATGTGGAATCCTTGGTACCTATAGCCACAGCAAATCTTAAATACAGCCCAACTTCTAAACAGATACTAGTGTAAATCCTTGTGCTAACTGTCTGTGCAACACAGTACCTATTACCCAACATAACAGGTCTAGCTTTCAATAAAAAAATAATAGGCTATACCAAAAGACAAGGAAAACACAATCCGAAGTGTTAGGACAAGCATCAGAAACGGGCTTGCATAAGACACCTATTCTGGAACAAAAGGAATTTAGCATAGCCATGATTGGGGCGCCCGGGTGGTTCAGTTGGTTGAGCATCCAACTCTTGATTTCGGCTCAGGTCATGATCCCAGGGTCGTGGGATTGAGGCCTGCATTGGGCTCTGTGGTGAGTGTGGAGCTTAAGATTCTCTCTCTCCCTCCCTTTCTGCCCCTCCTCTGCTCATGCTCTCTCTCTCTCTCTGAAATAATTTTTTTAAAGTTTAAATAAAATAATAAATATGTAAATAGATGAAATAATCATGATTAATATGTTAAGGATGAAAAAAGTAAATGAAAAAAGTAAAAAGTATGTAATGAAAAAAGTAATGAAAAAAGTAAAAAATATGTAAGACCAGATAGTAATATCAGTAAAAAGAAGGAAACTATGGGAAATAACCAAAAGGAAGTGCTAAAAATGAAAGACACAGTAACTGAAATGAAGAATGTCTTTGATGCATTTTATTAGTAAACTCAACACAGGTGAGAAAATAATTTGAACTTGAAGATTATTCACTCAAAACTTTACAAAGTGAAATGGAAGGAGAAGAAAGAAAGTACCAGAAAGTACCAGAAGAAATATTTGAAGTAAGAGTGGTTGAAAACTTTGCAATATCATTGGCAGATACCACATCAGAGATCCGGGAAGCTCAGAGAACCGAAGAGGTAAAAAACAAAACAAAACAAAACAAAAAACCTCCACCAAGGTATGTACCAAATTGCAGAAAACCTAAGACAAAGATAAAATCTGAAAAGAAGTTGGAGAGAAAATTTACCTTTCCTACCCAAGAACAAGGGTAAAATTGGCATAGGCCTTCTCTTCAGAAATCACACAAGACTGGAATGAAATATTTAAATTACTACAGAAGAAAAAAAAACCCACCAACCTAAACTTACACATCAAGTGAAATAAATGTTGGGACGTGAAAGAGAAATAAAAACTTTCTCAGATAAACAAAAACTGAGAAAAATTAATTGCCGGTAGACACACCCTGAACAAAATATTAAAAGCAGTTCTTCAGGCCGAAAAAAAAAAATCTAGGTAAAAAACGTGGATCTACATAATGAGAGGAAAAGCATGTGAGAGGTAACAAATTAAAGTATATAACATCTTTTATTTTTATGCATAATTAATATACAAGATAATTTTAATTCAATAATAACCATGTATTGGGGGATTATAGCATATGGATAAAGGACATGAAAGACAGCAATATCAAAAGGGACAGAAATATTGAAAATACTCCCGTACAAAGTAATAATATAAAAAGCTCAGTTAAAAGCAGAAAGGCAGAAAAAGACATAAAGAACAAATGCAGTGAACAGAAACATGGATAAAGATGATAGATTTTAATCTAGCTATATCGATAATCACTACCACTTGTGACCAGTTTCAACACCCCAGTTAAAAGATAGAGATTGCCTATTGATTTAAAACAACAAAAGCGGGGCGCCTGGGTGGCTCAGTCGGTTAAGCGTCCGACTTCGGCTCAGGTCATGATCTCACGGTCCGTGAGTTCAAGCCCCGTGTCGGGCTCTGTGCTCACAGCTCAGAGCTTGGAGCCGGTTTCGGATTCTGTGTCTCCCTCTCTCTGACCCTCCCCCGTTCATGCTCTGTCTCTCTCTGTCTCAAAAATAAATAAACGTTAAAAAAAATTAAAAAAAAAACAAAAGCAAGAAGACCCAACTATATACTGTCTACAAGAACCCCATTTTAAATGTAAAGCTTCAGGTGAAAATCAAAAGAATGCAGAAAAGTATACCAACCTTATGCTTGTCAAAGGAAACCAGAAGTTGCTATATTAATGTCAGACAAAGCAGACTTCGGAGCAAAGAATGTTTTGAGGGATAAAGAAAGACATTACATAAGGATTTTAAGGACCCCAAGGACCCTAAGGACCCTTGCATAAGGACCCTACTACAAGAAGACATAACAATCCCAAACATGTATGTATGTAATGACATATCATCTCCATACGTGAAACAAAAAGTAAAGGAACAGAAAGAAGAAATAGACAAATCCATATGGGAGACTTCAACATCTCTCACAGATACTACCAGCAGGTAAAAGTAAGGATAGAAAACCCGAACAGCAATATCATTCGATACGGCCAAGTTGATGTTTGTAGAATTCTCCATCCAAAACAGCAGAATACAAGTGGAATATTCCCCAAGATAGAAACACACCATAACAAATTTAGAAGTATGGAAATCATATAAAATATGTTCTGTGCCTACAACAGAATTAAACTAGAAATCAATAACAGAAAAAGAATCGGAGCCTTTTTAATATTTGGGAACTATACTACATATTGCTACATAATGTATGTATTAAGGTTCTTAAGATAAATTACAAAATATTTTGAAATTCATAAAAATAAAAACACTGCTTTTAGTTGGAACATGTAATGAAAGCAACATTTAGAGGGAAATTTGTAGTATTAAATGCATGTGTTAGACAAAAAGATATCTAAAATCAATAAGCTGTTTCCGTTTTAGATATCTAGATAAAGGAGAGCAAATTAAGTCTGCAGGGAGAAGAATTAAGAACATAATAAATTTTGGAGCAGGAACCAACAAAAGTGAAAACCGGAAAAAATGGCGAAAGTCAACAAAACAACAACTGATTCTTTACAGAGATCATAAAGTTAATAAATGTCTTGACAGATTAATGAAGAAAAAAGGAGGAAAGACACAAATATTGATATCTGAAATGAAAAAAATGGTAAATGCTATTGATCCCTTTGGTTTAATAATCCAGAGTATTACATACAGCTTTATGCCACAAACCTGATAGCTTAGTTGAAAAGAATTAGTTTTTTTGGACAACACAATCTACCAAAATTCATCCAAATGGAAATAGAAAGCTTAATTAGTCTTATATCTCTCAATAAAATTAACTTAGTATTTAAAAAACTAAAAAAAAAATACAAATAAATGAAACCCACTACACCCATATGTTCTCACAAATGAGTCCTACTAAACAATTAAGGAAAATTAATACCAATTGTCTACAGTCGTCTCCACAAACAATAGAAGAGAAGGGAACGCTTCCCAAAATATTTCATGAGACCAGTATTAGCCTGATGCCAAAACCAGATAAAAAACTTTACAAGAAAAGAAAACTACAGACCAATATCTCTCATGAACATAGATGTAAACATTCTCAAGACAATAATAGCGAATCAAATTCAACAACATATAAGAAGAATCATAAAGCACAACTAAGTGGGGTTTATTCCAGGTATGCAAGGCTGGTTCAGCATTCAAAAATTCAATCATTGTAACCCACCAATACCCTAAGGGAAAAAAAAATCACATGATCATATCGATAGATATAGTAAAAGCATTTGGCGACATCCCACACCTATTCACGGCAAAAACTCTTAGCAAACTAGAAATAAAGGGGAACTTCCTCAGTTTGATAAAGGACATTTACAAAAACTTTCTACAGCTAATATCATACTTAATAATAAGAAATGGGATGGTTCCCTTCAAGATCAGAAACAAGATCACTACTTCAACATCTTACTGAAAGTTCTAGATAGCACAGTAAGACAAGAAAAGGAAATAGGAAATTAACAGGTTGGAAGAAAGAAATAAACCTGTCTTTCTCTAGGTAAAAAAATACCCCCCCCCCAAAATAACAGAAATATCCTGGAAGCCAGTAAAGCAAGGTCACAAAATATAAGATGAATATATAAAAGTCGATTACTTTCCTGCATATCAGCAATGAATGTTTCAATTTAGAATTTGAAAATAAAACACAATGTACAATACATTAGCACCCTCAAAGAAGAAATATTAGATATTAATCTAACAAAACTTGTGCAGGATATACATGTGAAAAATTATAAAACTTGGCAAACTAAATCAATGACATAAGTAGAGACTATAACACTACAGACAAAAGGAATTTTACGTAAACAATGTACTCTAGTTGATAAAGTTATTCACCAAAGAGATCTGAATTAACTATTTTGAAACCACTGCACATGTATACTGGTATTGAACAAATAAAGAGATGTAAGATGATGGGGGCCAGGTGTCTCACATCAGGGTGGGATATTACAGATAATAAGTAAGGGAGGAAGGCTAGAATAAAATGTGCTGCTGGATTACAGTTGGAGACATCAGTATAAACTCATATGTCTTTAATATAGATACATAGATAAATATATATTATAGAAATAATAACAGATTCATGTGTGTTTACATGGATTAGAATGTACATACTTATTTCCTAGTTCTATCTGCTAAGACAGCCTATGAGAAACGACTCACTTGTAGCAAAGAACAAAGCCACCACTCTAACCTTGGTTTCTAAAACCATTCCCCACCAAAAGGAACCAGGGCTCTTTGGAGAAGTGGCTGGTGCTAAGACTGGGGCAGGAAATATGCAAGAAGAGACTGGAACATCTTGTAATTCCAGAAAGTATGAAATGCTCAAAAAAAAAAAAAAAAACCCGAAACATTGGAGATATGTCAAAAGAACACAGGAGCCAACTGAAAGATTTCCCGATGGCCAAAGCACAAATAATTTGAGCAACAAAATAAGCATAACAGTATTGGAATTTAGCTTATGGGATAAATATTCATGAGTCTACACTGACATAAACAAATGATAGACAAATAAATAAGTGGGAAAGAATAGACAAATTTTCCATTCAAAAGTTCCCAAATAATTTATATAGCTATTTCCCCTCAAGAAGATGCAACATTATTCCCCAACCCTTAATTATGGGCTGTATGCAGTGACTATGAAGAAGCTGAGAAGCTAAAAGGACAAAAATCTTTAATGATTTCCTGGGAATAAATAAAGTTGGTATTGCTGTGGGGAAGAGAATTCACCTGCAATGGAACGGAGTCTGAAAATACATTAAAAAGCATGCATCATAATTGAGATAGGTTCATTCAAGTGATCCAAAGATCTCTTAGGATTTGATATTGCATAGCCCAATATAATTTACCAAATTGATCAAGCAAAAGAAAATAAATGTTATTGCCTTAGCAAATATAAAAATGAATATGATAAATTTTAACATGTATCTCGATCACAACTCTCAGAATGCTAGAAATAAAAGAAAATCTCCTAACTTGGTGAAGATCATATTTCAAACATCTGCATTAAGCATCATCCTTCTAATTGAGACCCAAGACAAAGATCAAAGATGGTTCTAGATAGCTGAACAAACACAGTGAAATAATGAAACCAAAGTAAGGGGCCTAGACATTGAGAAGTATTATAAAACTTTATTTACAGAAACTGAGATCACTTATTTAGAAAATCTAAATAGTCACAGAACAGTGCAAGAATTTATAAGCAAAATTTACTACATTTGCCAGAGACAAACTCAGAAAAATAAAGCGCATCACTACATCAGCCATAATCACTTAGAAAGTAGACACTAATCATAATTCTAGAACTATAAGTTATCTAAGAATTAAAATAATGTGTAAATCGTAACATATTTGTTTTTTATTCTTGTTAACAGACATCTGAGAAACATAAATAAAAAGCAAAGGGAGGAGACTCCCCTAATTAGATTTAAACATACTGAAAAACCACTGACGTCAAAACCAAAGAACTAAAAATCTAAACAATTTTAGGTGACATTATGCAAGAATAGGTCAAAACCAAATGAAACAGAATAGATACACTGTCATATATCGGTGATCTGATTTGAGTTTGTATCAGAAAACACGGTACATAACAAAGATTTTGCATAATCAGTTAAGCAGGGAAGAAGACTGATGACCAGAAGGTAAGGGGAATCTGATATGTCATGGGGAGAAAAAAAATATATATAACATGAAGGTATTTAAACTTACATTAAATTTATATTTTAACAAATAAAATTAAAATAAGTAAAAAATAAAAATTGTATCTCTTTCTAATTTTCTAACAAGCTCCCAGGTGAGCCTCATACTGTTGGTCCGTGAACTACACAGTAAGTAGCAAGAGTATGGGAAACTACCAGTGATCTCATGTGATTGTTTTAAATCATATCACATTAGCTAAACTGAGGTCTCTTCCAGATTCTGATTCTCTGCTTGGTTCTGGGTTAGGAATGGCCACAAGAGAAATGATCTAGAAGACATAGTCAAAAATTAGCTCTATTGATGGGGCGCCTGGGTGGCGCAGTCGGTTAAGCCTCCGACTTCAGCCAGGTCACGATCCGCGTCAGGCTCTGGGCTGATGGCTCGGAGCCTGGAGCCTGCTTCCGATTCTGTGTCTCCGTCTCTCTCTGCCCCTCCCCCGTTCATGCTCTGTCTCTGTCTGTCCCAAAAATAAAAATAAACTTTAAAAAAAAAAAATTAGCTCTATTGATACTGAGAAAGCTCGTGTAATGTCAGGTGCGTGTTACCCTCATGCACCTGAATAAATACGATAGCTATGTTCACGTAAGAAGATATCGCCAACTTCTAACCAAAGCACATCAACGTTTAAAATATTCCAGTATTGGGGAGCCTGGGTGGCTTGGTCGGTTGGGCGTCTGACTTCGGCTCAGGTCATGATCTCGCGGCCCGTGAGTTCAAGCCCCACGTAGGGCTCTGTGCTGACAGCTCAGGGTCTGGAGCCTGTTTCAGATTCTGTGTCTCCCTCTCTATCTGCTCCTCCCCAGTTCATGCTCTGTCTCTCTCTGTCTCAAAAATAAATAAAAGTTAAAAAAAAATTAAAAATAAAATAAAATAAAATATTCCAATATTTTAAGGAACCAATAAAAATAGACAAGAAAAAGACAGGAAACCAAATAGAAAAGCAGTCAAGATATATGAAGAGGCAGTTCACTGAAGGAATAGCTAATGGGGTTTAAAGCGATACTTAAACTCACTGTAATTAGATACTTTTAAAGTTACTTAATGAGATAATCCTTTTTACCCAAAAGATGAGCAAAATTCTGATAATACCTGGTTGGGGTTTTTCCGAGCGTGGGAGGACATGGGGAATCACCAGGCATGCTAGTGGAAATGTAATCTGGTGTAGTCACTCTAGAGAGTCATCTGACTAGTACTTGATGAAAGTAAATTTGCACATCCAGTGTTCCACCCTTGGGATTATCATCGCCTCCTCCCCAGTCCCCGACAGTTCACGTATCCAAGGGATGTGTATGAGGATATTGAGAATAGCATCAGGGAAGGCAGAACAAGGAACAAGCTCACAGAAAATGAGGTGGATGCCTGTTATGGAACATTACGCAGTTCTCAGAAGTAATTAACTCGCTGCACCAGAAACAAACAAATCTAAACAGAGAGAGAAAGGAAAAAGTTGAGCGCAAGATCTGTAGTTCAACTCAGCTCATGTGAGTTAAAATATAGGTATAGAATGTCAGGCACACATATTTATTTGTCTTCAAAAATATAGAATCTGCAGGCCCACATTGAACATTTTTTTTTTCAGTTAGTTTATTTATTCTGAGAGAGAGTGCCCAGTGGAGAGAGGCAGAGAGAGAGGGAGGGAGAGAATCCCATGCTCTGCACTGACAGAGTAGAGCCCAATGTGGGTCTCGATTCACATGAGATCATGTGAGATCATGACCTGGGCTAAAATCAAGAGTTAGACGCTTAACTGACTGAGCCACTCAGGCACCCCTAAACGTTTTATAGTGGATTGCTTAGGAGGAAGAAAAAGGGGGAATGTGCCGGGTGCTGAAGGGGGAAAAAAAAAAATCAAGAGTATGATTAAATCCAGTACCTGTATCTGGGGTTCAAATAAAGTAGAACAAGGGAAGGAAAGAAAGGAGACGAGGAGAAGCCCTTCGAAACATTTGCAAAGCAACCCGAGGACCAAAATCTTTCTGGGGCTTCTGCATTTTCCCCAATAGTGTCATGTTCCAATTCTCAATCTACTGAGACTTTCCTGGATTCCCTTATTCACATCTATAGGTGGAGAATTGATTTTCGACCTCCTAGTTAAGTGCACAGCATTTCCATCTTGTCCCGTTGTTACAGCTCCTCTTCTAACCCACTGCCTTGATCTCTGATGCTTTGAAGAGATGGAAGAAGAAAACTATTTTTTTTTTTATTTTTTTCTCAACGTTTATTTACCATTGAGAGACAGAAAGTGAGCAGGGGAGGGGAAGAGAGAGAGGGAGACACAGAATCTGAATCAGGCATCAGTCTCCGAGCTGTCAGCACAGAGCCCTACGAAGGGCTCGAACTCACGAATCGCGAGATCATGACCTGAGCCGAAGTCAGTAGCTTAACCGACTGAGCCACCCAGGTGCCCTAGAAAACTATTTTTGTTAATACTCAGAGCATACTACTTCCGACGATCTCTTCATTTTTTTTTTTTTTACCTTTCCTTTGCCATTTTTCTGGCAAGAAACAGTCATCCCAACATCCAATATACGAGCCCTGGTCTCCCACATCCACTCCCATCCCCACATTTGCCAAACACTCAATTGCTGTCATTTAAAACTTTTCACGTTGTTGTTGTTATTGTTGTTGTTGTTGTTGTTGTTTGGCTTTTGGGTTTTTGGTGGTTTTTGTTGTTGGTTTGTTTGGAGTTTTTGTTTTTGTTTTTAACCACCAGAGAGATACTGACGAGATTGGGAAATGACACAACACTGACTAGAAAAGACATTCGCACCGCGGGAAGATAGCGTGATGTGTTGTTCACGCAGGCGTGGACTTAACGCGAGATCTGGAATGGGACGTCAAATCAGGAAAAGACATCGGCCCTTCCCTTTCGCTAGGCACACTAGCTTTGGTTCCGGCAGCGTAGCAGGGGTCGGTTAGCAAGGGACGTTGTCAGAAGCAGTTACTCCATAAGCTTTGCATGCAGTACAAATGTCTCCCAGATTTGGGCAACAGATTTTCACATTGTCTTTTTATACTGGTTTGGGTCTGCAGAAGCTATTAGACAGTATGACTGCCTATGTGCCAAAGTCGTTTTAAAAAGAACCTCACTTTCTTTGATTCTAATCAGATAAGCTTTTAGTACCAGCTGTAAACCATACATTTCTACCTCACTGCTTCTATATTTTTTTTTTCTTTGTAGCTTTCGAAGCACTGGGTCTTTTTTCATTACTTGATTTTATTTTTTTTTCCTTCTCTCCTTTACTTTCTGCTAATTTGGGAACTTGCTTTTCCTGTATCTTATGTTTCCTATCTTCCCTCGCACTGACTCCAAGTTTCTCCTACCTCGGTTGCAGTGCGTTTGTGTCTTTTCCTACGTTAAAACAGCTTGAAATTTTCCCTCTTCTGCCCGCCTTTATAGCACCAGTTTCACATCGTGGCGAGTTAATTACACAATATATGCTGAAATATTGAAGAGTGCTTAATAGGGCCCCACAGCAGGTAGTGGCAGATTGCAATGTAGTGCTTCCAGCTCAATCCAGCCAGTCACATCTTCAACCTTCCAAATAAATTATTTAGAAAACGCCGTTCCTCCTCTCACCGGGAGCACGAGGTAGGGGGAAAAGTTGAAATCAGCATCTTTGACTATCCACTTGGCTTAAGTCACTATTTATTTGGGGCAGCCGATTATTTGCAAGCTTTATTGCTTCTCTGAGCTACATTAGAGTGTCCTAACTTTCAAAGAACTGTCCTAATTTTTTCCCCAAGAGATTTTGACGATCATATCAACACTTGAAAAGTACTTTATTTACCTATACCTGTAGTTTAGCTGTTGTTTTAGTCTCTGGATAGATGACTCTCAAGAGAGGGCTTAAGGGGCACCCGGGTGGCTCAACCAGTTAAGTGTCCAATTCTTGGTTTCAGCTCAGGTCATGATCTCAAAGTTCTTGAGTTCGAGTCCTGCGTCAGGCTCTGTACTGGTGGTGCGGAGCCTGCTTGGGATTCTCTCTCTCTGTCTCTCTCTCTCTCTGTCTGCCCCTCCCCCAGTCTCTGTCTCTTTCTCTCTCTCACAATAAATAAGCATTTAAAAAGGGGGGGGGGGGTTACTTAAACATTTAGAAGGAAGGGAAAAAGAGGCAACGGCTTGTGAACTTTCAAAATGACCGTTGCCCACACCTCTTTTGCTAGAGACTGGTTTGCTAGAGAGGGAAGCAAATCATACTTCTGAGGTCCTCCTGCTGTTCTTTACTTCTTGACAAATTATGAGTTGTCATCGTATTGTAAATAACAGTTGGGGAATATGTAATGAAAACTCTCATGGGCCGAGGAAAGCATCACATTATTAATTTGTCAGGAATGCTATTACCTAGAGAACCTATTTTAAAATGGTAGCTTTTGTCATGTGGCCTCAGAGCGACGCGCACCGAACAGCAATTAGCAACACCGGGAAATGTATCCGTAGAACACGACCAATGTGATTCCCTCCCCAATATTGCCAGTGATACCTATTGAAGATTAAAAAGGGCAAAAATAAGGGTATCTGAGTAGCTCAGGTGGTTAAGTATCCAACTATTGATTTCAGCTCAGGTCATGATCTCCCAGTTCGTGGGTTCAAGCCCGGCATCAGGCTCTGCAGTGCAGAACCTGCTTGGGATTCTCACTCTCCTTCTCTTTCTGCCCACCCCCTCCGCCTCTCTCTCTCTCTCAAAATAAAGAAAACAAAACAAGCCACATTCTTCTTAAAAGGACAAAAATATTTTTGGAAGAAGTTTCACTTAGAAATCCAGCTTTCCCACTCACGTTTCTCATTTTAAATCTTTTAACTCTATGGAACCTCTGATATTTGGCCTACAAGAAACGGTAAAGAAATCACCTGTGGTTCTGGCTACCTTCACTTGGATTGCCTACTTCCCGTGAAGCATATTATTACCCAACAAGGGAAAAAGTGGGCTCAGAGTTCACAGAAAGGCAAAGGTATAAGGGCCAGAGTCAAATGTCTGTAATTTCTAAAATACGTCAAATGGTGCTCTCCATTCCTATTTAATGCTTCATCCATGCTCACCGAGCATCCTGGAGACAGTACTTCTAGTACGTTTCAGGCAACAGCACACATGTCATGAGATCATTAATCTGAGTACTTGCAATGGTTGTTCTGTGGAGCTTTCAGATTACGGAGCTCAGTGAAAGGGAAAAATCAAAGAGGTGAGTAAGAACTCTGCTCTACATTATATTGAAATACCTTTGACACATAGAATCATGAGGCCATGAGAACGATCTATCTTGTCTTAGTACTCGTTACTCAGGATTTCTACCAAACCATATAGAGTGGAAAAAATTCATAACTCATACTCAGTAATTGTTTTGGGGTTTTTTTGTTTGGTTTGGTTTTTTTGGTGTGTGTGTGTGTGTGTGTGTGTGTGTGTGTGTGTTCAGGGTCAGTATACATTCTGCTTTTATAAAAGTGTATTAGGACCAATGTCAGGATTCTGATTATGACACTGCATTGAAGGAAGCTCGCTGTGCCATTTGCAACTTCTAATGAGCCTTCAACTCTTGCAAATAATTCTTTCCTGCTTGGTCAAAGATTAGTGACCATATGATTTCACTCATATGGGGAATTAAAGAAACAAGACAGATGAACACGGGGAGGGGGGAAAAAGAGTGAGGGAAGCAAATCATGAGAGACTCTTAAGTATAGAGAACAAACTGAGAGTTGCCGGAGAGGAGGTAGGTGGGGGCATGGGCTAAACGGGTGATGGGTATTAAGGGGGGCACTTGTGATGAGCACTGGGTAGTATATGTAAGTGATGGATCACTAAATTCTGCACCTAAAACCAATTTTGCCCTGTATGTTAACTAACTAGAATTTAAATTAAAACTTGAAATTAAAAAAAAAATTTATATACAGAGAGAGTGTCCTATAAAGTGCTGGTAACTTCTGCCTTTTGACCTGTAACCCTTTGCTGCTATAATACTGATCAACTATGCCAGCATGAGATGCTCTCAAAAACGCCCCGGAAAGAGGCAGCCTAGTTTCACCACCGAATTAAATAAATCAAATGTTACAGGTTAAGAGAATTTCTTATTGCTCTCATTCCTTATTGCTTATTTTGGTGAATATAGAAAGCGAGATTACCTGTCTGTTGCTTCAAAGCTTACTGAAACTGTATCTTGGAAAATACTGATGATTTTTACATGAATTTCTAGGAAACAAAAGAGAAACCTTTAAAACACACACGTACACACACACACACACACACACACACTAATTTTTTATCTTAATTGATGCCAAATACTTATTTTAAAAAAAATTTTTAATGTTTTTATTTATTTTTGAGACAGAGAGAGACAGAGCATGAGCAGGGGAGAGGCATAGAAAGAGAGGGAGACACAGAATCCGAAGCAGGCTCCAGGCTCCGAGCTGTCAGCACAGAGCCTGACGCAGGGCTCGAACTCATGGAGTGTGAGATCATGACCTGAGCCGAAGTCGGACGCTCAACCGACTGAGCCACCCAGGCGCCCCGGTACCAAATACTTCTAATTTTCTTCTGCTGCAGGACAAGGTGGTGGGAATTTTGAAATTGCATTCTATGATAACAATAACAACAAAACATTATGCCTCGTTTGGGAATGTTTTCCTTTTCATTCCACTCCCCCTCTCCTCAGGAGAACAAGCTCTCTTTCTGGCTTGTCTACTCCTTCCGAGATTATTTTGCATTTTGTAACTTTACCAAGTATAGAACTTCCCGAGTCGTAAACCCAAGTGTCACTCCTGACAAATATCCCAAACTAAGGATTTTATTTGAAGAAGGAGAGCTCTTGTGTGGCTCCGATAGATCACTCTTTAAAATGTCCTTGGGACTCGGAGCCTGGAGCCTGTTTCCGATTCTGTGTCTCCCTCTCTCTCTGCCCCTCCCCCGTTCATGCTCTGTCTCTCTCTGTCCCAAAAATAAATAAAAACGTTGAAAAAAAATTTAAAAAAAATAAAAAAATAAAAAAAATAAAATGTCCTTGGGAAAGAGAACATTCACCCACACAACACAAAAAAGAATCAAAACCACTTTTATGTGCTTTTTAGACTCTCGGGACCTTTGCTTGTAGGGCAATATATTAGATTCATTCCTTCCCCCCTTACTAATCTTAGACTACCTAAATGATGTCTTGTCATATAATTATTTCTGATAAGATGTTGACTCAAGATTTATAATAAAACATTTTTCATAAAAATTTTATGAATATATCTGAAAAAAGTCTAGAACATAGAATGCTCAAGAGGGATATGTTTTTTTTCAAAAATTATCCCAAGTCAAAAATTTATCTAAATAGATCAGCCATAATGATCACGTTTCTATTTTCTCTAGAAATCGAGGAAAGGTTAAGTTCTCAACCCTTTGACAAAAAGACGGCAGGAATGAAAGAAAATAATGGCAGGCTTCCCAGGTGCAGCTCTAACATGTAAGGACCTTGGTAGTTATCACTCTTGTACCGACAAGAAAATCTGAGCAAATGGAAAACCAGCAATTTTTCCTGGACTTTTTAGAGAACTGCCAGCAAACCACCATCCCCAAATCTGGAGAGACAGGCAAATGCAGAGAGTCCTTACCGAGGTTTGCTGAATGGGGGCATAAGCCACTGTAACCATAAACTGCTAGCGACGCTTAAATAGGAATGTTGAGGGGCACCTGGGTGGTGCGGTCAAAGTGTCCGACTTTCGCTCGGGTCATGACTCATGAGATCATGGTTCATGTGTTCTCTCTGCACAGAGCCTGCTTTGGATCCTCTGTCCCCTTCTTTCGCTGCCCCTCTCCCCCACCCTTGTCTCTCTCAAAAATAAATAAACATTAAAAAAATAAGACAAACAAGCAGGCATGAGAATGAAAAATTCCTGGGATCTGCAGTCTAAGAGGATCCCCCAACTTTGATGAGTTTAACTCCAAGAACCCCACACAGATGTCACAGTGAAGAACTGAGAAAGATCTTTCTCTGGCAAGGAGAAGATTGATAATCAGTGGGAAATACTCCTAGAACATTTTCCATAACAAAGGCCTACTCTCCTAATGGAGAAAAGAACTTTTCTCCCCCCATTCCTGTGGGGGTCTAAGGACATCTCTCCCATGCAGCCTCCAATAGCCTTTCTGTTTCTTGTAACAGGGAGAAAAAAGTCAAGAAATACTTTGAAGGTCGCAGGTTAGAGACACAGGTCCATTAAAAAAGTGGGATTGATTGGGGCGCCTGGGTGGCGCAGTCGGTTAAGCGTCCGACTTCAACCAGGTCACGATCTCGCGGTCCGTGAGTTCGAGCCCCGCGTCAGGCTCTGGGCTGATGGCTCAGAGCCTGGAGCCTGTTTCCGATTCTGTGTCTCCCTCTCTCTCTCTGCCCCTCCCCCGTTCATGCTCTGTCTCTCTCTGTCCCAAAAATAAATAAATGTTGAAAAAAAAATTTTTTTTAAAAAGTGGGATTGATTGATAAAATTATAGGATACTTCCTTTCTCCAGAACTTTCTACCGAAAGAGCTCTACTGCATGAACAGCCTGTTACAGTCAAAAAGGCTTCAAGACACAAACTCAGGGAAGTCAAAAGTCAATAAGAGGGACAAAAACAAGGACATTAGGGGAATGGAAGGTTTTGGCACCTATAGTATAGCAAACATTAAACATCTGGCTAGCATAACATAAAACCTTATACAGCTCAGGCCCTAATACCTCAGTACCTATTACCTGACTCACGATGTCTGGCTGTCAACAACAAAAAAAGTTACAAAGCATACTAAAAAGCAGGAAAAAACCACAGGTCTGAGGACATAAATTAAGCATCAGAAGCAGACTCAGATATGACAGAGATGTTGAAATTGTCCGGTGAGGATTTAAAAAAAATGATGATTAACATATTAATGGTTCTAATGGAAAGAATCTATATCAAAAAATACCATAAGGGGAATGTAAACAGAAAAATGACATTCTAAGAAAAAATTAAAGGGAATATATATAATGTATGTGTACATGTATATATATACATATACATATATATACATATACATATATACATATATGTATATATACTTATATATACACACATATATATATACACATATATACATATATGTGTGTATATATAATATATGTATAATATATGTATATATATATAATATATATGAAATGAATAATGCCTTTGATGAACTCATCAGCAAACTGGACATGGTTGAGATAAGAACCAGTGACCTTGAAGAAAGATCAATAGACATTTCCCAAACTGAAATGATGAAAGAAAACATAATTTTAAAAAAGCAAGATACCAAAGAATTGCAGCCCAATTTCAAAATATGCCATATATGCATAATTGTGATGCTTAAGGAGAAGAAAAAGAAAATGGAGGAAAGAGATAACTGGAATTCTCCAAAATTAATGACATACATCAAACCACAGATACAAGATCTCTGAGAACACCAACCAGGGTAAATACCCCCAAAAAATGTCCGTATGCATATTAGAACGTGCATACTGCAGAAAAACAAAGACAGAGAAAAATTTTGAAATAGGATGGGGGGAGGAGACAAGGGACATTCTACATCTACAGGAATAAAATGAAGAATTATCTCAGACTTCTCAGCAGACACCATGCATACATGAAGTGAATGGAGTAAAATATTTAAATTGTGGAAAGAAAAAAACACCATCCCCGGATTCTATATTGAGTGGTATTATCCTAAAAAAGTAAAGGAAGATAAAGAGTCCCAGACAAACGAAAATGGAAGGATTCGTTGCTGACGACAGCTTACGCGATTTTTTTTTTTTTAATTTTCCTAATGGGGAAGGAAAAGGATTTGCTCAGAAATTCGAATCTACATGATGAAAGAAAGACCACTGAAGAAAGAATAATTGAGGGGAAAATAAAATATTTATTTTTCTTGAAATTAACTGATGTAATCGATACATGTTTGTCTAAGGTAATAATAGTAACAATGTATTGGGTGATCATAACACAGGAAATAAGTGATATGAAAGACAGGAATCTAATAAGGGATGAGAGGAAGGAACTGGTAATATCCTAGCTTTTCTGCACTACACATGAAGTGGGATGATATTCAAGGTGAACTAAGACTAGCTAAAAAATGTATACATCAGACTTTGGTGTAACTTTTTTTTTTTTAAAAAAGAATAATATAGCAGAAGAGGGTATACAATGCAATCATATAAAATGTTCAGTTAAAATAAGAAAAGGCAGAGAAAGATGGGAAGTTAATAAAAATCTAAAGAATAAGTGAAGCAAAGAGAGAATACTTGCAAATATGGTAGCTGTCAATCCAACTATATCAAGAGTCGCTTTGGGTGATGGGTAAAATAGGGGAAGGGGATTAAGAGGTACACACTTCCAGTTACAAAATATATTCCATTGCATCATGGGATGCAATGAACAGCATAGGAAATAGAGTTAAAAATATTGTCACCACTCGGTACAGTGACAGATGGTAACTAGATTTATGGTGGTGATCACTTTGCAATGCATATTATTGTTGAATCACTATGTCGTACACCTGAAACTAATTTAATATTGCACACCAACTACACAGCAATAAAAAACAGGGTCACTTTAAGCAGAAGTCACGAAATAAACCAATTAAAAGAGAGAGATTGACACAGTGGATCAAAAATAACAAACACATAAGAGCCAACTATACGTGGTCTGCAAGAAACCTGCTTTAAATAGAAAGACACAGATAGATTAAAAGTAAAGGGAGGAAGATAGATATTCCATGCTAACGCTAATCAAAAGATGATAGCTATCTTAATTTAAGACAAAGCTGACTTCAGAACCAGGAAAATCATCAGGGGAAAGAGGACTATTACATTGCGATAAAGGAGTTAATTCTCCAAGAAGATATAATAACAGTCTTAACCATATGTGCACCTAACAACAGCATCAAAATATGTGAGGCAAAAACTGATAGAATTTATAGAAGAAATAGACAAATCCACTATTATAATTGGAGACTTCAGTACTCCCCTTTCAGTAATTGATAGATCAAGCAGGCAGATAATCAGTAAGACTAGAGTTGACCTAAACAGTACCATCAATCATCTTGATCTAATTGACATTTATGGAATGCTACATTCAACAACAGAAGAATTCACATTGTTCTCAGTCTCATGTGGAACATTGACCAAGATAGACCACATTCTAGTGCTTAAAATGTAGCTTATATCACTCAAAACAATAGAAATTCTACAATCTATGTTCTCAAAACACAGTGGAATTAACCTACAAATCAATAACAAAAAGACATTTGGGACATATCTCAATATTTGAAGATTAAATAATACATCCCTAAGGAGTTTCAAAAGAGAAATTTAAAAATAGTTACGAGTTTAAACTGCAAGCAGAATACTTTTATCAGATGGTAACTACACTCGTGGCGAGCACAGCATAACATACAGACTTGTTGAATCACTGTGTGCCAACTATATTCAATAAAAATTAAATTAATCAACAATTTAAAAGTACATATTGAAACCAGGTACCTAACTATATAAACCTGAAAATCACCAACTTAAGGCATATTCTAAAATTATTGGACTTGAAAGAAAAACATTATTTGGGCACCCAGGCAAAAACAGCAAATTACATAAATGACAGAAAATTAGATTATCATCAAACTTGCATCAACAATGATTTATGCCAAAGCCAAATGGAGTAATAATTCAAGATACTCAAGGAAAGAAAATAGGAGTCAAGGATTTTATGCCTGGGAAAGAGAGAAAACAAAGAATTATGTTATCAAAATTTGCAGGATGCAACAAAAGTAGTGCTTGCAGGAAAATTAAAATAATAATAATAATAATAATAATAAGTGAATATTTTAGAAATGAAATATCTAAACTCACTATTCTTAGCTCCTACCTCAGGAAACTAGGGAAAGAAAAGCAGATTAAACTAGAGTAAGCAAAAGAAATTAAATAAGAAAAAAACAGGGCAGATTTTAATGAAAGTGAATACAGGGAAACAAAAGAAAAAATAATTGAAACCCAGCCTGAATCTTTGAAAAAAAGTCCATAAAGTTGATAAATTCTAGCTAGGCTAACTCAAAAAAAAAAAAAAAAAAGAGAGATGGAAAAATGAACCAATACCAGAAATTTAAAAAAAAAATGGTTATCATTGTTGACTCCATGGACATTAAAAGAATAATTAAAAATATTATAAATAATTCTACACCCACAAATTTTATAATTTAGATCCAATTGATTAATTCCTTGAAAGATACAAACTACCAAAATTCACATAAGGAAAAAGAGATCATCTGAATTCACTGACATCTATTAATCAAATAAAAAACTATTAACTTTCAAAGAAACAAAGGACAAGATCAAATTATTTAACTGTAGCTGCTCTGGAAAACAGTGTGGAGATTCCTCAAAAAGTTAAAAATAGATCTACCCTATGACCCAGCAATAGCACTACTAGGAATTTACCCAAGGGATACAGGAGTGCTGATGCACTTGTACCCCAATGTTTATAGCAGCACTCTCAACAATAGCCAAATTATGGAAAGTGCCTAAATGTCCATCAACTGATGAATGGATAAAGAAATTGGGGTTTATATATACAATGGAATACTACGTGGCAATGAGAAACAATGAAATATGGCCCTTTGTAGCAACATGGATGGAACTGGAGAGTGTTATGTTAAGTGAAATAAGCCATACAGGGAAAGACAGATACCATATGTTTTCACTTTTATGTGGATCCTGAAAAACTTAACAGAAACCCATGGGGGAGGGAAAGGAAAAAATAAAAGAGGTTAGAGTGGGAGAGAGCCAAAGCATAAGAGACTTAAAAACTGAGAACAAACTGAGGGTTGATGGGGGGTGGGAGGGCAGGGAGGGTGGGTGATGGGTATGGAGGAGGGCACCTTTTGGGATGAGCACTGGGTGTTGTATGGAAACCAATTTGACAATAAATTTCGTATTAAAAAATAAATAAATAATTAAATAATTATTTAACTGGTATATTCTATGAAACATTTAAGAAAATATTCCACAATATTGTCCAGGAAATAGAAGCATAGGGAACACTTCCTAATTCATTGTACGAGGCCAGCATTATCCTAACACCAATATCAGATAATGACATACAAAGAAAGGAAAACTATAAGCCAACGTATATGCACATAGTTGTGAAAATCCTCATGAACGCAGATGTAAAAATTCTTGGCCATAGTTGTAACATACAAATAGAGATGTAAAAACCTCTATCACGGACATAGTATGTAAAAATCCTTAATAAAATAACAAATCAAATTTAGCAATGTATTTTTAAAAATTATATACCATGACCCAGGGGGATTTGTTTCAAATACACCAGGCTGGTTTAGCATTCAAAAGTCAATTGGTGCAATCCAGAACTCCAATAAGTTGAAGAAGAAAAATCAAGGGACCATATCAGCAGAAGCAGAAAAAGCCATTGACAAAACCCAACACTTGATATTTAGGATAAAATCTCTTAACAAGCAAGGAATATATGAGTAGTTTATCAATTTGGTAATGGGCATCTTAATAAAACCTACAGCTAACCTCATACCTCATGATGAGACACTGGATGCTTTCTCCCAAAAATGAGAAACAAGGCAAAGATGTCCTCTCTTCCCCCTTCTAATCAGCATGACACTAGAATTCCTAACTGGCTTAATGAGACAAAACAAAACAAAAGAAACAAACAAAAAAGGAAATAACAAATACACAGGATGGGAAGGAAGAAATTAAACTTTCTTTGTTCACAGACGACATTATTGTTTGCATAATCCCAGGTAACTGACAAAAAATAATGGGGGAAAGTAAATAAATAAAATAGCATTGAATCATAACCCAAAGTAGAAAATAAATAACTACAAGTCCATACTGATATGAATAAATATTTGAACAAACATATCTTTTGAAAAGGAATTTTAAGTAATTTGGAAATGTATGTAGATACTGTGCTTTCAAAAGTACATAACCCCTCACTTCTTAAATGAGTTATACATAGTGCCTTTCTTTCAAAGGGTAGATATGGAAATTGGGAAAACACGGACTTCACAGTGGAGAGACCTAAAAAACATTACCTCAGCTGGGTAATCATGATTAACATCAATAGTGACAGCATATCAATGACACGTACCTTGGACAGATGTGAGAAGAATGGCACTTTCCCCTTTGGTCTTCCTCCCATCAACCCATATCCATGCATGATCTACCCATGAGAAATACATCAGGTAAATTCCACTTGAGGCACTTTCTAGAAAACACCTGACCAGTACCTCACAGCATTCTCAAGATCCTCAAAATATGGAAAGTCTGAATAACTGTGACAGCCAAGAGGAGGCCAAGGAAACATGACAACTAAATGTAATGTGACATTCTGAATACAATCCTGAAACAGAAAAAGAACCTCGCTAAAAACTAAGGAGAACTAAATAATGCATGCATTTTAATGAATGATAATGTATCAATATTGATATATTAATTACAACAAAGATACTCTACTAACATATGGTATTACTAATAAAGAAAAATAGGTGTGGGGTATATGGGAATTTCTGTACTGTCATTGCAAATTTTTTTTTTTTTTTTTTTGGCCAATCTAAACCCTTCTCATTAAAAAACTACTATAAAGTAAAAAAGAAAGAAATACTCCTCTGGGAACCTGATGCTCATTCCTTCCAACAGACATGGCATAGAATGAGATACACGCGCTATAAAGTGATAGGTCCTCCATGGTATCAGGTAGCTGAATGGTAATCTGAAATCCATACGGTCTTATTTTTTTTTAATTTTTTTTCAACGTTTATTTATTTTTGGGACAGAGAGAGACAGAGCATGAATGGGGGAGGGGCAGAGAGAGAGGGAGACACAGAATTGGAAACAGGCTCCAGGCTCTGAGCCATCAGCCCAGAGCCTGACACGGGGCTCGAACTCACGGACCACGAGATCGTGACCTGGCTGAAGTCGGACGCTCAACCGACTGCGCCACCCAGGCGCCCCTAAACCAGCTCTTTTAAAGGGGGAGAGGGGAAAGGATCCAACAAATACCTTTTTTTTTTCCCAAAAGCTGTGGATCACATTTTGCCTATGCCAGTGTTACTTCTTATCAGAGAAAATCTGCCACTTTATCATAGTAAGTATCCCAACAATCCTAAAATGATGTATCATGAAGATCACTGTTCTTTTATTTTTCACAACCAGGAAAGCCAAGGTGATTTGTCCAAGGTCAAACAAAAATAAAGAGAAAGGACGGAATTCCTATGTATTCACTCATCCATTTATGCCTGGCCTAGAGTTATTTCAAGTGAAAATGATTATATTTCAATTAAAAGAAAAGTCTTGCAGGATGGAATATTGTCCATGAAAAGAACATATCACTTTTGAAGTTAATCCTAGTACTCCATATTTCTTTTTTTACTGTGAGAATTAAGAGTAAAACACTGGAAGAAAAAAAGGAAAGAAAGAAAGAAAGAAAGAAAGAAAGAAAGAAAGAAAGAAAGAAAGAAAGGAAGGAAGGAAGGAAGGAAGAAAGAAAGAAAGAAAGAAAGAAAGAAAGAAAGAAAGAAAGAAAGAAAGAAAAGAACTCTGGCAAAAGCATTTTTCATTTTAATGTATTTTCAAAAGAAAATATTCAATTTATAAGAAAACATTAGTGACATTTTTCACTTAAAACGTGGCACTATGACAAAGTGGAGGTCTACATCTGCTGATATTTTAGAATGAAAGAAAATCAGCAACTTTTCTGAGAGTCTTTGTAGATTTATGTAGTTCAGATGTTTTAAGTAATCCAATCATTGTGTTACATTCTGGCCATGCATTTTCTACCTCCTGTAAGGGGAAACCACGGAAAACTATAGAAAAAATTTGTCAGTTTTATTGAAACAAACACTCTGTTGAGTTTCTCCAGTATGCTCGCTTGTGGCACCTTTCAAGGAAGTATTGTCTCTCCATACATTTCAACGTGCCTATTTTTTTAAAGCCCCTGGAGGGATCATAATGCTATCACCAATCCTTTATCTGTAACATAAGAATTTGAAAGGAACTCTTCTGACTATCACAAGCTAGAACTTTAATCCAGAGCGTGGGAATGTTTTGAAGCCAACATAAAGATTTGTGTTGTAGTCCTAATCACAGTGACGAAAAAGTCAGGTCAAAGCACCTTAAGTGAGAGAACAACACTGGGCATTTTTGGAACATTTCGCAAGGCAGTAAGAACCGCAAGTAAACTGTCAAAGTTCACTTTTCAGCCTTCTTGGGCCTTTCTTGCTCTTACAGTCTCATAATGGTGGTTAGCAGGAATAAGGTATATGCCTATTCTGTTCATCTCACTTGATTTGGAACCTTCATCTTGATGCCTCAGATACACAAGTTTGTGGAGACTGGGAGGTGTAAGTCCACACAGAAAGGGAACAGCATGTAACATCTTCAGTAGTTAAATATTTCATTGAACCATTCCTTGGTGTGGATCTCTGTGATTTCTGCCACCTTGGACTCTGTGTCCAGGGCAGAATCTTCTTTGAGTTTTCTACCCACCCTTACAATATTATTTCTGAGCCACAGCTGTCTTATCTGCAAAACGGGCTTAAACACCAGGGACTTGCCACGTAGGGTTGCTGTGCCAATAAGTGAACTGATACATTGCACATTCCCGTAACGGTGCCTGACACGGAATAAACACTCAGTAAGTGTGAGCTATTATGATTATCATTAGATACAATAAATTTTTCGTCGAGAACATTAATTGCTGCATTATGCAATTCTCCTTCATGACAAAATGTGTGGCAATTAAAAGAAACTTGTCTTTAAAATCTTTCGAAAGACTTTTAAAACCTTCAGAGACCTAATTCCAAGTGAAAGCTAATAAGCATATTGCTGTGTTGCCAAGATTCAAACGTGACTTCATTCCTTCCGCATGAGGAGAAGGAGTAAGACTTCGCTTTAAAGTGTTCTTTAAAGTTGTGAGAATGAAACTTGTCATAAATTAATTCCAGCATTTCAGGTTAGAATAAATTTCATATGATAACAACTTTGCATCTTTTCATTATTAATAAGATCATTGGACTCTTTCAAACTGCATTGTATTCAGCTTGATCTTTTTTGTCTTTCGTGGCACATGACTCTTCATATTTTGATTGAGTGGCCTTTCAGAAATGATTTGTAATTTCCCTAAATTAATACATTTTTATGCAAACAAATGACACAGTGATTCTTTGAAAATTCTGAGACCACAAACGGTTTTCCCTTTAATCTTTTGTTTCCAATCACTGAGTGATCAAACATATTTTATTTAAAATGCGTCATTTAATACATTGGGCCACCAGGTACCATTTGGACTGTCCATGACTCAGGCTTATGTTTGTTTTTAAAAGAGCCAGATAAGTGTATCAATGAATATAATATGAACTTTTTACATTGCAGTCTTCCTTAACTACTCCTAGAGCCTCATGCATTTTCTTTTGCTCCTTTTGAAAAATACAAAGGGAAGGAGCATGAACATCTAAAGAAAGATCTTTCCGTTTCTTAAAATCTACACCCTATTTCTGAACAAAATTATGCTGCTCTCACAACACTTTCCTTTTCCAGCTTCCCTCCATTCATTTTCTTTCTGTTCATTTACATTTTCTTTTTCTTAATTAGTCTTCCTACATCCTTATCCCCAAAGCTCAGAACTGCAGGTGGAGGAGAGGAAGGGACAGAGGGAAAGCATAGTCAAGCCTGGGGAGGATGTCTTTAATCAGAATTGGGTGTGGGAGAGATTTTGAATTGTCCCATAAATGATAAAGGTCAGAAACAATGCTTTGTGTTGTTATTTCTTATCGGGGAGCACAAGAATGTGTGTGTGTGTGTGTGTGTGTGTGTGTATACATATATATATACACACACACACACACACACATATATACACACACATATACACACCCACACACACATATATATATACACACACATATATATACATGTATATATACGTATATATATACTTTCACGTTCACTTTCGTTTTGTATTGGTTTTCCTATTAAATACATACACTCAGCGATGGTATGCAGTCTCCCTTTAATATCTCCCCTTCAAGAACCATAACCTGTAGGCTAAATTCTTTCTTTCTTTCTTTCTTTCTTTCTTTCTTTCTTTCTTTCTTTCTTCTTTCTTTCTTTCTTTCTCTCTTTCTTTTTCTCTCTTTCTTTCTTTTTCTTTCTTTCTTTTTCTTTCTTTCTTTTATTTATTTATTTTAAGAATGGTCCAGCACCAAAATGGCTTCAGCTATTGGAAGAGCCGGAAGAATCGGAATGCTTGGTATTTTTTCATTCCTCGTCCTACGCATGTTGCTTCCCCAGAAGGTTTAATCTATCTCCGTATGTACTTGAATGCTTACGTGTGTTTTCTCCCAGATCGCATAAGCGATCTTATTGACATTGAACACTGTAAAACATATCGAGACACAATTCCCAGCCCGAGAAAACAGAGCCTACATCAGGAAGAAGAAGCCCTCAGTTCTGAAGTTGTCTGAACGTCAATCCCTCCACTAGAGCAATATATCTCTAGAAAGAAGAAAAAAAAATGTTCTAAATACAATCTTTTCTTTCGTCTTAAGACTATCATGACTATAGGTTTCCCGTGAGGTACTGCATGTGTCATTCAATACCCAGGACTAGTTGGATACGTTGCTAGAATGAACTTCCCCTAAAAGGCTGTTGTCTCTCAGAAAACCCATTGTTAACACACAATGAGTAAATTAATTAGAATTCTTTCGTGCCCACCAGCTGGTCTCTATGATTATACTGCAACCCACGCATCCCAACCTTACAAGGGTTAAGTGCCAGAGGAAAGAAAAATATTGACTAACACCATGTAGAAAACGTAGCCTAGTCAATTGTTTCTGAGTCATGTAATCTTTGTGAAGTCACATTCAACGGGAAAGGGCTTAGCCTATTTTAAGTGCTCCGTAAATATTTATTGGATCAAGTGACGTCTTCTTATCAGGAAGTCTAAAAACCTCGCTTTATACCATGAAGCAGCTTAAGGAGAGATAAAGCCCGACAAAGGCCACATAGAAGAGAGAATATTAAGTGAGTAACTATGGCTGACATTTGCAAAATATGTATCAGATGAAAAAGAACCCCTTACGTTTTGAAGAAAAAAATCCATAAGCAGTAAGTAGAATTCCAGGTATATAGCATACGGTGATTACACCTCAAATAGATCATGGAGAGCGAACCCAGTGATTATAAGGTTTAATAACCAAATATGTATGCCAGTGCCAGATCTGTGCTAAAGGCAGGATTCTACATGATTGTAGTAAAAGCCCCCTTACAGACAAATGACCCTGTTAATAGTGATTGTCATGGCACAGAGATGTTTGTCAAATGGTGCAGAAACATCAGCCAAACTTGCAATGGATTCTAAGAGGGCAGAGACTGGAATATTTCACTCGGCTGCATTTAGCTAAGACTTTCAACAGTGACTTACAGAAAAACAACCACCACAAAAACTGTACATAGAAAGCAATGGCTGTTTTGCATCTATACGATCATGCTTTAGGTAATTACTTCGAAAACTGTTCTTATTCTGTACTGTGAGTTCCACCCGTGTCAAATACATTTTTGTCATCATGATTAAGACTAAAGAACTTCTTTCTAGTGTTCTCATAAATAACTACCTGAATAAGGTTTATATCAGCTTATAATTTCAGGAAATACGTTGGTACCCAGAGTATTCAGATCACATATAATGTGATGGCGAAATATAATAACTAGAATTATGGACTCCAGAACAAGTCTACAGTTCATGTGTTAAAAGTCTGGCTCTGTTGGGGTGTCTGGGTGTCTCAGTTGGTTAACTGTCTGACTCTTGATTTCAGCTCAGGTCATGATCTCATGATTCGTGAGATTGAGCCCTGCATCAGGCTCTGTGCTAAAAGCATTGAAAGCATGGAGGCTGCTTGGGATTCTCTCTCCCTCTTTCTCTGTCCCTCCCTGGCTCGCTCTCTCTCTCTCTCTCTCTCTCTCTCAAAATAAATAAATAAACATTAACAAAAAATCTGGCTCTGTCACTTACAAGCTGAGTACCTTTAAGCAAGTTAAGCATCCCTTCTATTTCTATGTTTTCTCCTCAGTGAAATAAGGACAATAAATAGCCATTTTACAGGACTATTTGGAGCATTGAGTTACTACATGGAATCTTAGAACAGTGCCTAGTGTTCAATGAATATTGATTACCATTTTAGTTACAACTATGGAACACACTTCTAGAATTGTGTCCTAATAAGGCATAGCCCCACTGGCATGTGGGAAACACTGATAACAATGGGTATATATTACCACCAAAGGGAATAAAGGTTTCCCATTTTTAGTGGGTCTTATGAAATCAAACTAGACCCAATGCATATCAAGAAATCCGTAAAATCTTTATCTATTCTAAATTAGAAAAAAATCACTTCTAACCCTGTTTCAAATGAATTTACTAGTTGGCACCAAATTTTTGAGACTTTTATTATGTATTCAGTACCGAGGGCAACTTAATACCCGAGTCGCTGGTGAACCATGATAGAAACTACACTTCAAGCCTACTCTGAGTAATTCGCATTTAACCTAGCTACATGTGGTCGTGGAGATGAGAGTCCATCTGGATTCCTTAGTCATCTCATAAACATAACCTTTCAATCAGACAAGAACTCAAAGACTTGTTCTAATAAAGTTTTGATACGGTGACCATTCTGATTCAGATTAAGAAGAGAATGTTAATTTTATGTGTAAGCATGTACCTTGCTTTTAACAGTATGATTTTTGTTAATTAGGATTGTGCATTAATCTTACTTAGTTTGGTTTTATACAGTATACTGGACATGATCATTGTGCAAAATAAAAACAAATGCTTACATTTGACCTGTGACTTACACTTTATAAAAACACACACGGGGCGCCTGGGTGGCGCAGTCGGTTGAGCGTCCGACTTCAGCCAGGTCACCATCTCGCGGTCCGTGAGTTCGAGCCCCGTGTCAGGCTCTGGGCTGATGGCTCGGAGCCCGGAGCCTGCTTCCGATTCTGTGTCTCCCTCTCTCTCTGCCCCTCCCCCGTTCATGCTCTGTCTCTCTCTGTCCCAAAAATAAATAAACGTTGAAAAAAAAAAACACACACACAATCAGAGACAAAATTAATTATGTAATTTTTCAGCTGTACCCATCTAGCCATCCATCTAGATTTCATGTTAACCTCATATTTCTCCAGACTGGGATTTCTTTTCATCCACATTATTTTTATTAATTGTACAAAAGTAAACTTTGGTCTCAGTTTCCCACATTTCTTTGTGATACATGTCTGTGTGTTTAGAAACCTATATACCCTGTTGTAGGAAAGAACATAATTCTTATTTACTGCTCTCAGATCTTCCTCCATTCCCTTCAACAGAAGGACAAAGTGATTAAAAAAAATAAATAATTAAGTATTTTGGCATGTACTGAAGAGCATTAATTTGTACAACATGGATATTTTCCTTATAGATCACGTGGCTGGTAATGCTTTCTCGAATTTTAAAGGTCACATCAACAGAGGTTTAAAAAGTTCATCCAAAAAGATGTTTAATGTGAGCTTGGGTTAGTTTCTCCTTTTATATTTTGCATGGTGATGCCAACACATTTGCTTGGATCTGCTGTGGGAGTTTGTTTTCTTCTCTCGCAGATTTTCTGAAGCAACAGAATAGGTGCTTTAGAAATTGGGGATCCTGCGTGGCTCAATCAGTTGGGCGTCCGACTTTGGCTCAGGTCATGATGTCACCGGCTGGTGGGTTTGAGCCCCGCGTCGGGCTCTGTGCTGACAGCTCAGAGCCTGGAGCCTGTTTCGGATTCTGTGTCTCCCTCGCTCTCTGCCCCTCCCCCACTCATGCTCTCACTCTCGCGGTCTTTCTCTCTCTCCTTCAAAAATAAACAAACATTGGGGCGCCTGGGTGGCGCAGTCGGTTGAGCGTCCGACTTCAGCCGGGTCACGATCTCGCTGTCCGTGAGTTCGAGCCCCGCGTCGGGCTCTGGGCTGATGGCTCGGAGCCTGGAGCCTGTTTCCAGTTCTGTGTCTCCCTCTCTCTCTGCCCCTCCCCCGTTCATGCTCTGTCTCTCTCTGTCCCAAAAATAAATAAATGTTGAAAAAAAATTTTTTTACAAAAATAAACAAACATTAAAAAAGTTTTTTAAAAAAAGAAGAAGAAATTATCATATAAGTCCATGGCAGCCGAGATGCATCCTCCTTTCTACTCCTTTAGAAAAAAAAATAGTAATAGTCACCGTAAATAGAGCGTTGGTGTCTTGAACTTGGCTGTCTTCTTCATTTCTCTTTTGCACCAGACGATGCTCGAAGTACTTGGATGAGAGATATTTTTACTTCCACACCTTCCTTGTGTGAATAAACCCAATCAAGCTTTCAGAATCAAGGCCAGTGTTTTTCTTGGCTCCTTCATTTGTATGTGGTAGTGATTGTCCAAAGAGTGATTTAAAGTCTCTGCATTCTTTTTGTGTATATCAACAAATCACAGAAAGACGTACAATCTATTCTTCTTCTGAGGTCTTTAGCATCCATATCTGGTTCTACATATATGCTTCCATGTTTAGAATTGAGTGGTCTGAATCTTCAAAATCATTTCCTCAGCTCTCCACTTCCTCTTGCTGGAGAACACATGGCTGTAGAACGGACTTACAAGTTTTCATAGATATTGTGTTCATGGAATTATAATATGCTATCCTATTAGTATAGAAATATGAAAATTTAGTTACCGAGGGACTTCCAATTTCCTGTCTGATATGTTTCTCTGACAACCGAGTCAAAGATATCTAAATAAGTGGAGAGATCTTCCCCGTTCTTGGATAAAAAGAATCAATATTGTTAAGTTGTCATTTCTTCCCAACTTGATGTGCAGATTCAATGCAATCCCAGTCAAAATGGCTGTGAGTTATGTTGTGCATAGCAACCAATTAATGTCTAATGTTTATTTGAAAAGGCAACAGACCTAAAATAGTCAACACACTATCGAAGAAGAACAATAAAGTCAAAGGAATGACACTATCTAAATTCAAGAACTATTGTAAAGCTACCATGAGCACGATGGTGCAGTCTTGGCAAAAGAATAGACAAATAGACCAATGAAGCAGAACAGAGAGCCCCAAAATGAGTGCACACAAATATAATGAACTGAGGGGTGCCTGGGTGGCTCAGTCAGCTAAGCGTCCGACTTGAGCTCAGGTCGCGATCTTGTAGTTCGTGGGTTCAAGCCCTGCATCGGGCTCTGTGCTGATGGCTCAGAGCCTGGAGCCTGTTTCGGATTCTGTGTCTGCCTCTCTCTCTGACCCTCCCCCGTTCATGCTCTATCTCTCTCTGTCTCAAAAATAAATAAACGTTAAAAAAAATTTTTTTTAAATATAATGAACTGATATTTGATAAAGAAGCAAAGGCAATCTTCAACAAAGCATAAATATTCTTTTCAACAATCAGTGTTGGAGCAACCAGACATCCACATGCCAAAAGTCACAGATTTTACATCCTTTTGCAAAACCTAATTCAAAATGGGCCGGAGACCTAACTGGATAATGAAAAATTTACAATTTATTTAAGATAACATAAGATAAAATCTGGGTAACCTTGGATTTATTAAGAACTTTTTAGACATAACACAAAAAGCAGAACCCATGAAGAAAAAAAAAATTTGATAATTTGGGCTTTATTAAAATTTTAATAAGTCTATGCTGCAAAAGCAACTAGTAAGAGAATAAAAAGACAAGCCACATATTGGGGGAAAATATTTACAAAACACATTAGATAAAGGACTTGTATCCTACATATACGAAGAACTCTCATAAATAAACAATAAAAAAATTTTTAAAGAGGGAAAAGATATGGATACCTCACCAAAGATATACAGATGGCAAGTAAGTATATCAATGGATGCTCAACATTAAACGTAATTAGGGACTTGTGAAATAAACAGCAACGCGATAGGATGCACAGCCATCTCACCTCTTGTAACACCAAAATCTAGAGCAGGTGCAACACCAAATGCTGGCAAGGATGTGCAGCAACAGGAACGTTTATTCGCCGCTGATGGCAACGCAAAATGGGAGTCATTTCGGAAGAGGAACATAGTAGGGCGATTTTCTACAAAGCTAAATGTAGTCCTATCATCCAATCCAGAAACCACACACCCTGGTTTTTAGCCAAAAGAACTGAAAACTTATGTCCACACATAAGCCTGCATATGAAGGTTGACAGCAGCTCTATTCAGCAATGCCAAATACGGGATGCAACCAAGATGCCCTTCGGTAGGTGAATGGGAAAAACAAACTATGGCACATCCATACAATGGATATCACCAGCCATAAAAACACAAAATAACAAGCCACAACAAGACGTGTGGCTCCCTGAAACGCTTATTGCTAAGCTAAAGAAGCCAAAGTGCACGATTTTAACTACATGACTTTCTGGAAAAGGCAAAAATATAGTCACAGTGAAAAGACCAGAGATTGCTTAGGCGTTCAGAGGGGGAAGAAGAAATGAATAGATTGAGCACAGGGGATTTTAGGGCAGTAAAACTATTTATACGATACTAGTGACAGATACACGACATTATGCATTTGTGAAAATCCGTAGAAATGAGCAACACAAAGAGTGAACTCTAATGTATATATGTACTTTAGCTAATAATAGTATATCAATATTGCTTCATCAATTGTAGCAAATGGGCCACGTTTATCCAAGATGTTAATAATAGGGGGAACCATGTGCAAGATGGAGAGGGGAGGATGGGAACTCCACCCTTGTTGCTCAATTTTTCTGTAATCTGAAAACTGCCCTCAAAGTAAAGTATGATCCTTTTAAAAATCAGCTGTACAGTTACAAGAAAATTCTGTAACATGCAATGCTGAAAATCTTTACCTGCAGAACTTGTGGTTTGTTTTAATATCAAGGTTTATAGATTAGTGATGGACAGCGCCTTTTTTTTTAAGTTTTTTTTTTATTTATTCAAAAGAGAGGGAAAGAGAGAGAAAGAGAGAGAGAGAGAGAGCACGAGCATAAGTAGGGGAGAAGCAGAGAAAGAGAAAGACAGAGAATCCCAAGCAGGCTCCACACTGTCAGTGCGGAGCCGAATGTGGTGCTCGAACGCCTGAAACACGAGATCATGACCTGAGCAGAAATCTGATGCTTAACATACCGAGACATCCAGGTGCCACTGCAATGGACAGCATCTTTACAAACATACTAAATTCATGAACTAAACATTCATGAATGCTGTATAGTCACAGCTGGATTGTGATATGCAAATACAGAATATCTCCTTTACTATTTGCCGTATTGTTCATGGATTCATTTCCGAGGTATCAAAATGAATTCACCTTCCATATAGTTCATATATATGTCACTGGTTCTTCACACTCTACACAAATTGATCTTGAAACATCTGTGAGAAGCCTTAAATATCTCTCATGCCCCCAAGGGAGTGAATATGACTCATATATAAACAGACACCTTTTTTTAATATCTAAAATCCCTATCAATTTCATGGCAACTATAAATAACCATTAATTTACAACCCTAAAACTAGTTTCTTCGATTATGCTTCATATAATTATATATATTTTAAATGCAAATATTTGTTTATAAATATTATTCAAAGAACTAATAAGGTCTTTTAAATACCAAAATATCTCGCTTTCTCTAATTATGATAATTTTATAGCTGGATAAATAGCATGTCAGACTGCTTGCTCCTCCTTTATCCATTGTGGTGCGCTCAAATGGGAATTCAAAAAAAATAAAATAAAATCTGTGGCAGATTTTCCAACTGCTTCTGGTTTTGAACATAGAATGCTAAGGAAATGTGTGCTCTTCTATGCAGTTACCATACGTGAAATGATTTAAAACACAAGATCCATATATTCTACCACTGCAAACGGTATTTCTTTCCTTTTCTTTTTTAATGTTTATTTTGAGAGAGAAGGAGAGACAGAGCACAAGATGGGGAGGACCAGAGAGGGAGGGAGACACAGAATCTGAAGCAGGCTCCAGGCTCTGAGCTGTCAGCACAGAACCCGACACTGGGCTTTAACCCATGACCCAGCAGATCATGACCTGAGCCGAAGCTGGACACCCAGGCTCCCCTCAAAAGGTATTTCTAGTGGTTTTTCTATCGTGGATTATTTTACCTAAGTCAATCTTCCACCTTGTTTTCTTGTTTCATCAAAAACTGATCAACATAAAACAGATTCCAAGACCAGAATTCAGTAACTTCAAATCCTCTAAAAAGTGAAACAATACTTACATTAAAGAAATACTTGTGAGTGGGGGGTCTGGGTGGCTCAGGCAGTTGAGTGTCCGACTCTTGATTTCGGCTTAGGTTATGATCCCAGGGCCCCTAGGGGAGCCCCGCATCAGGCTCCACGCTGAACATGGAGACTGCTTGAGATTCTTTCTCTCTCTCTCTCTCTCTCTCTCTCTCTCTCTCCCTCTTTCTCTCCCTCTGTGCCTCCCCCACTCATGCTCTCACCCTCTCTCTCAAAGAAAATAAATTTTAAAAATTGAAGAAAAAAAATAAATGAAATGCTTGTGAGTATCAACACTTAACAGAAAATGTTCCCAAATGGTATATGTTTGAGGAGCACAGACACTGCACATTGGGGAGCGTGATAGGCCCCATGTGGTTCCCTGCCCTCCAGGAGCTCAATTCTAGTCAAAGAGACAGAAGTGTAATTAAGTAAAATCGCTCTGTGCTGACTACCTCAATGGCTATAATAAAGATACAAAGTCCTTTGGGAGTATAAAAAGGGAGCAATGCCATGTACATAACATCCATGTTGAATCTGAAACATTCAACTAAAACACCCTCCCCAGCATTAGAATGTCATTCCTCGAGTGTCCCAACCTGTTCCATTGGTTGAGATAGATTTCCACACAATCACTTACAGTATCTCACCTTATCCTTCTAATGACACAGTGTTTGACAAAATTGACTTCCAAAATGTCTAATGCCCACCATTCCCAGAGGCTTTCCTCAATCACTGTAGCCCCTGCAACTCCGGGCATTCTCCCACATTTACTCTGCCTCAGCTTCTTCACCAGTAGAATCTATTATACTTCCTATGTCATTTTTATTGATCACCTTTTCATTGTATTGTCTGCCTTTCCTCCAATTAAACGGAAGTTCTTCGAGGGAACCTGACTCTGTTGAGTTGAAGTGTGGATCTCAGTCTGTAAGACACCGTGCCTGGAAGAGTGGGTTCAGTTGATCGTTGATTGCCTGGCAGATTGACTACCCTAGGCTTTAATATCACGTTTTTATTTTCTTGGTATTTTCATTAGCAATTCAAGTCAACAACTATAAGCTACCTCAAAATAAATCTCTGCCCCAATGTCAGACTGAAAATGATACAACGGAGAATGTAATGAAAATCAATAGTTGCATTATTTATCAAAAATATTGTTAATTCTACCAGTAATAGAGCAAAATAAAAGCCATACTCTACAACAATTTGACATTGTGTCAGTCAAATTGCTGTATTAGGGAACACTATTTCTATACCCAGAGGAAAATTGGGTATAGTATTCCAGTTATAGTATGATCGTATCCATACATCAATGCCTACTTTATTTTGCTTTATTGGAGCTACAAAAAAAAAGGTATTTGATCTAGTGTTGGAATATCTTATGGGTATCTGCATGGATTTGAGAAAAAGGATGAATTTAAATGTTGTCAGGCTCTTAGAGTGTGAAGAATTCAAATTTTGTATCACAAAAAAGTCCATTCATGAACATAGTTAAAGAAACCAGAATAGCAAACGTTTGAAGGTTAGCTTTATTGACAATTATTTTTAAAAACGATAGCTCATATGTGATCAGATGTTTCTGGTGTTTTCCATGGTTCTAGGATCACAGATAGTTTTCCAATAGAAGTTATAGCACTAGTGTAATTAGTTACTAATTAGGGGAGGGGATTATTACATGTACACATTGAAGCATGATCTTGCCATAAGAGGTAATTTTGCCCAATTGAAAAATTGACATCCATCTCTTAATACCACCATCTTTTCGATGGGAATTCTGTTCATGTTAAGACCACCATATTATTTCCTGTCTACACCCTTTTGTACTGCCCCATCCTGGCCCTGCCCCTATGGCAGACTCTTTTAAAGTTTGGACAACCCACACCGTGAGAAATAAACACAATCTATCTCTGTTTCTCTTTCATACGCGTACATACACACGAACTTCTATGTGCCACAAACGTTCCCAAAGCGATACTTAAAAACTCAGCATGTGTAAATGCCATAGCACGTGGTAATGTAAAAAAATGGATTGACTGGGGTGCCCACATGGTTCAGTTAAGGTCTGACTCCTGATTTCGGTTTAGGTCACGATCTCACAGTTCATGAGTTCAAGCCCCGCATTCAAGCCTTGGGATTCTCTCTCTCTGGCTCTTTCTGCCCCTCCCCCACTCTCTTTTTTTCTCTTTCTCTCTCTCTCTCAAAATAAATAAATAAACTTAGAAAATAAGATTAACCGAAGTAGAGTATGTCAAATACAATGCCTTACATAGTAATTCTCAATAAACATATGTTGACTATTTCTGAATGTTGAATTTTTGGCACTGCTATTTATAGTACATAAATAATTAGATGTAAGTTTCAATACGCAGGGATTATGGAGATGATCATGCATATACGTCAGACTTAAACATGTCAGAGGACATCTAAGAAACATATGCCACAGGACATGAATTAAATGTCTAGTGAGCATCTGCTATTCAAGGTGTTGGAAATGTACATAATTGTGAACAAAAGAGACAACTGGTCTCTGCCCTCATGGAGCTAACACTCTTGTGGGCAAAGGCAGATTTTGAAGAAGGGAAATGAGTTAAATGATACATACTAATGAGTGTCATGGGAAAAAAAAAAACATACAGCAGGAAACAGTGAGGGCAGGGCCACTGCCAAGTTAGTTAGGGTAGCTCCACAGAAGGTCTCACAGAGATGTCAGCATTTGAGTAAAGGATTAAATGACTGCATACATATCAAGGGAAAGTGTGGTTCGGGCAGAGGAAACAGCAAGTGCAAAGGCCCTGAGGCAAGAAGCTTCCTGCTGTGTTGAGAAACAGCCTGGAGTCAGGTGAGGCTAGAGCAGAGGAAGGAACAGGGAGAATGCTAGAAAATACAGCATTAACTGGAGGACAAATCTCAAAGAGCTTTGGAGTCCGTTTTAAGTAA
This sequence comes from Herpailurus yagouaroundi, assembly GCF_014898765.1. Classification (NCBI taxonomy): domain Eukaryota; kingdom Metazoa; phylum Chordata; class Mammalia; order Carnivora; family Felidae; genus Herpailurus; species Herpailurus yagouaroundi. Next base: position 22,989,113 of record NW_024412441.1, on the reverse strand, counting down.
TCGGTTATTATCTCAGAGAGAAGTTGGAAACTACTGGAGGATTATTTTGAGCAGAGGAATCATACGATTTGACTTTACATTTTAAGAGACCTCTAAAGAAAGCAAGCAAATAATTATGTGCTCTGACCTAAATCTGTATATTGACATGTGACAGGCAGAATAATAGCCCATTAAAGATATCTACATTCTCATCCCCAGATCGTGTGAATATGTAAAGTTGCACAATAATAGGGAATAGGGTTGCAAACGGAGTTAAGGTTGCTAATCAGTTGAACTTGAGGAGGTTATCCCTGACTATGTAGGTGGACCCAAAGTCGTCATAAGCGTCCTAATAAATGCAAGAGGGGGACAGAGCGATCAGTCAGGGAGAAAGTTCACTGTGGGTTTTAATGTGGAAGAAGGAGCCACAAGCCAAGGAATGTGTGCAACCTGACAAAGGCAAAGACACACATCCTCACATTCTTCCCTAGATCCTCCAGATGGAACACAGCTCTGCCAATACCTTGATATCAGCCCAGAGCAATCCATTTCAGACTTTCAACCTCTAGAACTGCAAGAGATTACGTCTGTGTTGGTTTAAGCCCCTATATTTAAGGTGATTTGTTACAGCAGGAATAGGAAACTACTATATGAAGCATCAACAGTCTTGGCTTAGGAAAGCAACAGCAAGAAGTGGAAAAAGTCCTGGGAAAGTTCTGAGCGGACCCCCAAACTCCTTTTCGTTTCCACTGTGTCACTTTAGGATATGGAGATATCCTATCCTATGGAGATATGGTTACCTAGACCCCTGCCCCAGTTTTCTGCTGCTTCTCTCCAATTACTGGTTAGTTCTACTCACCTTCAGTCTTTTTCCAAACAGGTCAATGAAGTGATGTGAACACATTCTTCTCATGATCTTACTGTTATGACATATGTGTACATTCGTGTATGTGTGCGTGTGTGTACATGTGCGAACATGGGCACAGTATGTATATGCTTGCCTGCATAAACTCAAAAGGAGGAAAAAAAACCCTAGACAATACACGCAACTGAGTAAGAGACGGAGTGGGATGTGTGTACGTGAACTTCCACGTCCTACTTTCTGTGTCCCTTGGCCAGACCTCAGGCATCGGGAGGATGGTTTCACTATGGAAAATCAGAGTAAGATGTCTTTCTCATGCCCAATTAAAAAGAAAAATGGGCGTAAGTATGGAGTTACATAGACCTCAAAACTGTACCTTCTTTGTAAGTCAAAACAAATGTTGGCAATTTCATGCAGTTCAAACTAATCTGTTGTTGCAGCGGAGAAACGTTGAAAGTCTGTGATACGTTATGTTATGAAGGTATGTGTGTGCATAGACCTGCCCGGACACACTCCTATTATATAGGAGGAAAGGCAGTGTCAGCTGGGTTCATTGGTGACGGATCAATGAAGTGACCTGTAAAGATGAGTGTAATATAGGCAGCCGAATCAGCATACAGCAAAATGAAAAAAAAAAAAAAAAAACAGCCACTGAAATGGGGCTTATCTATTTACTCAGCAGTTGATAAAGGCTGACAAGTTAATTAAGTCACTTTTATTAAGGTTTCAATACCCTGTGACACTTCAGTGATAATACACTTAACTGATGTGGTCAATATTTTTAAAAAATACTACCGAAAGAATATCAATTAAAAGTTAATACTTTAAAAATCATGGAAGCTAGGTGATCCAAATTAAGGGACATGCATTAATAAAATTTTGTCTCTAAGACTGTTGTTAAACTATCAAACCACCCCAGAATGATGGCGAAAGATCAGGAATGGTTTTGCATGTGCCAAATGGGAACGAGAATAAATATTTTGTAATACAACACAAGGATATCAACATTTAAGAGCCTTGATACTTTACAAAATTCTTAATGCAATTTTATGCTTCCGAAATGATGATATCAGGTTGGTACATTTCTTTTCAGGTATTTTAGCAGATTAAGGGTATATGTTTATTATCCCAAACCCATTTTAACTAATTCCATTCTCAGGGTCAAAAACTTTCTGAACATAACTGCTCTGAGATGTTCATTATTAATAGTGTTCCTCTCTCGTTAATAGTTTATGGTGAGCTTCTCAGAGTATTATGAGACTGTAAAAATTCTATCCCAATAAATGTGTCTATAGTAATAAATTGAATATAAGTTATAGTCTGTGAGTTTCACACTGATTTATGCTTGTCGTAACAAGGAGCCGCGCGTGGTCTCAACGACCTAGCAGAATACAGCATATGGTTTACTGTCTGCAGGTGCATGAGATCCAGGAATAATCCCAGTGTGGAGAAATTAAGTCTAAACTGATGATCTACAATGAGAAATTATTATTCCATTTCCAAGCCACACCTAAGTAGGAAGCCTTCTTTCAATCAACAATTGCTATCTCCAGAATACTCTTTTATTCGAGATAGAAAACTGAAGCCAACAGGCTGTGTTTCTGGAAGTGATTAAGGGTTAAAGATGACAGACACACCACAGAGATTTCTGGTACACATCCATTGGGTGCATTTGCCACCTAATAAAACCCTGGATCTTGACTCCTCATCACAGGGTTGTTATATACATGGCACTGACACAGGTTTTCGTATTAAAATGGAAGGAAATCTATTTCAATTTTAATAATGAAAGCTGTAATACTACATTTCTTTGCAACCTAAAATATCTGGATGTAACAACTTAGTTCCAAACATCAGGATAAAATGGGAAAATTCAGCTTATTATCATCATGCTCTCAAATGTACCAATGCTCGGTATTTTCATACAGAAGACCATATATCAAGATCATGCATTATCTTTTTTTAATTTTTTTAAAATTTTTACTTATTTTTGAGAGAGAGGGAGACACAGAATCTGAAGCAGTCTCCAGACTCGGAGCTGTCAGCACAGAGCCAGAAGCAGGGCTCGGACTCACGAACCCCGAGATCATGACCTAAACCGAAGTCCGGTGCTTAAATGACTGAGCCACCCAGGTGCCCCATGCATTATTTTTACCCAGACTTTTTGTTGCGCTCACTTAGCCCTGGTTGGTTACTTTGACATCATATGTTTTGCCTGTGTAGCAGAAATGTGAATCAAAAATAACGGAAGCATTTTCAACTGTTTGACTTTTAACCTCTGACTCTTTCCAAATAATGGCCTATAATTTCTAAGCCTATGAAAATGGAAACATTTGTCTCTTTACGTATTTGGGCATGATTTTATGTTAGATCTACAAAATGCAATCAGTAAGTTTAAATGACAGAACACATTTAAGTAAGAACGTATATTGTGGGATAAATAATACAAAATATTTTAAATAGATTCCTATGGCTTATCTTCTTCAATACAAATGTGTCATACTATAGTCAATAGCAACTAGAACACCTCACCCACAGGTGAGAAATGAGAAATTTTAAGGCCTATTGAGCACAACATAATTTCACAGTGGGTCAGCACAAATTTATACAGTGCAGGTGTTTCCATAATTGGAGTCCATTGGAAAAACGCACAATATCCCATGCTCAACAATGTTCAAACACAGTTCCATCTGAGGACTTTGCTGATCTCATAATAATATGCAACCTATTGAGATGTAAAAAGAATACAAGTAAACTCCAAAATGATCTGGAAAAGTGCTTTGCCTTCTTGCACAAAGCGTTTTTGGATTCCTAATATACTTAAGGAAGTACACTTTTGAATTATCTGTGTGTAAATATTTTAATAAAATTTTGATGATGAATGATATCAAATGTCAAGAATCAAACACCATTTAAAGAGCTTTTTTTTAATATTTATTTATTTTGAGAGACAGAGAGAGATGAGCAGGGAAGGGGGAGAGGGAGAAGGAGACACAGAATCTGAAACAGGCTCCAGGCTCCGAGCTTTTAGCACAGAACCCAATGCGGGGCTCGAACCCGCAGTGAGATCATGACCTGAGCTGAAGTCAGCACTTAACCAACTGAGCCAGCCAGGTGCCCCTAAAGAGTGTTTTATATGTATTCATATATATGTCAAGAATAAGAAGTATCATTTAAAAATAGATACAGATAGATATAGATGATATAGATAGCTATAGGTAGATATAGATATAGATGATATAGATTAGATATAGATATAGATATAGATATAGATATAGATATAGATATAGATAGATAGATGGTATAGATATATGGCTTGCTTCTTAATGAAGAAGTAGCAAGGTCACACTGTAACAAAGCATGTAGAATGGGGGTTATGTTGGCCATCTTAATCTCTCCTTCTTGAAATATACTTTTCTCTTGGTATCCAGGATGCCATCTTGGTTTTCCTTCTACCTCAGTGACTGCTCTTTTTCAGTCTTCCTTGGTTGTTACCATCTTCTGCTTGACCTCTAAATGAAAGCACTGCCTAGGGCTTCCTTGAAGTTGACCCTGGTCTCCAATCTTTACTTTCTGATCCTTGGTAATCTTATCCCTTATATGATTTTAAATTACAATTCCCAAATTTATATATTCAAGCCTGACCTTTCCATTGAGTTCCAAGTTGAGTGCAACATATTAAAAAAAAAAAAAAAAAAACCATAAAGAAAAAGTGTGAGATAATTTTAAATCTATGATCAAATTCCTATTTCTTTAAATTAGAGTAAAGGAGTTACCTTTCTTTCTCTTTGGCTATTCTTACGCATTTCTAAAATTCCTTCTATAGTTCTTTTTGTCATTATGTAATGTTATTTATTTCTTCTATTTCACAGAAACTATACCTACTTTTTCAGAAAAAATAAAGGATGAAATTGGCTTTTTGTTTTACTGGGGTATTAGTTTATTAGGTTTTAAAAGGTATCCATACTTCTTTAGAAAACAAAGTTCTTCATAAATCAAAGATGAGGTGATTATTATATTAGAAAAGAGTCAAAGTATTTGAGAAAGAAGATATACCGCACAAAATTATCAGAAAGTACAATAGACTTCCATGTTTAGCAAGCAAAATGTTTTGTTTCAATTAGCTCACTTCGAACTGGTTGCAAAAGGGGGCAGAAGGGAATTGGTGCAATCAGCCAAGGTTTTATGTATATGCACAACTTTAGACAGAAGGTTGGATGTATTTTGCTTGCTTTTGACTTCATCATGACTGGCTAGTTTGAAGTCTTCTCTGTGTGCCCAGGTATGTCTCAGTCCCCAGCCCCATCTCGTGGCTATTTCTACTCTTGGACCTTTCTTGATCAACAGGCTCTCTTCTTTGCTCATCGTCAATACTGTGTGATCATTTAATCTCCTCTCACTAAACAGCAAGATATGATCTACAAAGTGAACTAGGAATCTTGAGTAACCTCTAAATTGCAAGACTCACAAATACTGCAAAGTGAGTATTTTAACTCTATAGACAACATATATTTTGCATATTTTCCAAACACACACATTAAAAACCAGGTCCATAGACTATAGAGGGTAAGAAACAAACATCCACACTTGGGGGATTTAGGGAGTTGAGGGGCACACATGTGCCCTGATAACCCTCTTTACCTCCACAAGCAGCCAATCGGAGGTCAGGATGGCCTCTACCCTGAATCTTACTCTGCTTTTGGATTATAGGCCTGAGGGATACATCCAAACCAAAAAGGCGATCCTTCCAAGGAATTACGGCCTATCCCCAGTGTCAGCCCCAGACTGTGCTAGATCCTACGGTTGAATCATTTTCTGTCCATCTACTTTCTTTTCATGTTCTTTGTCTCTCCTCCCTATCTATCCCTTTTCTTTCTTGTTTTCCCCCTCCCCAAGCTACCATACCTCATAAAATATCCACACCAGGGCTGAGCTCTCCTTACTCATTGGACACTTCCAAATATTTAAGTCACTAAATATTCTCTCCAAAACCAAATATGTTAGAATTTCCAGAAAATAAAAACTACCATTTACCAACTTAAGGAACTTACATGTTTATGTTGGAATTATACCACCTTGTAAATCATAATACTGTGTAACAGCAGCCATTTTCTCCCAAGACATATATATGACAAAAACATGTTTCTTGAGTAATAAATAATAGTATTAATTGCAGCATACCAGCTGTAAAATCAGTCTTTGGTGTCCTTTAACCACCAAACACAATCACAGAGCCCCTGTTAAATCAAACTTAATTAAGTGCCAACGCCTATTCTGGAAATGGAGTAACTTTTCAATCCATACGTGACTTTTAAAAACAATGAAAAGAAGAGCCGAGGACTTTGTGCACTGATGGGAAATCTTACGGAGGAAGAGGGAAATGGTATGATAACAAGTGAAAAGCCATAAACCCTCAGATCACCACACCTCACACTGTAAACCTACAGCACACAACTGGCATCATACGGAGACACAATTCCCTTTGTTATTTGCTGAAAGGCACACAGATGAATAAGTGCTTCGGTAGTGGCATGATACCTTTTACTAATGTATTGAGGAACTAAACATTTTATTTTCTTTCCAGTTGCCTTTGGTAAACACCTTGAAATACACCCCCTTTTAAATTTGCGGGGTTCACTTTTGCTGAACCGGAATGATCTATAACGATGTAGAAACTGAACAATGATCCATGCAGATCTCTATTTTAAAAGTGGTGGTTGAAATTACCCAGAAACCTTTCACTGGAAAAATTTTCATTTTGTAATTTGCCTGTATCTTTTGTGACACAGGAAATGATAACACGAGGTTTCCGTTTAATAAGGATATTGTTAGAAAGGGTTAACTAAAATGTATTTGACAGTTTGCAAAATGCCAAAAATATAACAAACTTGGTTGGTTACGGAAACTTCGTAACATTTAGAGGAATTAAATTTGATATATTAAAAAAATGATTTTTGGTATCATTAATCTGACGTTAATCAATGTGATTACTGTAAGTCTTCTTGCATTTATTTACTTTTTATTTTATTTTTTTTTAAATTTGAATCCCAGTTAGTTAACAATTAGTGTAATGAAGATTTCAGGAATAGAATTCAGTGATTCATCACTTACCTATAACACCCATTGCTCATCTCAACTGTTGGGGTGCCTGGCTGGTTCAATGGGTGGAGCACACACCTCTTGATCTCAGGGTTGTGAGTCCGAGCCCCATGTTGGGTACAGAAATTACTTAAAAATAAAATCTTAAAAAGGGGTACCTGGGTGGTTCAGTTGCTTAGGCGTCTGACTCTTGGCTTCAGCTCCGGTCATGATCTCATGGTTCGTGGGTTTGAGCCCCAAATCAGGCTCCAGGCTAATAATGCAGAGCCTGCTTGGGATATTCTCTCATTTCTCTCTGCATCCCCCCTCTCTTTCTCTCTATCTCAGAATAAATAAACTTAAATAATAAAATAAAATATAAAATAAAATAAAATAAAATCTTTAAAACAAATAAATAAAAATAAATGCAAAAGACTGTCTATAAAAGCTGTGTCTATACTAGGATGATACACAGTGAATAGGTAAAGATTCTTTTAAGGCAACTTTTGGCTTCCTTCAAATAAGTCATGGCAAGTATACATTGAAAGAGTGTCAGTTTCTACCTTACAGCATTAAATTTTTATTTTTTAACTGATCAAACTGAATCTTAATCTACACAAAACCTTTGTAAATGGGTTAGATTTTTTTATTTAGCATTTTCCTTTTGTTTCCTTCCATGATTGCAGTGCAAATGAAAGAGAACACAGCATACATTGGGATATCTGTGCACTAAAACTTTATTGTCATATGTGAGAGATCTGACACAGATTTCTTTTTTCTTTCTTGTTTCTTTTTCTTTTCTTTTCTTTTCTTTTCCTTTTTTGTACTTAAATTCAAATTAGTCAAGTTAGTTAAATTCAAATTAATGTAGTCTGGGTTTCAGGAGTAGAACCTAGTGATACATCTCTTACATACGACCCAGCACTCTTACGTGAGCACCCAGTGCTCATCCCAACAAGCACCCTCCTTGTTGCCCATCACCCATTTAACCCATCCCCCACCCACCACCCCTCCAGTAACCCTCAGTTTGTCCTCTGTATTTAAGAGTCTCTTATGGTTTCCCTCCCTCTCTGTTTTTATCTTATTTTTCCTTCCCTTCCCCTATGTTCATCTGTTGTGTTCCTCGAATTCCACAGATGAGTGAAATCATATGATACCTGTCTCTCTCTGACTTAATTTCACTTAGCATAAAATACTCTAGTTCTAACATAGATTTGTGAGCTCCGTTACTCTCCTGTATTACTGGAAAATCAGATTTCTGAGCATAGTTGTTTGGGTATTCCAGTGCCCCACCCATGACACATCTCGAGGGTAGGCCATGATTCACCAATATCTTTGTGTGTGCCTGTGCTTGAGACAGCCATTGCTTCAGGAAGTGGGTGTCAACTTGCCATTCTACATATGGGCGGGATTCAAAATCTCTCTCTGCAGTACCATGGGTATGAGAAGCGCAGTGTGCTTCTATTCACCTTCTGACAAACGTGCATCATTTCTGTGAGTTACCTCTAAGGCAGGAAAACACTATGACTTGAAGTGAAGTTCTAGAACCTTTCAGACTGAAAGCGACTCTTTCAGAATACTATGTCCTCAGCAAGAAGAACGCGTTAGCCATGATGGGCTTCCATAGCCAGGTGAGGGGATAAGAAATCATTGAGTTATTCCTGTTATTCCCGAAGTTAGTATCTCCTTGAGGAAATTAAACCACTCCGGCTAGTGAAGTCACCTGGAAAGGAGATAAAATAAGCCATGCTGGCTTCACTTGATGAAATCAGTCACATGAGCTAAACCAGAAGCATCTATCTTTCGACTTTACATATCAAATAATTATTGAGCATTTGCTAAGACTAAGTATTCTTTTCCGCTCTCTGGGTAATCTGTGGTGGGAAGTTGGACCCTCTGCCTACACAATGCTCACGTTCTAGAAGGAGTGGTGGTGGAAAGGGCTTCTAGTACCTTTGGTGGTAAATGCTTGCTCAGGGTTGAGTTTACTTTGAGTTTACTTTCCTGGTGATCTTTACGTCGTGACTGTATTTTAACAAGAAAATTTTACTTCCAGCCTAATCCTCAGGGTAACAATAGAAAGGACAAATGTCCCCTCATATTAGAGGACGTGGTGACATGTGTTTTAGAGACTATTCAGCAAGACTTCCCAATAAAAAAATAAATTCCCTCCAAGCTTATAAGGATGTAATCAAGCTGAATCAGGATTCGTCAAAAAATTAAGCACAAAAATTTCAAGACACTTGCTGTAGAATGTTCTTTTAACAATCGCAAAGGGCTTAGGGTCCCTTGAGGAAACCCCCTTTGTCGGTCCTGGAGATAGTAGGAATCCTTCAGAGTGAGCCTTGTTTTAACAAACTTGACTATTACGATTCTGACTTTGAAAAACTATGGCTTTCCTAACAATGAATAATAAGATTGTATGCCTGTGATCTGATGATCTCCTGGTAGCCTTATGATGTCTTAGTACTGCTTTTATTTTTCTTTACTTCACACTCAGAAGCATGGAAATCTCTTTAATACCTACACAGAAAAGTTTTTCGCAATTTTTTTGTCATAACAGCTGCTTATTTAAGAAAGGAATAAAATTTAATTATTTTTGGTTTTAGGAGAAAATTTTATCCTGCATCCTTCTTTTACTGTTTTCTTTTTGTCTATAATATATCCATGTGAATCTAAGAAAAATTAGGAATTTCTACACTTTATGTTGATTTATTTTTCTTAATTAAAAAAAATTTTTTTTCAACGTTTATTTATTTTGGGGGCAGAGAGAGAGCATGAACAGGGGAGGGGCAGAGAGAGAGGGAGACACAGAATCGGAAACAAGCTCCAAGCTCTGAGCCATCAGCCCAGAGCCTGACGCAAGGCTCGAACTCACGGACCGCGAGATCGTGACCTGACTGAAGTCCGACGCTTAAGCGACTGCGCCACCCAGGTGCCCCCCAAAAAATTTTTTAATGTTTATTTTTGAGAGAGAGAGACAGACAGACGGAACATGAGTGGGGGAGGGTCAGAGAGAGAGGGAGACACAGAATCTGAACCAGGCTCCAAGCTCCACGCTGACAGCACAGAGCCTGATGCAAGGCTTGAACCCAGGAACCATGACATCATAATCTGACCAAAAGTCAGACACTCAACCAACTGAGCCACCCAGGCACCCCAACATTTTATGTTGATTTAAACATATTAGTGGTACTTTGAAAAAAGGTATTGGGTGCTCTAAGGACTCAGTGGTCAGAGACTAGATCACCTCAGGTTTTTTTTTTTTTTTTTAACGTTTATTTATTTTTGAGACAGAGAGAGACAGACCATGAACAGGGGAGGGGCAGAGAGAGAGGGAGACACAGAATATGAAACAGGCTCCAAGCTCTGAGCTGTCAGCACAGAGCCCGACGCGGGGCTCAAACTCACGGACCGTGAGATCATGACCTGAACCGAAGTCGGACGCTTAACCGACCGAGCCACCCAGGTGCCCCCATCACCTCAGTTTTTAAAACACACTTCTTATTAACAATGAAGTTAAAGATTTCCTTTAAAAATGACTCAGGATATCACTTATTTCTTCAGTGATAGGATAAAGGTGTCTCAGATATGAGTCCTTCTATATTTGTGGGGAAAAGTCTGACAGGTTGAAATATTATATATCATTGATCTTTTGGTTCTCTTAATAATATTTGGAAAGATTTAGGTCCATTTAAGTCTAACTAGGAGGAAAATTAAAATTTAATGGGCAAGGGCACCCGGGTGGCTCAGTCAGTTAAGCATCCAACTTCAGCTCAGGTCATGATTTCACGGTTCGTGGGTTCGAGCCCTGTGCCGGTCTCTGTGCTGACAGCTCAGAGCCTGGAGCCTGCTTCGGATTCTGAGTCTCCCTCTCTCTCTGCTCCTCCCCTGGTTATACTCTATCTCTCTCTCTCTCTCTGTCAGAAATAAATAAATTTTTAAAATTTTCTTAAAGTAATTTAAAATACCTATACTGCAGTTTCTGTCCTCAGATAGTAGCGTGTATGTGTGTGTATGTGAGAGAGACAGAGAGACAGAGGTAGACAAAGACAGAGACAGAAAGGCAGAGACCGAGGCCAACGCAGAGATAGAAACAGAGATGGAGAAACAGCAAAAGAGACAGAAGAATTTTCCAAAAACATAAAAAAAAATAATAATAATAACATGCAGTACAGAAAGAAAGAGGTGGTTATGTTTCTCAGTAGGAGAAAGTGACTTCTGAGAACACAAGGTGTTCAGAGATACGGCCCCTGGGAGCGCTATCCCTCCATGTTCTCCAAGCCTGGGCTTTTTCCCTAAACGCATAAGCGAAAAGATGGGCCTACGATAAGCAATATTTAACCCTGATTTTATTTTATTGTGGCACACCAGATTCTGCGAATTCCTTAACTCATTGTACAATCTAATTACAGCTTGATTTCTCAGGGGGAAAATATATTACCCTACCTTCTCGAGTTGCTTTTTGATGATTTTCTTCCAGCTCCCACCCAGCCATTTCTTTCATTTAGTCCCCTCTGTATTGGATACCGAGTACTACGGGAGATTTGCTCAGACAGCGTTTAATATTGATCATGGAGACTGCAAATGCAATGTCATTCTTAGGCCCGGATGTCGTGAATGCATTCACAACATGTACCCACGATAATGTATGAAGGCTGCAAGGAAGGTTTCGTACTTAAAAGTCAATGGGATTATGACCACACGATGATTATAAGAAAAGTAAAGCACCCTGTGCCCAATTTTTCTCTAAAATATTTTTCAAGTGTAATTATTCTTATCAAAAAGCCTATCTTCCAACCTTGTGCACATAATCTTTATTGGGTGCCGCTTAGAAATTTCTTTTTTGACAAATCCGTCTTCCTATGAACCACAGTTAAGGTCGAGGACGGGTGCTGACAATGGAAACAACATGACATGGGGGTTCCCGTCTTGGAGAAGTGACCGAGTCTCTGCAAAGGGAGAAAAATGCAGAAAAAAAAAAATCTTAGAATTCCTCCTGTTTCTGGATCTTTTTTGAGCTCTGTGCCTCTCTTTTCTACCTTTCTGTCTCTGTTTCTGGATCTCTCTCTCTCTCTCTCTTTTTTTTTTTACCATCCCTCCCTACATGGACCCAGAAACCCACTTGCATGCATGGGAGATGGGCCTGTATAAAGCGTGTGTCATTCACTGTCCAGAAAACAATCTCAGTAACACAAGGTGCTAAGTGTTCCTGTGTGCTGCCCGACCCTCCAGCATCCACTGCATCTATCTTCGGAGCCAGGCTCCAAAGGTGGCTCTGAGTACTTGGGAAGGCTAAGGTTTCTGCCAGGGGAAGCACACAATGGCAGTAGTGAAGCCACCAAGCCTCGGTGGAACCACAGAGAAACAGGTCCTGAGATCGGCGCAGACAGACCTGTGTGCCCCCCGCCACCTGCAGACCACCACCTGTCCCCACTCCAGTGACTTCGACACTATGTGGCACTCAGCTGGGGTCACGGGCCAGGGGGACTTCCTGGTTGCCAAGGTGTCCAATTACTCAAGGGTATCTTTATCATAAAGCTACTGTTTCCTTTCTAAATTAAATTTGCTACCTTTATTTTTTAAGTTAACAGTGATTGATCTATTTCGCGGTGCTTTGGGGAAAGGTACTTTTTTTTTTTTTTTAAAGACCTAAAACTAAATGTAGGTCACTTTTAGAGACACGGGGTAAGAATTTTATCCACTGAGGAAAGTTTTTCAAAATTAATGCCATCGTGCCCAGCACAAAACTTGAATTTGTTCATGCCTATAATGCACACGCTTGAACAATACATCTGATTCTACAACATTGACTTCAATTGCTCAAGATTTGTTGCTTTTGGTCAGAGTCAGAATTCTAGCCCTAACTGAACCAAAAATATTTCATAGGTGCTATGAGACAATTTTGAGTTCATCTTTTGAAAACTGCCTTTGATCACAAAAATCAGAATTTCTGTGTTCACCCCTTTGTACTGCATATGAAGATCAGCATTCAAGCTTATTTTTACTACATTTTTCAGACAAAACTTTGAGGAGGGGGGGTACATTACTCTCTTTTTAAGTCCTTTAGAATGCTTTTTGAACATTCTTTAAAGGAATTCCCCCATGAACTGAAGTTTTATTGCATTTCTGATTGGAGATATGAAGAATAGTTAATATATGCACAGGAAAAAGAAGCCACCAGGAAGAAAAGAAAGAAAGAATAAAATCCCAAAGAGGTCCAAGGTTGATGCAAGGATAAAATCCCAAAGAGGTCCAAGGTTGATTCAGTATCACATGATAGATAAGATCTCAGTGGGGTTGAATATCAAATGAGGCAACTGTCCATTCTAACCAAAGGAAAGGGATATTTTTGAAGACGTACCTGTCTTCTGCTTAAAGAATCCATCTATACTCCAGATTGGATGAGAATGTCCTGCTCAGCGTGATTTGAGCTTGAAAAATTTTGGAGGCCCTATTAGTTCAGCATTCTCCTGAACAGTATATGAGGCTGTTTCCTCTCTGCTTCCATACAGAAGCACAGGCTTTTGGTTTAGCTTAACAAAAGTATTTGCGACCTTACAAATGCAGGTATGTAAAAAAAAAAAAAAAAAAAAAAAAAAAAAGCCCCTTTCTCTATTATGGACTTTTACTAACAACATTTGGCTACACTGTATGCATTAAATCTGTTGTCAAAGCACACCCACCCAATGTTAACTAAAACTGCAGTGAGGGACCTCTGATTCACAAACTTATTTTCTTTTAATCACCTGTTTGTTTGTTTTTTAAGCTCTGACTACAAATGATTCAGAGTAATTTCTATCTTTCTTTCTTCCCCCCTTTCTTCGTCTTCTTCTTCTTCGTCTTCTTCTTCTTCTTCTTCTTCTTCTTCTTCTTCTTCTTCTTTCTTTTTTGATAGAGGACCTTCCTTTTCTATAGCTGGTACCAGCAAAATGCATTGGTTTAGTAAACAATATTCATGTAGGAAGAATATAGCTTAAGCAATTCACAGAGTACACAAACATTTATTGGTACAAAACCTGCAACATGAGTTTTTTGTTAAATTTTAACAGTGTTTTCTCAAATCTTCAAAGCCTGCCTTGATGGTTTGCTGAAGTAATTGAACCACTCTTGAGTTGTTTTATATAGGACATCTTATCTTTCTTTCATTACCCAGGCTGTGGCTTCTTTTCTATTCCCATGAAATCCATGTACACACTTTAGAAGCCCTCCTGAACAAGCTCGCTTCTAACTTTCACGGAGCCCTTAGCACAATTTGAATACGAAAGAGATACTGAATAAAAAGCTTTAATCTCTTGTCTGTTATGTTGCTTTCTTGCCTCTCTTCATCTCCTCCTCTTCCAAGGGCTTTTCTGTGGGAGGAAAGTGAACACTTTCTGTTGAAAGTGAAGTGTAATGCTCGAGAAGATGCATTCGCCAGGCTGAGATGGGAAAGCCGCCCCTGCAAATCTTCTGTCAAAATTTAGCTACATTTGTGCGGCGCTGCCTTCCGTGCAAGCCTTTGCAGGTAGAAGATTAGTAAAGAGCTCTCCGTGAACAAAAATCATTCAATCAGCAGAATGTACAGGGAGGTATCAAATGTGCCCTCCACCTCAAATACTGTGGGGCTCTCCCCTCTGATACCTCTTCCCCTCGGTGAGCTGGACCGGCTTGAAAGGGTTTTCTGTTCTCTGCTCTCTTGTCAATTTGAATGCCAGGAAATGAGCCCCCTTTGTGAGATTAATTAATAGCAGGAGCGGATCGGCCGAGCCCAATCGCCACGCAAAGAAGCTGTAATTGCTACTTTGTGGAAAGGAAAGGAAAAAAAAAAAAAAAAAGTTTGGGTTGCAGTTTAAGAAGAGGGTTTAAGGAAAGTTCTTTGAACTAGAGGTCTCAGTGCACTGGATTAAGGCAAGAAGCAAGGAGGCCTTTGAAGTTTGCTAAGAGGTTTTGGAAGGGGAAAAAGTTGGGTGGCAAGTGGGAGCTGGGAACATCAAAAGCGTTCACGCTGCTCCTCACCTGCTCGGCTTCAGGACCGGGACCACTGGGAGAGCAGCGTCGCAGGTCAGCTGACCAGCTGGGAAGGCGGTGGGTGGCTGGGTGGGCGGCTGGGGGTTCATCTGGGCGTCTAACGTCCAGCCTTGCGGCCATGTACCGGTCGTGTG
Organism: Herpailurus yagouaroundi; assembly: GCF_014898765.1. NCBI lineage: Eukaryota > Metazoa > Chordata > Mammalia > Carnivora > Felidae > Herpailurus > Herpailurus yagouaroundi. The sequence continues at coordinate 22,974,050 of NW_024412441.1, read as the reverse complement.
CAGGGGCACGCTCGAGTTAGCGGTGCTTTTGGAAGACTCCGAGCTTGGGGGCACATGCACAATGAACACATGACCCCAAGTGAACGCTCACCTTCTTTCAGGCCATCCTCCCTTCCAGGACCTTCAAAAACCTTTTTAAAGTTTCTCTATCACTTAGCCGAGGATGTCCTGATAAGAGGGGAAAGAGATGTGATTGTTCCAGAAATCATATCCATACCCTGTCTGGAAATAAGAATTAGCATAGGCCATCCATTCTCAACAGGGACAATATCGCCCCCAAGGGGGTGAAATTGATTCTTGGGGGTGAAAAAAGAATCTTGGATATTATAATGGTTTAAGGGCCATCTAAATGGCCACGTTGCATCACCAAACACACGGTGTATCTTTGCTAATAAAATGTCATGGAAAGGGAACAACTAGAAACGAAATACCAGAAGAGACTCCTTAGCGGGCATCATAATTTTTTTTTTTTTTAAATAACAGCCCTGAGGATCACTGGTGTATGCAAATTTCTAGAAAGTGGCCTGAATTTCCTTTTATACGAATGCATATTGACCAGAAGTTAACGCAAGCGTATGTGTTTCATATTTTGATTTTGGGTAGAATTGGTCCTATCTTAAATAGTTTTTATATCTCCAAATTATGTACTAAATATTTTTTGTTATTTTATTAATCTTGTCAGACTGATAGAATGAGATCTACATATTTTAGCCGAAAAGCTTGAATACATTTTAACTCTCACCATAACGGTTTTTCCATAAGCTCAGATTACAAAACAAAAAACAAAAAAAGTAATCAAATTAATTTCCCTCAGGTTTTCTTTTTTCTTTTTTGCTATCTCGGGAAATATTACAGGGCCAAAAGACAGGTTTTAAAAAATTATCTGCTAGATCTACATGGTTTATAAACACAACTTCCCTATCCATTCAAACTTTATATATTTTTTCTAAGCTGATATGGTTAGCTATTAATTTCAAGTGATTCGTAACCTTTAAGGAGAGGAGGAAAAAATAAAAATAAAAATTATCTTACATCTATTAGCCAATAAGGCTGTTTTAGACCTCTTACTAAATTTAAGAGTCCTGTTTTCATTTGGAATTCAACTTCTAAGACAAATTTACCCAACTTTTAATGTAACCAAATGTGTAATATTTAGAGATGATCTTGAATAATGAGAAAACCTTGGATTCCTATGTAATATTTAGATATAATCCTTAATAATGAGAACATCTCGGATTCTTGAATTCATCCCTGTGCTGCATTTTTCTCCCCTTATAAGGACAACGGATGTTTGAAGATCAAGAACCAAGTCCAGTCTGGCCAAATGAACCAGAAACATGTCAAGGCCGGCCCTGTGACTAGATGCCTTGTTTCAGAGCATCATCGCCATTCAGAATATTTATCGTCCGCCGACCTCGAGGAAGAAGTTTTGGAGGCTTCGCCTTAAGGGAAAACATACATCCGTGGCAGGGTGCACAGGGGGCCTTGTCCTCTGGTCTCCCATGGCATTGCTCTGTTGTGTTCAGAAAGTTAGTAGAACGGCAGCTCCCGCACAGTGTGCCCGTGACATTTCGGGGCTTCCTCTTCATTGACATCCAATACCGATTCCTGCTGCACAAGCAGGTTGGCCCAGCCTAGCATTCGGCCCACAGCGAGCAATCGATAAACACTGTTGACTGACCGCCTTGGTGCACCCAGCACATCAGCCCATGGACTTCGCAGCCTCATTACGAAACCATCTTGGGAGACCTGCCATTTTGAAAGCTTAACAAATATTTTTAGTACAATGAGTGAGCGAATGCAGTAGCTGGTGATTCTGAGTCCATTGGCAGAATTCCCAATCCCAGTCGTTCCAAGCTGGCAGGAGCACATGTCTCTGTTTGAAAGGAATGCCCATGCCTGATGGCTCACCTCACTTAGAGGAGACCTTTCCACTCTTTGTTCGATAGAAGTTAGGCACAGGTAGAAATATGTACAGTACAAACGACTTGAGACGCATTTCTTACAATCATGCCCATACCCTAGTCTACCGATCGTCAAAAAGCTGTACATAATTATGCTCATTAAGAAAAACAGGCATATATTCAATTACCTTCCTCCTGCCACTGCAGGAAACAAAATAGTTTTCTCTTTTATTATATCAAATCTCTTAGTTTACGCCACGCATGTTAAAGTTTACCACTCCTTGAGGCTTGCAACTGCAACATCGTTTAGCTATCCGGAGGATTATAATTGCGTGCACGCATCAATTATGGATTGGATTCAGCATTTTCAGATAACTTCCCAAATCACAAAGAGAGCGCAGTGGTCTCCAGGCATTTCGAGGCCAGTTTGATTACAGGTGTAGTACATGCAGCCTTGTTAGTTCTCCGTGATGAGGGCTTCCTTTCCCTGCTGGGTCTCTGGGAGAAGCACTGACCATTGCTTTTCACTAACAATTTCTTCCTGTTCCCCAGAGATGCCTTAATGAGCCCCTTGGACATGGCCAAAGGCAATCTTGTTCTCTAGGCCAGTGAGGTGAAAAGCCAAAGCTTTACCTACCAGCCAAGCAATAATTAATAAGGTATCTTTGATTCATCCCAATTCATTAACAAAGTTACAAGTTTGGCGGCCTTACGGAACACAGTGTTAAGCCTGTCATTTCATTTACAAGTATTGAATGAAACATGCGTGCCAAGGTATGTTAAAAAAATTAACTTACAACGAAAATAAATGAATGTAGAATACTAATTGGGAAAAAGCAACTGACAGATACTGCGAAAGATTGATTTTAGGGAAAACGGAGAAATCTGTTTTCTGTTTATTTTAAGGACAGGAAATGAATACTGATTAGAAATGTATAGGCAGTTGCGTTGTGCAGCATTTGGTAATGTTTTCACTGGATATTTGATTTGTCTGAGTTTTTCCCAGATTCTAGTTTGGATGCCAGTTATCAGAGTTAGTTTTGGTCTAATAGTTAGTTGGACTTTCTTGGATACATGGCTCTTAAATTGCGAGCATTTGCCATGCCTCCCTGTGGAAAAGTAATTCAAGCCCAAATGTCGCGTTGCCACAGAATGAAACGCCTGCTTTAAGTAGGCAAAATAAGGCTCAGATGAGGTGGTCACATTTCTGTGGGCCTGTTTCTTCCTAGGAAACTGCTATGAACTTAAGAAATATTATCCACTTGGGTTTAGAGGCATCTTGAAGTGCTCCTTTGCTGTTTCTTAAATGTATTATGTAGGGCTATAGATACAGATTTTTTTCTCCTGGGATGTCAGCAAAAACAAAACAAAAGCCATATTGCTAAATGAGGACTAGGAGTTTTAAATGAGTGCAATTGAATGAAGCTGCTCAGAGAGAAGGAGAGGAATATGGATCACTCTGGGTGCACCGGAAGCCACGGCATAGCCCTCCCAGTAGATGGGGGAGGGCGCATCTCATTTGCATTTGCTACGTTACTCCGCAGTCATGGTCATGGTCTTGCTCCTGGCCTGTCTCCATAGTGAATAAGGTGACTGTGGGCAGAGGCTTGGAGCTGGCATACAGGTTATGGAGAGTCGAGCTTCTTCCCTAATCAGCTTTGCTGGGACCACTGTGTGATAACCCCTGTGAAGAAATTTGGATGATAATATACAGCAGCTCCTGGAAGTGACTATGGTGACTATGGGCAAGCGTCAAACTGTTCTAATCCTTCATGGGCATTTCGGAAATGCAGGAGTGAGGTTGTAGTGACATCTAAAGGCAGCCTTTTCAACTTGTGCTGCACTTCTGGACAGCTCGCTCCTTTTTTACAAACGCTTCTAATCAGAGCTTCTGATGAGTTTCTCCTAAAACCTGCCCTGGGCAATTGTAACCTCAGATCTTCTCTTTTCCCCGTCTACTCTCTTCGGGAGTGGGAAGTTGCTAGACGCCTGTGTTCCACACCCCACCCCGTCTACCACTCCTGCAGGGCCAGCTTCTCCTCCACGCCTTGCACCCTTGAAAATTATCTGACCGCGTGTCTTGAGACCAAACGAGGCTTAAGCTCGCAACTCACATGCCGGGTGAGAGTCTCCATTGACATGGCACCAAGATAGAGCCTTACGTACCCGGCTCTGTATAATTCTCCCCTCTCCCACTTTCCTGGAGCAGTCCCGTCAGGACAGTCCAGAGGCCGGAGTTTTCTTTGAAAGGTAGACGCTGGCCAAGCCAATGCCGCTTTCCTGAATCTAATATGACCGCCTTGCCAATCAGGATAAGGAAATATGCAGTTTTAGTGTTGGGTGCTCACACTTGAACCGTGCTCTCTTCTGCTCCTTTGAATAAAATGACCTTTTTCTTCGCCAGGTCTATCGAGTTCCTTCCCCCACTCTATCAAAAACAGCAGGGACTCTACTTTTCCCATTCCACAAAGAATGCCGGCTTCCCTCCACCGCCTCCCAGAGCATCCCGGCCACGGACCTGTCAGCTACCTCCTCTCTCATTTCCAGTGTGCCCCTAAGTCCCTTGTCCAGCGGGTTAGTGCATCTAAAACGTCTCCTGCTTTGATTTGCCTTTACCATCCTTAAACCACCAGATGCATCCACATTGGTGAACTTGGACAAGGGTAAGAAAATTAGACCGTGTACACAAGACGACAGGGTGTTTTGCATGCAGGTGATCCCCGACAATATTAGAACCTGAATGTGGGGGCGCCTGGGTGGCGCAGC
>NW_024412441.1:22882475-22968980 GCF_014898765.1 Herpailurus yagouaroundi | reverse complement strand
TCTTCTTCTTCTTGTTTTTAATGGCCTTGATGAAAGACCTATAAAGTTGAATTGAATGGTTGGAAGATAATACCTTTCGTGGTAAAGGTCCCTGCATTCGCCTACCACCCTGCCCTTGGCAGTAATCCTTGGGGATCTGAAATTTCCTAAGGATGTATTAGCGTCGTATACACATGTGTTCTTGTATGCTCATAATCCTTTTCACTGGCTTCTTAGCTGCATGCTTTGTATTTAAATTTTCCTTCTGACCAAGTAAATCCCTTTGGATGAAGTGACAGGATCTTTTCAGCACCCATAGCTGGTGACAGCTGGTGGAGAGGGTCTAAAAGAACTGCAAAGTGTTCCTTACGAGTTTTCTTCCAGACCAGTGCCAGCCACCAGCTGAGCGATTTGTTAGCTCTCCCTTCAGGCATCAGTCAGTTGAAGAGGCTCACAGTAAATGCTGAAGAAGTATAATAGATATTAATAGAAAAGACAATATCTGTGCTTCTGGCTTAACCATGCCTTTAATTAGGTACTTATTTATTATATGTGAACACGGAACCTTTTCATTAATTCTGGTGTAACCCTTTATTAATAGTGTATGAAGTATATTCTGGCATCTGAAATGCAGGAAAGACTGGGCTTTGAAAAAGCAATAATTGCCGATAACCTTTGAAAGAATGGCTCCTAGGGCCAGATGCGTGCTGTTTCCCCCTCTCCAGTGAAATTTCCTTGTGAATGTCGCACTCGTGATCCGTTCTGTTGTTTTAAGTGAAAATTGAAAGATGTCCTTTTCCGGGGAGGGGGCTCCCTCTTGCAAGCTGCCATTGTGAGATTAAGTAATGAGGTAATGAGAAAGATTCCAACTGAGTAAGAAACTAGACTCTGAATTAATGTGTGCAGTGGCCGCGGGTTGGCCCTCATGTGGAATTATTTTGTTTCCAAGAGTTACCTACCCAAAAGTCATCTCTGTATCTTCTGGAAAAGCAAAATAAAATAACCCTTTCCAGAGAACAGAAGATACTAGCTATTTGAGAGCAATGTTGTGTCGCTGTTAGTTCCCTAACGTACACCATCCTCCTTCTGGAAATTAAATATTTGCTCATGGATAAAACAAAAATAAAACGAAAACTCGTGTACCACTTCTCGAGGTGTGTGGTCATAGATTCACTTTTACATAGCCCCTTTTTTTTTGGTTCTGGCCACGCTTACCTAGTGTCGCTTTAATTATTTTAAATACGAAGAGGAAGTTGAGAGAATATTTTATCATCTGTGTCTGTCTCATGTAAATATTCCCTGGAACAGAGGGTTGAGGCAGGAGGAAGATTTGGTTTGCTGTATTCTCTGTCCATGTGGAGACCTGACAGAGCGTAGACTAAATCAGAGGGATGGCCAGGAGTCTTAATCATCCCAGAACCTTGAGAAATTCAGCTTGAGACAAACAACTTGATGATGCAAAATTAATAGCAGAAAGCATCACCGTCATTCCGATGGGGCAACGTAAAAAAAATCAGACACGAAAACTTGCCCACACATAGAGAAATATATACATGTGAGTCTGTGAGCGTGTGTGTGCATATACATAATTTTCTCTGTGCATTTCCAATGTTTTTTTAAATTGACAGAATTTTACTATGAAATACATCTGACATTCCGAGAATATCTTAAGAAATTTGAATACTACATTTCATGCTGTGATTCACTTTTACCGAGGCTGCCGCACTTGAGAGTTGACTAAGTTAAAGATGAGAACATTAAAAGCAAAATCAAAAAGAAATACTCATTGTATTTTACCTTGTGTTTGGGAGTCACTAGCAGTGTATCAGTAGCAAAACAGATTCTGTGCCTTTTCATGAAAAACAACGACACCATTTGGAGTTTTAGAATCTGCATTTTCTTTTTTGTCATTCTTCATTTAACATGCTTGTTTCTTTACATCTGCACCCCTGAGTGGAGGGAGGGGGTGCTGCACAAAGGGTGGAGGGAATTGGAGACTTTTACAGTTATAAATATGTTACTGCTAAACCCCCAAAATGGGCACTTTGCAGAGCATTAAATGATGCTTTTTTTCTGGAATATGAGGAAAAAAATGTGAAACTCCATAATCCTGGTGCACTGCAGTATTTAATAAGCTGTTGAAAGAATGAAATTTCTCCCATGATCAATTAAAAGCAAGCAGTCTGCTAATAATAAAATTGCAGTCTGAGTTTGTCGTATTGTTGTTTGAACCAAAAATGCACATGGGCTTTCAAATATTCAAGTACTTCACCATCATTTTTTCTGTGTGTGTGCCTGATGAATTATTAACACAGGGCTTGTGCTGGGCTCACCAGCTACTCCTGAATCCCTGTTAGTAAGTCACAATTTGATGTGTCACAACGAAGGGTGAAGGGGATGTCTAATAAGTCCATAGTCTATTCTTCGGTGAGCACACACTGATATCTCTTGATCTACTTCCTTTGGCTCTGGGTAAATTATTTGGAATGGGCTTTGGGTTTTCATGTCAGAAATTGCTCAGTTTTTGTTTTGTTTTGTTTTGTGTGTGTGTGTGTGTGGGTTGCTATCAGGGGCAAACGTGTAAGTGCACACGCGTGTGTTTTAAGTGGCCGTTTTGGGTGCTCTGATTTTTTTGGGGGGCAGGGGGGAGTATTTCTTTACACCAAACATTCAAAGGCAGATATACACACACATATATGTAGCGCATACCTGTATGTGTGGTGTCTGTTTACATTTTCTGTCATGTAGTCATTAAGCACACAACGTAGACTTGAAGGATGTCAAAACTGACAGCCCCAGCATGATGGATGATGCTGTGCTAGACTGATTCTTACCAGGTGTGGTGTGATGGGAATTCAAATACTGTTCAGAGCTCTTATTTGTGTTACTAAAGTTTTGCTTTTTTGGTAAGTTTTCTTTTGGGAGGGTGCGGGGGGACAGGGCTTCTGAACTTAATCTTAAGCCTTTTTATAAGATCCTTTAAATATTTAAGGGGAAAGAAACAGAGATTTCTTCCAGTTTGTATCTCAGATGCACGCTATCCATTTTTGGATCATGCGCTCTTCAACATACATCCAAGTAGTTTCAAGTTATCGGTATAAATATTTTCAAGGCTTTAAAAAATTACGGATCCTGTGTCGCTAGCGGTTTGGAAATGCAAATGCCCCCGATTACCCTCTTAACTGGGCAGAAGTGATTGCAGCCTCTCTGAGTTCATGAGAACACTGAAAATTTTCATCAAAATTTCAATTAAGTATTTTGAGCCAGCCACAAGTTTTAAGGAGTGAGTGCAACATTCTCTGGCCTCTGTGTATGCGATGGCTGCTCTCCAAACTAAATCTGATAGCTCAGGTTGGCCTCTACTGGGTAATCGCTGCTGAAGATCTGGGAATCTGTCTGCTGTGGTGGTTTGTCCCTCCCAAGCTCGTCACGTGGCTAAGTGACACTGTGTACCCGAGGCAATCCCAAGCATGAACCAGATATGCCACTACTGGAATGAAATTGGCTCATTTTCCATAATTGGATTCAATGTCTTCTGATCAAAAAGAACTTTTCTTTCCATTTGACCACGTAAGGTGGGAATGACAGTGCTAAATAGGTGAATTTACGTTCTACATAATTCCACAAAACTGGACGGTCTGCCTCAGGATGTTGTCAAACATAATCTGTCATCAACAGAGGGAGAGTGGCAACTTAAGTAATCGGTGGACCTGAGGGATAGGTCCTAACTTCACCCATGTCCTCATTGATCTTTCCATAAAACACCGATTTCACTCAGCCTTCGGGTATAGATCAAAAGGATGTCCTGTGGTCTGCAATAAACTGTGTTCCTCATCACATTTCCGAAGAAAACCGTAACACAAAACAACTAACCCAATGTCTGTGATCTTTACCACTTTGATTCGTCTTCAAGATATCAGGTAAGCATATAGATAAGAGAGGAAGCAATTCATTCACACTAAATACATTGGAGAAGCTTGTGAGAGTTGGCTGTGGAAATTCAGCCACCTTGACTCAACAGACGACATGACTCTTTTATGGACGCTATTCTGTCCTGATGGTCAGGTGTGAATATTGATTTTCAGCAGCTACACCTGACAGTGCTCATTAACACAGACAACACATCAGTGCTTCTTAACTTCCTTCTATTCTATACTGCCTATTTAGAGGCTCCCTGTGTGACCAAAGGGCCACCTGGCCACCTGGTGACCTGGCCACTATCTGATTTTCTCATTACATGTTTTCTTTATTATTTATCTTGATTTTTACCTGGTTACCCCTAGTTTCAATTCTGCTGCCAGATACAGAGCCACAACATGACCCAACCTTATCCCTTCCTTAATCCCATGACTCCATGTACCCATTTCCTCTGCTCTTTGTGGTCAGTTGTTTCCTCTGCATTCCAGAAAGCATTTCCACACCTTTCTGCACCACTCTGACCCCAAGATACACCATCTGGTTAGGCAAGGGACACCATCAGCCCTTTCCAGGGACATAGGAAGTTGCCAAAGTGCCTTTAGCAGGCATTAGAAGTCTGCAAGAAGAGAAAGTCAATGGCTTTTGAGTGCATACAATGTTCAGTGAACCATGGATATGACAACAACAAAATGCAGAGTGACGGTTGGGGAGAGAGCAAGCATGATTACGCAGATGTACACGGGACGGTTCCCAGCCACTGTGGTGGTTTCAGAATATAGGGCGAATGGCTTCACTTGTATGCTTCAGAGAAATAGTGGGACCAAAGACAAAGTCATGTGTTTGGTGGAGTAAAGCTCTTTGTAGGAAAAGGAAAAAAAAAAAAAAAAAGCAAAACCCCACCATATATGTCATATAGGCACACAGACAAAGAAAAATACTTCCTGCTCTCACCAAAGAGTAAAATTAGAGGAAGTCTATGATAAATTGCCCATATGGGATACACTTCAAAGTAAAGAGCTTCTACTAATAATCACGTTGGGATAGCAGGTGTACCCCGGGACAGCTGACCCCCCAACACACCAGTAGATATTTCCACCCTAACTCTACATCTCATTACACAAGTGTCCAATGAGAACCTTCAATGTGCTGAATTTGAGGTGTAGATATTGGGAGGCTGGAACCTTACTGACAGGTTTCTATCTGGAACTTGATAGAAATTTACCCTCTAGGGTGCAAAGGTAGGCTATCAACAGGGAGGTGTCTACTTGAAGAAGGTACTGAGGAAGCTGCTAGCCATTGGGTGTTCTGCATGACTGGACCCTGTGCTGGAGGAGCTGGGTATCCTGCAGAAGCCCTGGGCACTGTGGACACTGCAGGAGACTGCTGATAAAGACGCTGGAACCAGGCCTCACAGCCCTTTCCTCCTGCAATGTCTCTCTGGCTCCCTCTACTGGCAAAATTTAACACTGTGCTAGATAGGCAAAGGAACAAATACTTGAAGGGTCCAGATCCATTTTCATAGATCAGGCAACTAAGGGGGAATTTAGAGCTGAGAGCAATACACTGATAACTAGCCCACACAATCAAAGCACAGCTCCCACAGACCCACCCCTCAGAGGCATTTCCTGTGAGTGTTTTGGTTTCAGATTCTTCTAGTAGTTACTTGTAATAATATGCTAATACTTGTAATTCTTGCTATATTAACCTTAAGCATTATCTACTAATACCTTGCTATGAAAAATGAGAAATGTGGCCCAATGTATCACCCGCTTTTCATCCCAACATTTCTTAGTTATGACTATAGTGACCCATAAAACTTTAAACAATACACTTAAGCCTTATTTCTACACAGCATTTTCTGACTCCTCATTTGGAAGAGAAACACCATTCTCTCTATATTTCTTTTCACTTCCCCTCTCTCCTCACTAGCATACTCAATTTTTCTCAGGCTCAATGCTACTTTTCTATTCCTATAATTATATTCTGGGTTATTATTACTATTATTATTATCATTATTTTAAATTATTACTATTAAGTCATTTGAGCTTTGTCTAGTAGTTAGTCCTAAAACATGAAACCCAATAAACCACATTTGCAATGTTAGGATTACGTAAGTGTTATTTTTTGGAATATTATTCGTGAGAATTCTTGGTGATGTAATTGTAAACTGAAGATAAAATATGTAAATATTAAATGAGAAATGTGCCATTCTTATGATCATATAAGCAATAAAACCTGGGGTTTTTTAAGAAATGTGTCAAAGTTTCAGGAAGCGATGGAGTTCGGATGTCCCAAATCTAACTCTAATGCAGTGATTTTCACCCAATAAACTATTATGTTTGCATTTTTTTCTTCATAGATTTTAGATTAAAAATGCAGAAGACTTTTGGATGTTATTCATAGAAGAGAAATTTATGTTACTAGTACAAGTCAAACAATATAGAGATGTTTATATGCTTCCATATGTATCCTAGTACCTTGTTGTCTGTGCCTACAGAAATATACACATGTTTTCCACTGTTGGTTTATTTTTTTAAAGAGATTATGCTAGGGGCACCTGGGTGGCTCAGTTGGTTAAATCTCCAACTTCGGCTCAGGTCATGATCTCACAATACATGAGTTTGAGCCCCATGTTGGGTTCTGTGCTGACAGCTCAGAGTCTGGAGCCTGCTTTGGATTCGGTGTCTTCCTCTCTCTCTGCCCTTCCCCCACTTGCACTCTGTGTGTGTGTGTGTGTGTGTGTGTGTGTGTGTGTGTGTCTCAAAAATAAACATTTGAAAAGATCTTAAAGAGATAATGCTATACATATTTTTTCAATTTTTTTTTCAGTTTAGAGAGAGAGTGCATGTGAGTGGGTGAGAAGTGCAGCGGGATTGAGAGAGAGAGAAAAAGAGAGAGAGAGAGAGAGAGAGAGAGAGAGAGACAAAGAATCTTAAGCAGACTCCTCACTCAGTGCAGAGCCCAATGCAATGCTCGAACCCACCACCCTGGGATCATGACCTCAGCCAAAATCAAGAGTCAGACACTCGACTAACTGAGCCACCCAGGTGCCCTGAAATTATTATTTTTTTTTTGATTGACACATGTGTGGCAAAGGTGTCACAGAGAGGTTTCGAATGTTCATTATCCAGGTCCCCTAATGCTAAACTTCCTACATGATTGTGGCATACCTATCTAAAATAAGAACGTTAACTGAACTATAGACATAATTTGATTTTTTACAGGTTTTTTTTTTTTCACTATCTCCTTTTCCTACTGCTGGATTAATCCAGGATCACACATTGCATTTGTTTTCTTTGGTCTCCTCATATCTGTAGTAATTTCCCTGTCTTTCCTTGCCTTCCGTGACCTTGACACTTTTCATATCTGTGGTAATTTCCCTGTTTTTCCTTGTCTTCCGTGACCTTGACACTTTTGAAGAATGTACAGCACTTATTTTGTAGAATGACTCTCAATTTGAGCTTGTTTGATGTTTTCTCATATTTAGGCTAGTTTATGGATTTGGGGGAAGAACATTATAAAGGTGAAGTGCCCTATTCAATGTATCATATCAGGGAATATTTGGTATAAATATGCTTTCTTACTTGTGATGTCAACTTTGATAGCTTGGTTAAGGTTCTGTCTGTCAGATTTCCCCGCTGTAGTTACTGGTTTTACCTTTTCAAACTCAATTCATTAAAAGTGAATCACTAAGTCCAACCTACACTCAAGAAAAGAGAAATGAAGCTCCTCCTCCTGCAGGGAAAAATTTCAAAGCATCTGTGGGTATATGTTAATAACATCACAGTAATTAACATATATTCGACAGTAATATTTTAAGGCTGCATAAATACACTGTTTCTCCTTAAAGCAATGTTAAGATCCTATTTGGAAACACAGTAGAAAGGATCCTAGGTTCTTACTGTAACTCTATAGAATGTAAAATAACTCATCAAAAGAAAGATAAGATCAGTGTCTCCAGCCCTACAACTCAGAAGTATCACCACGTTCTTGGGTCTCCCCCACTACCAACACCAACGGAATGTCAATATTCCAGGAAGGTAGATTTATTCAGTCATAAATTAGCTTCTAAGACTTGTCTTTTAGGCCAGATTCCAAGTTTCAGATCTCGACTTTGAAAACTTGCTTAGTAAGCTCTAACTGTGCAGAAACATAAAAACATTTTCTCTGCAGCCCCACAGAATCTTTTCATCCATATGAGATTGTCTCACAGCTCTTGGATACCCTATTCTTAAATTTCCCCGGTGTTTGTTCCTTTTGAGTTTCAGATTGTGCAATATCTGTTGACATACCTACAAGTTCACCCGTGTCTTCCTTCAGCCACGTCGAGTATACCGATGGGCTTTTCAAAGGCATTCTTTATTACTGTGTTTACACTGGCCATTTTTCTATACTTCTATAGTTTCAATCTCTTTGACTAAATTGCCTATCTGATCTTACATGTTGTCGACCTTTTTCGTGAGAGATTTCAGCATATCGTTTACAGTTACTTTAAATTTTCTGCGTGACATCCCTAACATCTCGGTCATGTTTGAGTCTAGTTACGATGACTGTGGGGGTTTCTAAGAGGCTGCTTTGCTAGACATCTTTGCCCAGAAGATCCTCCCCAAATGCCCTCAGGCCACCAGTGCAATGCTCCCCAGAGAGTTTGTCTCTTTAGCTGTCCCGGCTGCATTCTCCTGCTACTTCTGTCATGCCTGTTAGCCTGGTATTGGAGGATGAGAGGTGTGTTCTTTTGGGTTCTGCTGAAGTTCCTAATCAGATGGGCACCCTGAGCCTCCTTCCCAGGGGTGTGGCCTTCGCAAGTGTCCCTGCCTGTGATGCTGGGACAAGCATGTGCTCCTCCTCTCCCCTAGGAATAAGTCCCCACAGCAGCTCCTTCTCCATGATTCACTGAGTTTCCAGCATTACTACAAGACAACAATTATTGTTACTCTTTCTCCTTCTGCATGACCCAGCGGGTTCGCAAAAAGAAAGCAAGCCCGCAAAAGTGTACGATACTCCCTATGTCTGTGACCACACCCTCGTCCACACTCTCACACCAGCTACACCCAGTCTGTCATATTTCATGAAGAAATTTCCATTGAATCTTCTTACTGACTCAACGTGTCCAGCAGGGTCTGCCTCAGATTAACGGGCTGTTGGCAGTATAGGTGAAAAAAGTATTTGTTATAGTTAAAAAACTGGGATCTGTGGGATGATTTCTTTTTTTTTTTAATTTTGTAATGTTTATTTATTTTTGAGACAGAGAGAGAGACAGAGATGGAGGGTTAGTGGAGGAGGGGCAGAGGGAGAGGGAGACACAGGATCCGAAGCAGGTGCCAGGCTCTGAGCTGTCCACACAGAGCCCCACCGCGGGGCCCGAACCAGGGGCCACGAGATCATGACCTGAGCTGCAGCTCAGGACGCCCAAGGAACCGAGCCGCCCAGGCGCCCCATCTGTGGGATGATTGCTAACTTAAGCCTTATGTGCGTCGGCAAGTACCTGTTGTTCTCCAGATTTCCTGTTACTTGTGTGTCCCGAAACCTCAATTCTCTGATGGGTTTAAGACACGCCTTTCAATTTACATTGTGTCCAATTTTTTTAAATAATAGATGTGGGCTATTTTCAGCGTTCCAACATTGCCAAGATGAAACTGGAAGTTCTATATTTTCCATATCGTTTTTAACTTTTTTTTTCTCATTTGAAACGTCATGGATATGTTTCTAATGAAATATATGGTGATTTAACTTCATTTGCTTACACAGTTGCATAATATTCTCAGTATGTATAACGCCATAATTTATCTCACTAGTCTTCTATTGATAGACATTCCGGCTTTTATGAATTTTGTTTGTTTGTATCATTACTTTCATTGCTGCTTGTTGGTACATTTATGTTATATATATATGTTGCAAATATATAGTTCTAATATATAATATATGTTAATTAAAATGTATCAGAAGGGGCACTTGGGTGGCTCAGTCGGTTTAGCATCTGAGTCTTGATTTCGGCTCAGGTCACAATTTCAATTTCATGGGTTCAAGCCCTACATCAGGCTCTGCACTGTTCGTGCAGAGTCTGCTTGGGATTCTCTCTCATTCCCTCGCTCTCTGCCACTCCCTCACCAGCTCGCTCTCTCAAAATAAATAAATAAATAAACTTAAGAAATGTTTATAAATACATTATAATATTCAATAATAGATATATATCTTATATATACTGCTACAGGTTGAATTGTGTGCCTCAAAAAGGTATGTTGAAGTCCTAACCACCCCCCCCTCCAGCACCTGTGAAGGCAATCTTATTTGTCGAAGTTAAAATGAGTTGATTGGCGCGGGCTCTGATCCAGTATCCTCACGAGAAAAGGATAATTCCACGTTAAGACAGAAACACACAGGGAGAATGCCACATGACAACTGAGGAAGAAATCGCGGTTCACTCTCTTACTACAACTTCGGGTTTTGGTAGATCCTTGCTGTTCCCTGTCGCTCAGAGAGAGAGTAGATTCCCCTTGGAAAATGGCAAGGACTATTTTGACAGCTTCTGTGGCTACTTTCCTCCAGTTTTGCACAGTTCTCTTCATCGAGTCAATTGTCTTAGTCTCTGAGGTAAAGTGGGTTTCAGTGAATTTCTGGGTCTGCGTTCCCACGCGAGAAATAGAGCCGTGTTGAGGTAAGTAGGTGGTTGTCTATGGCCACGCCACCCTGAACGCGCCCGGTCTCGTCTGATCTCGGAAGCTAAGCAGGGTCGGGCCTGGTTAGTACTTGGATGGGAGGTAAGTAGGTGGTTTAGACAGTGACCACGACGCTCATTAACTACTCCAGTTACTCACGTGCATTTCTCGCATACGCCAGGAAGGCTTCTGACTACTTCTGGCCATTGGGCTGTGCGCAGAAGCGACATGCATCACTTGCAAGTGAAAGTCTCTATAAACTGGCAAGGGACTCCCCAGATGCCTCGTCTGCCATGGCAGCTGAGGAAGCCTCATTTTCGAGACGACGAAGCTAGAAAATTGTAGAAACTTTCAGTCCACATCACTGAATGTGCCCTTCTGCTCATGCCAGACAAGAGGTATGGGTAAAAAAAAGTATCTGTTGCGGCTGAAAACCTGGGATCTGTGAGATGATTTTTAACTTAAGCATGACCTAGCCTATCCCGACAAATAAGAATACCATGAATAACTTTATTCAAAATAGAAAGCATATAAAATTGACATCACCTATGAAGGTGTCAACCAACAGGTGGACAAATAAGTAGCAGAGAAAAACAGTAAGTTTGAAAAGGCAAGGTGAAAAGAAAGTGCTGGAGGGCATTTTAAGGCAATAGGAGAATCCGCGAAGGCTTCCTGAAGGAGTTCGCATGTGAGTTAAATTTCAAACGGAATATGTCACGTTGCACTTAGATGTGAGAAGCTCAGAACTGTCCCCCAATTATTCTTTTAACAGCAGCACAAAGGTCAATCCTTGAGTCTTCTTACAGACTGCCTCTGAAATAGCTCTTTTGAAAAATTAGGGTAAGAACCTATTCGTTTAAACAGTTTTGATTAAACGGACCTCAAAATTGACTTTGCCATTCTGAAAGGTGACAAGAAAGGGGAGGAAATAACTATTTGAAGGAAGTCTTTGGTGAGTGTGAAAACTGTCCGCCTCTTGACCTCAGATGATTTTTTTTTCTTAGGATCTCTTAGAGTTCAATATTCTGACGGTACATCTTAACTCCAATGCTGAATTATCAAAGAAAAATATGAATAAATATATTAATATAGCATATATATATGTAAGAGCCACCCATCAGGAAGTTGGGATAATCTTTAAAAAATCATTTCCGCTCCTATTGGTTATTTATTATTTCCTTTTAGAAACTGTCTAAAAGGCTCACTGCACAGGCTTTATATTCAGCTTCAGTAAATGGGTTCTTGCAACTGGATGCAGTCCACAAAACTGCTCTGGTAATTTTCTCCTTCCTATATAATTGTCATTTTTGTCATAATTGTCTTTTTAGGAGTGTTATTTATTTGCTCAAAAAAAGACTATCCTATGAATGGAAGAAATTGGCAGAGGCTTTTGATATTAACTACCTGTGCCTATACAAAATTTCCCCAACTAACATTTCTGGAAATGTTTTATGTGTACTTTTGATAACACATTAGAGTATTTAAATGTATTTTTTTTACATCTTTAGTTATATCACAAAATTTAACATCACGTTTAAAAATGTATCTTTATGGGGCACCTGGGTGGCTCGGTCCATTAAGCGTTCAACTTTGGCTCAGGTCCTGATCTCAGGGTTTGTGAGTTCAAGCCCTGCATTGGGCTCACTGCTGTCAGCGAAGAGCCAGCTTCAGATCCTCTGTCTCTCTGTATTTCTGCCCCTCCCTCATTCTCATGCCCTTTCTCTATTTCTCTCTCAAAAATAAATGTAAAAGATGTTGGCAAGGATATGGAGAAAGGGGAACACTCTTGCATGTTGGTGGGAATGCAAACTGGTGCAGCAACTCTGGAAAACAGGGTGCAGGTTCCTCAAAAAGTTAAAAATAGAATTACCCTATGACCCAGCAATTGCACTACAAAGAATTCATCCAAAGGATACAGGAGTGCTGATTCAAAGGGGTGCATGCACCCCAACAATAGCCAAATTACGGAAAGAGCCCAAATATCTGTCAACTGATGAATGGATAAGGACAATGTGGTTTATATATACAATGGAATACCACTAGGCAATGAGAAAGAATGAAACCTTGCCATTAGCAATAACTTGCCTGGAACTAGAGGGTATTAGACTAAGCGAAACAAGTCAGTCAGAGAAAGAGAGATATCACATGATTTCACTCACATGTGAAATTTGAGAAACTTAACAGATGATCATAGGGGAAGGGAAGGAAAAATAAGATAAAAACAGAGAGGGAGACAAACCATAAGAGACTCTTAAATACAGAGAACAAACAGGGTTGATGGGGGTGGGGGTGAGGAGGAAATGGGTGATGGGCTTTAAGGAGGGCACTTGTTGGGAAAAGCACTTGGTGCTATATGTAAGTGATGACTGAAAGTATATTTTCTTTTTTTTTTTTTTAATTTTTTTTTCAACGTTTATTTATTTTTGGGACAGAGAGAGACAGAGCATGAACGGGCGAGGGGCAGAGAGAGAGGGAGACACAGAATCGGAAACAGGCTCCAGGCTCTGAGCCATCAGCCCAGAGCCAGACGCGGGGCTCGAACTCACGGACCGCGAGATCGTGACCTGGCTGAAGTCGGACGCTTAACCGACTGCGCCACCCAGGCGCCCCTGAAAGTACATTTGTAATATGAAAGTATAAGATACTTTGTAAGTATATAAAAAACTAAGAACCTTCTAGACTAAGTAGATCCAGACCTCATCTTCTCAAGACAGGCTTGATACATTTCTGGAGTCCCTGTATATTTTGTGGCTCAGATTGACTATATGATAATCTGCATGTGGGACCCAATGAAAGCCTGTTAAGGTTGCACCCTACACAAAGCACCTCACTGAAAGAATGAGTGGGAGCTGAAACCCAGTCCAGTCTGTGTTCACCAAGCCTTATGCCCTGGTTAGCCATAGTAGATGAGAGGAGGGAACACTTATTTTGCACAGAAAACCATAGATTCATTAGCCATGAGCCCCTAAGTCTGAGTCTCCCCAGGAAGAAAAACTTTTCCTAAATTGTACACCAACTTGACACAGTTAGCAGTGGACTCCTCTGTATCTTTTGATCTCAAAGTTTCCATAATTGTTTACCAGTGTGGCACAATAGTGAACCCCTTCAACCCTTAGATTAGAAGAGAATTTTTCAGACCAGTCCGAGACCTACCAACAAACAAGATATTAAAGTTTGTAAAATTAAAACTAAAAAACTAAAAAAAAACCCAGCCAAACAAAAACAAAACAAAACCAAAAAACAGAGGAAACAGGCACACCTGTTACAGTTAACAGACAAACATTTACGTAACTGATTCATATGCTCAAAAAAGAGAGAATTTAAAAAATTTTAAAGACGAAAAGCATCTTAAACCCTAAAACCATAAAAACATATATAATGAATAAAATTAGGACATTAATGAATAAGTTGAATAATAGAATTATGAAGCTGAAGTGAGGATTAATGGACTAGAAGACAATTCAGTAAGAAACAGAGTAATGCACAGAGAAAAAAAAGATAAAGACAAGAAAATAATGAAAAATGCATAAAGTTATATACAGGTTATGTTGAAATGTCTAATATGTGTGTTATTGGAGTTGCAAAAGGAGAGGAGAGAATGAGCTAGAAGTCATACTTGCAGTTACTGCCTAGTGAGAGGTGTCAAGTCACATATTCAAAAAGCACACTTAACTAGAATTCTATACCCGGCAAAATTGTCCTTCAAAACTGAGAGAGGATATTTTCAGACAAGTGAGAACAGATATCATATTGGCAAACCCACACAAAAAGTGATACTAAAGTGATTTGTTTCAGTCAGAAGGATAATGAACCTATGTGGAAAAAGAAATGAAGGAAAGAATAAACAAACAAAAGGGTAGACATTTTGGTAAATCTCTAAGACTCTTAACTGAATAACAACAATAACAAGGTCTTGTGGAGTTTAAATATATGTAGATTTAAAATTCATGAAAATAGCACAACGGGAGAAGGGTAATGGAATTTAAAGGGCTAAGACCCTTGCTGTATTTGGAAAATGATAGAAATATTAATTAATATTTAACTGTAATAAATCAAAAGGATTAGTGTATGTTATTTTAACTAGAGAAACTCGGTACATAGTATTTTTGGTGCTACTTTATATTTATTTGAAGAAAGCTTCCAATGACTCTGAAGAATTAAATAACATCAGTTTATATCAGGGATTGGGACCTGCAGCTCATGGGCTAAATCTGTTTTGCCACCTGCTTTTGTAAATACAATTTTATTGAAACATAACCACACCTTCGGTGTATGACCATTTTTCCTTACAACAGCAGAGCTAAGTCGTTGCAACAGATCATGTGGTTTGCAAAGTCTGAAATATTTACTGCTAGTTCTTTATAGAAAAAGTTTGCCTGCACTAGGCTATGTGATACTCTGAGTGCAATTAATATTTTGTTTAAAAACCATAGTCTTTATTATTCAACTTTTATATCCATGATTTGGATTAAAGAGGGCGAAAGTTGGCAATATTTACGACAGCAAATAAGAGAAAGTCAACCAACAATGGCTTAATTATGCAAGAAATTATCTTTTTTCAAGTAACATCAGATCTAGATATAGTAATCCTTGGCCCCGTGGCTGAGAAGCTGCTTAGAGACGTCAGCCACAACTCTGTCTCCTTCTTGCTTCTTGCTTTGACTTTTTCTTTTTTACTTTCATCATCATGGTCACAAAGTGGTGGGTTGTACCTCCAAGAATCCCTTCCACATTCCAGATAGGACAAAGGACAATAGGCTTTCTTCCGATGCGATTTTGTCTTTTTACGTGGGAAAACAAAGAAATGCACATGCCATTTGTCAAGGTGGTTATTTATGCATTTATCCAACAATTAATTATTCACTATCCACCAAACTAAGTATGACGCAAGATGCTAACAGGGTAGTGGTAAGTAATCACAAAGAAACTCTCCCATTAATGATATTGCAATCTGCAGGGAGTTAAATAAATAATTATAATAAAGTGGAACGGGTTTTATGATAATGATATATATAGGATAATGATATATATAGGATATATATAAGGTTTCGGCAGCCTAAAAAATCAAGATTTTTATTTAAAATTCCCAGAGGAATGGAAGTCCAAGATAAGCTTTGAAGGATGCATTGGAACAAACTGCTCTAGACAAAGAAGAGCCCTGTGCTGTATCTTTGAGATGGGATGAGTATAGAATATCTGGGGAAAAAAATACCCAAAGAACTTTATCATTACATGGGGAACATGGGGTGGGAGACCTGGAAGTGCAATGTCAGAGGTCATCAGAGACTGTCCATGGATAGGACAAGCCCTGTTAAGAAGTCTTCTTTTACCTGAAGGACATTGGGAGTCCCCTACAGCACAGGGGAGACGTGGAGACACTTCGGGACAATGACTCTGGCCACGGTGTGGAAAAGGAATTAAAGGCTGACGACATTGGAAATACAGAGACCTAGAGCAAGTCCTTAGGATAACAGATGAAAGTAAATTCAGGAGCTCCTTAGGAAGTGACTCAAGAGGACTTGGTGACTGAGGACTAAGGAAGGGAGCACTGGTGTCTGTCTTGGCCAATTAGCTGTTCTCCTCCATTCGGGTAATAAAAGAGATACATGCTGAGTAGACACCATCATGGGTTTGGTGTGGGGCATCGAAAGTCTGAGGGGCCTATAATCCATATAGATCTATATATTCAAGTTGGGGACTCTGTAGATATCTGGCTACCAGCTTCAAAAACTGTATATAGTTGTAGAATAGAGGCAGAGTTTGGGGAGTCAGATCCAGAATAGAATGAAAGTCACAGGAGTAAATGAAATCTTCAGCAAAGCTGGTGGAATGAGGACAGACCAGGGCTCGGGATGCTCAGGAGGTTGCCTGACCTTGGATCAAGTCAATACTTGTTAAATCTACATAAAGATCTCTTATGGTGAGGCCAGTGTGATTTTTATTGACATTAAAGCTTGGGAGCCAGTGACATGAGTGTTGGATGAAGGAAAAAGATCGGGAGGAGGTGTTCACGTGAACATCTGGAGAAATTTGAAGAAAAGCAACACAGGGTGCAATTGTTTCCAAAAAAGACAGTGGTCAATGGTGACATAGGTGATTAAAAGTTTGAGTGAGACAAAGTTGGGAATAGCTCTTGTGTCAAACCCATGCATTTCACTGGTATATTCAAAAAACACGGTTTCACAGTTTCGCAGCGTAAGTTGATCAGGAGACAGACTGCCCTGGGGTAAGTGTGGGGATGGAGCAGGAAGGCAGAGTTGGTTAGGAAAAATGTGTCGGTAGAGAGATGGACAGTTTCAGGAAGTATGGCTGCTTGAGAGGGCAAATTAGGGATGCAGAGATGGGAAGCTGGGGGCAGGGCTCTTACAGGATGGGAGACATTTGAGTATTCATAGGAAAGAAATAGACAGGAAGGGGGGGGTCAAGTGATTTGGGGTTCAGCCTGATGAAGGATGGGATCCAGGGCTGCTGTGGAGAAACTGGTTTCAGAAGTTAAGAGCGACAGCCTGTCTCTTGTGACAAGAAGAGAAAGGTGGGTTGGAGCCTTTCGCATTTGAAAATTGGGTGGCAAGAATTTTTACATCTCTCCTCAAGAAGATTAGTCTATAATTATTTTGGAGATTTTCTTCTTTTTCATTGGGTTTAGGGGCTGTTTTGGCATATGTACTATTTATGTGAAGTTTCAGTATCCAAGATTTGAATTGGACATTTTTTTTAAAAAATGAATTTAGTCGTTTGAAAAAAAAACAAAACTTTTCAATGCTTTGGAATACATTATGTGGTATGGAAATTATCTGTTTCTATTTTTTGTTTGTTTCTGTTTTTGTGAGTCAACTACAAGTCAGAATATTCTTAGCATTGCAATATGTGCTTTTTACAGATTCTCAAAATATTCTTGATAATCTATTTTGTTTTAAAAGAAAAGCCCTACCCATTGTCAATCTCTGGCAGAGAGCAGATACTCATGTACATTTTGAATGAGTAAAGGCACAAATCAAACTCATGCCTTCCAAGTCCTCCTCCAAACAAATTCTATCTCTTATATTTACAGTTCAGTTCCTACCTAGGGAGACCAGGAACCACATAAATAATTAGCATAAATTGAGTCTCTCCTATTTGCCAGGTACCGCGCTAAATCCTACAACTTCAGGGCAATGTAATATTGTCCTCAACTCATCTGTCACCACTTATGTATATATGTATATATATTTTTGAGAGAGAGAGAGCAGGAGAGGGGGAGGGGAAGGGACAGAGAGAAAGAAGGAGAGAGAAAATCCCACACAGTCTCTGCACTGTCAACACAGAGCCCAACGAGGAACTCAATCCCAAGAACCGTGAGATCATGACCTGAGCTGAAATCAAGAGGCGGACCATTAACCGACTGAGCCACCCAGGCACCCCATCCCTTACCATCTATAATCCATAGTTCCAGCTCAAGCTACTTCCACTCACAGATGCACCTGGTTTCCTGCCTTCTCTTTCTATCCGTTCCTGATACTGTCTTTGTCCTCACCTGGTAATCTCTCACCTGGACACCCCCGAGGAGCCTCCTGTCTGAGCCCTCCGCTGCCAGTCTCTTCCCTTTCCTCCCACCATTGCCATTAAGATTAGCCTCCAAAAAAAATCAGAATCGCTCACCTCACTGACCTGATTTTCAAATGTTGATTATTTCTAACTAGTTACAGGATACCAATCTGAACCCCTTAGCCGAACTATCCTTCCTTTGGCCTACACTTACCCACCTTCACCTCTTAACTCTCTCCCGCCACACAAACCCTCCACCCCGCTTGTGTCCTTGCTTTTCCCTCATTCTTGTAGGTTTCTTGTCTTTACCTCTACTTGGAATGCCCCTTCCCCTCTGTCACAGATGCCTGCCCATCCTTTGAAACCCAGATCAAATGCCACTCCTTTAATGGAACTTCTTTCACATCCCCAGACGATACTGCTTCATGTGTCTGTAATATCACTCATTGTTGTACATTCTGATTTGCCTTTATAATCGCTCAAGTTGTTTTTCAAAGCAGGAGACATGCTCCGCCCTCCACCACCACCCCCTGCCCTCGCTGTGTCCTTAGGATCTAGCAGTGTCATGTTCAATCTTGTATTGATTTGCTAGGGCTGCTATAACAAAATCCACAAACTGGGTGGCTTAAACAATGGAAATGTATTGTCCCGGAGTTCTGGAAGCTGGAAGTCTCAAGTCAAGGTGTTGGAAGGTTGGTTTCTTCTGAGGGTTGTAGGGCAGAGTCTGTTCCAGTCCTTTCTCCCTCGCTTGCAGATAAGCATCTTCTACCCGTGCCTTGCCGAGGCATCTTCCCTCTAATTGTGTCTGTCTGTGTCCAAATTTTCCCTTTTTATTTTTTTAATTTTTATTTTTTAAAGGCTTTTATTTATTTATTTTTGAGAGAGACAGAGCACACAAGCAGGCAGAGAGAGAAGGAGACACAGAATCTGAAGCAGGCTCCAGGCTCTGAACTGTCAGCACAGAGCCCGCAGTGGGTCTCGAAGTCACGAACCGTGAGATTGTGACCTGAGCCGGAGTCGGACGCTCAACCCACCGAGCCACCCAGGAGCCCTTCAATTTCCCCTTTTTATAAGGACACCAATCGTATTGGATTACGGGATCACCTTATTCAGTACGGCCTCATCTTAACTGATTACCTCTATAAGGACCCTGTTTTTGAATAAGGCCGCATCAGAGATACTAGGGGTTGGACTTCAGCATGTGAATTTTGAGGGTACATTTTCATCCATAAAAATAGAACTAAATGTGTATTGGATCACTCAATGAATATGTGATGAAGCAATAAATGAATTGTTTTTACTCCATCTTTGGAAATACACCTTCCCTTGCCTTCTCAATCCCGTCCGCCATTTTCCTCAGTCCGTCTGAAATAACTTGATATTGATGTCTACTATTTTGCTCTATTCTCCAATTTATTCTCCATATTACGGCTACAGTATTGTTTTTAAACACTCTTACCTGGCTCATTTACCTGCTTAAGGGTCTACCATGGTTTACTTTGTCTTACTTTATCAGATCTAAAACAACCTAATCTAGGGGTTCCTGGGAGGCTCAGTAGGTTGGGCATCTGACTTTGGCTCAGGTTATCATCCCCCAGTCTGTGGGTTCCAGCCCCGTGTCCGGCTGTGTGCTGACAGCTTGGAGCCTGGAGCCTGCTTGGGATTCTGTGTCTCCCTGTCTGTCTGCCCTTCCCCCGCTCTCACTCTGTCTCTCTCTCTCTCTCTCTCCCTTTCAAAAACTAAACATTAAAAATAAATTTTAAACAATCCGATCTACTTTCAAGAGCTGTTGTAACCTGAATCTATTTTCTCCATTATATTCTGAGCAATGTATGGACTGGCCTGTATGGGTACCTACGTTAAGAGAGAAGAGTCTTGAGACACAGCTGAATCTAAAAATTAACAATGGATTTTTAGGTAGATAACATCTAGGAGTAGACCTGGTGAGTTTCTGAGGACCGGTAAGCAGAAAGACACATCAAAACCATTTGATAATAAATACACAGGAAAATGCAAAAATTGCATCAGGAGGTCTAGAAAGAGCAGCACTGTGTCCCAGCAGGTGGGTGAAGCCCAGCAATGGAAAGACGAAGGACAGCAGAACTTCAGGTAGGCGAGCCGAATAGGAAAGTGTCTCAGTGGATTGAAAACCATGTGCTCCTGGGCTAAAGATCAGGAGGAGGTCCTAGGTTCTCTGGATGAGCCTTTGGGTCCATGAGAACAAGCAAAACAGAGCCCAGAGTGATTGAGGACCAAGGGACCGAGGTGACAGCCATGGGGACATGGAAACCAAATTCGTCAGCCCCATCCATCCAAGCTGGACACAACCAGAATCACGGAAGTCAGCGGCACAGGAATAGTAATGAGAAACTCTGCTTACATAACCAATCTTCCCTCCCGACCAGAAAAGATGTACAGAAAAAAATAGTTTGTGGCAGATTTTAAAGAGCCCCAAGGGGCTTTCCCATTTTAAAAACTTGTGACAGAGGGTGGCACAGTGGTGCGACGAGGCTGGATGTCATCTAAAACTTCACATTCTTCTCCAGGAGCGATCACCGCAGATGGAGAAGTAGCACAGGCGGGGGCCATGGACAGGGACTCTTAGACTCTCTTCCCAGTTTTTTGTCGGGCTGTTAACCCCCTGTGGGCCTTAGGGTTTCTCCCCCAAAGAGGGTGACAGGCCGTCCCATAGCTCCATCCTGACGCCCATCTTCCAGAGTCATCTTCACAACCAAAGGAGATCACGTGTGTGACAAACGCCACGTGGCCTAGAAGGTGCTCTTCCAAAGCATGTCCCCGTGTCCCCATCCCGGGCAACAGCACAGAAGTGGCTGATGTCATAGAGCGGGCGCATATATTGGCAGCATGAGGGCTGTTATTTAAATCTTTGCGGCTCGGAGGAAAACCCGACCTCACCCCTCGTTAGCTTGATGTGGATTTGGCCCCCGTCCAAGTGGCTCAGCAGCCTGCCACGGAGCCACGGAGCCGGGGAGCCGAACAAAGGGCGACGGAGGGGGGGCGGGGGGGGGGGAGGGGGGCCCGGCAGCCGGGCCCCCCTGTTCCTCCCCGCCCCCCCCCCCCCCCCCCGTCTCCCCTGGGCGCCGCTCCCCTGCCAGTTCCACAGTGACAATATGAGATAGCGCATCCGAAGAAGCACAGCCAAATATTTGATTTGGACGATTACACTGAAGATGCCTCATCACAACTGTGGGTGCCCAGATTACCAACTCCTTGCTCTTGGCTCCCGCACACTTTGCAGTGAGTACAAACGGCGCGGATAGAGCTCATTGCACACTGATGGAAGGGGTCCCAAATGGCTGATGTGGAGTGTCTTGTTTGGGGAAGAGTTCACTGACGAGGGATAAGCTGAGGAGGCAAGATGCTGTTGTTTTTCCTGTCAAGGCAAATGGTACTGAGAACATGGCAAGCGTGTTTTTTTTTTTTATTTTTTTATTTTTTTATTTTTTTTTTATTTTTTTTTTTCTTTCTCACTTGGATTCAGAAATTCTTGGCGACGGTAAAGCAATTCCTTTTCAGGGGAGATCACAGAGGAATAGTTACAATGGCTCTTCCCCTCGTCTCCTTGACGTGTGATGGTCTTCCATTTCCGGCAGCATGATGTGATGAGAATTGTCATCTGTGATGAAAATTACAGATCTTGGAAGGATGGGGGGGCGAGAGGGGGGGTGGCACCTGTTTTGGGCAACCCCCATCACAAACGCCCGGCCCAGCCTCAGCTGTTTCTAACCCCCTCTTGTGTTCATGTTTTAATTTGATGGCGATGTAAATAAAACCGAGGCGCCTGACTGAAACCAAATAACACCTTCTTAATATTTTTATTCCACAAAGGATTTCTTGTAAGCGTTAGGCAGAAGTCCTCAAAGTTGCTCAAGAAGAGAGGAGACTGGAACTTCAGATTTCCCCACACTTGCTTGTGACACGCAAGAGGCACTGTGTTCTCATTCTCAATGTGCAACAGTGAATTTCGCGTTCAAAAGTATCCCATCTTTGTGCCGTTAGAGTTCCAAGTATAATCAGAGTCCCGAAGTGAGATGCGAAATCAGTGATGCCTTGGTCATTATGTGCATACCTAGACACAGCACACACACATTTGGTAATTATACGGGAACATACATAGATGGATGTGCACCAATGTACAATTATGATGAGGTCCACATTTCACCTCTATAGTCGTCTTTGCATGTACTCACGTACGTTATTACATACATGCGTACAAACACAAGTATATGCCCATGCCAACTTATATATATATATATATATATATACCAAATTGAAGTCTTTAGAAAGATCTAGAAAAAAGATTGAAATGGTCCAATGTGTGTGCCTTAATAGATTTCCCTACTTGATTTGCATACCCTGCTGCAAAAAAAAAAAAAAAAAAAAAAGGAGAAGAATCTGGAAAATATGCTTCTGTGATTGAGTTAGTTCATTAGCTGTGTGCTAACCCAAGGTCATGGGTTCAGTCACCATGTGGGCCATTGACATTTGCTGTGCTCCAAAGCACCAGGCTGCCCTTCCAGCCCCACATCGGTATGAAGTGAATGTATCGCAAAGGGCTATATAGCAAAGGAATGAGAGTTCGGGAATTGGCCAACATGGATGAAGGGCAGCTTTCCACTTTGCTAGCTATGTGATTTCCAATATGATACTCAACCGTCTTAAGCCTCCATATCCCCATCTGTAAAACTGGAATAGTAACCATATGTCTCTCATCAAACTCTGACGGAAGCTCAGTGAGAACTTGTTCCGCGGGGCTTCACGCACCTGACCGCCTAACAGACAAGATAGCTGAGGTGGAGTTGGGACAAGGTTGGAGGTGGTGGGGATATTCACAACTTTGTTCACAACTAAGGGGATATTCACAACTAAGTTGCCCCTTAGTTGTTAAGGGGCAACTAAGAAGTTATGTTCAGTGACTCATATAAGTTCCATCCAGTGATCACAATTCAATAGCATGTTTGAAGTCCAGGATCCCGAACTTGAAGAATTTGGGCCTAAAAGTTCAAAACTACTGGCACAGTAACTGGCTTATTTCCCAGCTTCCTACTCTATAGTCACGGTAGAAAGTTACTTGACTGTATTCTCCAAACATTCCTATTTTAACTTTACTTCTAGTGAGTCTTTTCTTCTAGTATTGCTTCTATGATTTCACTGAGTCCAACAGAACTTTTAGTAGAATATGAAGTCAGATTTAATTTTGTTATCTAGAGTCCTAATTCATCGTAACAATGTTAAAACCATAAATAAGGAAGTTTGTGAGGAGTCCAAATGTTTGCCGCATACAGTATGTAATTTTTCTTTGTGGTAATTGACCTAATATCATTAAAACAGAATCTAGATTAATGTTCTGCTTGAGACGTACTGAGTCTCAGACTCTCCTATTCTTTTCTGTGTTCACTAAGCTACAATTTCTTCTCACAGTAAGGGCTTGTGTTGCTCCTTTACATTAATTTTCCCATATGTTTCCAATGTATTCTCCAGAGAAATCGAGGTCACATATAAACAAAACCTCAACTTGTTAGAAAGTAGAAAAAAATAAATAAACCAATCACTTGCCATCATCTCTCACCTTTCTATTTGCCTCACCCACCCAGGTAATCATTTAAATAAATTCATCTTGTGGCACTAAAATGGTCCATTTTATAATTAGCTCTAACACAACCTAAATCTTAAATCAATCGATCAATAAATCATCTCAGAGAACCTCCAGCCTTTCAGAGCCATTTGGAAGGAATTCTTTCTAGCCCTTTCTAGCATCTTCTCACAGAGAATTTCTAGAAAATTGTTGAGTGTCCCCAAAAAGTTTGATCCATTTTAAAAATGGTCATCTTACTTTTTTACCCTATATTTTACATCTACATGTACTTTTACCATTATCTAAACAAATTCCTTTTCATATTTCCTCATGACAATTTTACCTGTCTGTTTACTGACCCTCTTTTCCTTCTTATACCCACATAAACTAAAAAAATTAAAAATATACATTAAAAGCCAGACAGAATCTCTACTTACAGTGCCCTTAATAAAACTGAGTAATGAAATATTACTTTAATTACCTCCTCGTCTGATAGTGAAATATCTAACTGTTCAGTTCAAGCCACAGACAACATTTAGGAAAGGGGGGCATCCACGTTGAGCTCAAAACGTTATCCTTTACATTGCTAGCAAATAGAAAATAATTACCATTTACCTGAGGGCGTGAAAATGAGAAAGAATTCCAAATATGGATTCATCTGCATGTCTCAACAGTAGGAAAATAAATACGGAAAACCCATGAGATGTCGTTTACTGAGATGCCGGTTATTCCTCTGGGAAATTTTCCAGACAGTTTAAGGAGACCTCCTGAAAATAGTATCTGGCATAGAGATTTACACTGACCACTCGGAAGACCGAGAACAATACATCTTGGGGTAGGCAGGGCCAGATTTCTCCCTCCTTACTGCCCCCCACCCCCCCTGCAGTGAATCTCCAGTAAAGCTTGGCTAGGAAGACCTGTAGGTGTCTGCCATCATCCAGTAGCTGTGCTGTGAATGCCGTAGGGACACAATCAAGACAGAGCTCTCTGCCTGTGGGAAGTCCACAAAGGATGCTTGAGAATGTGAAGATGTCCTTGAATCCCAGAGGCCAAGGCAGTGCCCTCCCTCCAGACTTCTTTGGTTACGGGACTATGACTAAAGCTCTTCCCCAGCTTTACATAATCTTCACCCCACAGCACATTAGGAAGACAGGGATATACCAAGCGAATATTTTGATAAAGAACAATGTAATACTAATTCGGGGAGCAGAATAAGAAGGAATCCCTCACAAACCAACACCCTCTTCGATGGTACAATTTGGTCATGGGCCAGGGTCGTGAAACAGAGTGATGACTCATAACAACCACAGGTAGATTCTTCTCTGGATTCATATTTTGATTTTTAACCCTAAATGTTATTCATGGCAGCAAGGAATAAACGAATAGTAGTTAATGGTGAATAATAATCCAACCGGGGGGGGGGGGGGCGCCACAAAGCTCCAGGCAAGGTGATAAAGCTTCTCTTAAGGCTTAATGACTGTTGGAAGTGGATTTTAAGTAGGCAGAGAGGGAAGGTATTACAGAAGTCAAGAGCTACTGAGGAGATGTTTTCTGCATCGTCAGTGGCTGAAGTGGTTTCGTATGGTTTTCCCTGCTATACAGTCCCCACTATATTGTGATGCTCGATAAATATTAATGGGAGATGAAAAATGTGTGAAAAGACAGACAGGAGCCTAGTGCCAGAGGAAAGAAGATTGAGAACTCAAGAATGCTTTCACTTCCATTTTAAGCTGGATAAATACAAGGGCTTGGAGGAGCGTGAGGAAATCCTCAAAACTGAAGGGATACGAATGGGAGGAGGCAGGAAATTGAGAACAATTTTTAATTATCCTCAACCTGCTTATTACCACTTTACATTTCGAAGAGCTTCATAATCACTCGTTCCTTCCAACAGTGCTGGGAACAGGAGGCGTAAGACGCGTACATCACAGGGCAGCAGAGCAACGTTGTGGAGGAACAGGAAGTTCAGCGTGGGGGGGGGGGGAGCATAATTCAGTAAGGAGAAAAAGAGAAAAAGAAAACGCGTAAAATACTAGAGCGTAGTAAGTAAGATTGGAGACGCAAGCACCAGAGAAGGAAAGAGAACCTGGAACAAGGAAAGACCTTTGCTTTCAGGGTTTGCTTTGCTTTTCAGATTGGTATTAAAGGCCATGCTTCATGAGATTTTGGCTGGGAGAAAATAAAAAATGCCTACTGCCACTTCAAGTAAGAGGTGATGGTGGGGATGATATTTCCTGCAACCAGTTCGTGGCATCATGGGTTGCAGTTCCGAAACTCAGATGCTCTGGAGCCTGTGCTCTGATGCTGCAAAAGCCAACAGGAGAACAGGTGCTTGAGTTATGTACCGTCTGTATGTAAGGGGATAATAGCTGAACAAAACTGCAGGCACCATGGCTAACTCCTTTCTTGAACAGCTCGCTTGCCTAGTCTAGTTTGTGCGTTTGTTTGTTTTTAAAATTTTTAAGTTATTTATTTATTTTGAGAGAGAGAGAGATGAGAGAGCATGAGTGGGGGAGGGGCAGAGAGAGAGAGAGGGAACTAGAGAATCCCAAGCAGGCTCTGCACAGAGCAGACCGTGATGCGGGGCTTGAACCCACGAACCATGAGACGATGACCCAGGCTGAAGTTGGGTGTTTAACCAACTGAGCCACCTAGGTGTCCCTATGGTTGTTTTCATAAGATTTTTTGACCTAGGAAGGGTCAGAAGACATTTAAATATAGAGAGAAGAAGGGAGGGAGAGGAGAGAACAAGTAGAGAGTTTCTAATGATGACAAAAGTGTATCAGTGAATTCCTGCTTTTGGTAAAATGTTCATGGGGATGCTGATGGTGATAATAAGAATTCGGTTGTTACATATTGTCTGAATTTGTCATGTGTCATCAGGCCTGGCATACCCAGCCACAGCTACCACTCCATCCTCTATTTGTGTCGTGATGTGTTTAACAAACCCAATTGGGTCTTTTAATTTAATGAATCAATTAATTAAATGATGATGCTGATGATTTCTTTTGTCAATCATGCCTATGATGATCACTTTACTGCCTCACCATAAAATTGCTAGTACAAAGAGTGAAGAGTCATTCCTGATGTTAAGAAATGGGAAAGTGGGGTGTCTGGGTGGCTCAGTCGGTTGGGTGTCTGACTTCAGCTCAGGTCATGATCTCGTGGCTTGTGAGTTCGAGCCCCACGTCGGGCTCTGTGCTGACAGCTCAGAGCCCGGAGCCTGCTTCAGATCCGGTGTTTCTGTGTCTCTCTCGCCCCCCGCGCCCCCCCCCCCCCCGCGCTCATGCTCTGTCTCTATCTCAGAAATAAATAAACATTTAAAAATATTTTTTAAAAAGAAATGGGAAAGTGTCTGAGGCACCTGGGTGGCTCAGTGAATTAAGCGTCTGGCTCTTGATTTCGGCTCAGGTCATGATTGAGCCCCAAGTTGGGTTCCACGCTGAGTGTGGAGCCTGCTTGGAATTCTCTCTCTCTCTCTCTCTCTCTCTCTCTCTCTCGCTTTCTCTCTCTCTCTCTCTCTGCCTCTCCCCTGCTCACATGCATTCTATAAATAAATAAATAAACAAACATTAAAAAAAAAGAAATGGAAAGTTATCAACAATGAAGTGTCTTGAATTTCAAAAATAGGCAGTTTTATAAAGAAAGAAACAGCGTATTTCCAGAAAACAGCTCCCTGGGCCTCCAGACATTCCTAGCAGGCACATATGGGTGTGGACAATACCTCTGCTGTTGAATGGGGCAAAAGCATAAGAAACTCCCTTTGGTGAGCTTACTAGGTCTTGATGCTATCCCGAATTCTCCCTGCCACTTGGATAGTCCTTCTGTATTAACTGTGTCTTGTCTCCAAGTACAAAGTCTTGTCAAAACGGCACCAAACACACTCCTGAGTATTTCATCTGAGATTGGATAAAGAGAACTTTGATTTCCCAGAAACATCAGGTCCAGCTTTGAGAGTATCTGAGGCTCATTCCTTAAAACAGTACATATATTTTGACTTGTGTAGTTATGAGGGGCTTTTGGCTTTGTTGTTGTTGCTGTTTTTTAATTCAATACAGGGCTTGCACCCTGACATCAAGACCTGAGCTGAGGTCAAGAGGCAGGCGCTTAACTGACTGAACCACCCATGCATCCCTGTAGTTATGAGCTTTAAAAGGCTGACATTTACCACGTGACTATAAGTCTAAGCACATTAAATAAAGTATGGCATATCATCTTACATATATAGCTGACATTACAAGACAGAAACGAAAATCCGTTTACGGTAAAAATAGAGAAACTGACATCTGAATGAGAAGCAGGTAGGAATGAGCTAACAGTTGCAGTGGTGTTTTCTTGTCTATGTAACCAAGCAGTGTGTGTATTTCAATGACTGTGAAGTGAAGAAGACAAGGTAGGAATTAGAACGCAGAGAGTGACCAGTTTTAACTGGGTCACAGTTTACCTTTAACAAAAAGATAGAGTAGAAGAGAAATTCTTCATCCAATAAGAGAAGGAATAAATACAGTTTGTCATAGTCTAGACTTTTCCTGGCCAAAAAAAAAAAAAATTATACATATAACCATAGTACTACTTTAGTACTAGTTTAGGGTTTGAATTTATACGATTTGCAAAGCCTGGGACATCATTTTTTTTTAATGTTTACTTATTTTTGAGAGAGACACACACACACAGTGTGAGAGGGGGAGGGGCAGAGAGAGGGAGACACAGAATCCGAAGCAGGCTCCAGGCTCTGAGCTGTCAACACAGAGCCCCACCCGGGGCTCGAACCCAAGAGACGTGCGATCATGAGCTGAGCCAAAGTTGGCCGCTTAACCAACTGAGCCACCCAGGCACCCTGGTCCAGGACATCTTAACTTGAGAAATGAACATAAAAATCCATCCCAGATTGTAACAGATCCAAAAAGTACAGAAGCCCCACCTCCCAAGGAATTCAGATAACAGAATGATCAGCCATAAATTCTAAAATAATTATGCGTAAAATAATAAAGGAAAGCAAACGAAGATAGGGTCAAAACTTGAAGCACTCCAGGTCAAAATTAAATATATTTGGAGCGCCTGCGTGGCTCAGTTGGTTAAGTGTCCGACTTCGGCTCAGGTCATGATCTCACAGTTTGTGAGTTCGAGCCCCGCGTCGGGGTCTGTGCTGACAGCTCGGAACCTGGAGCCTGCTTCAGATTCTGTGTCTCCTTCTCTCTGTCCCTCCCCCCACTTGTGTTCTGTCTCTGTCTCTCAAAAATAAATAAATGTAAAAAAAAAATGTTTTTAAATAAAAAAAAATTAAACATATTTGAGAAGGAACCAAAGAAAACTCTATTACTAAAAATATTTCATTAGATTTAAACTTTTCATGGGTGAGTGAAAAAGAACCTTCAACAGGCGATAAGAAAATCAATCCGTATACCAGCAGATAGATTTTTATGGCCGTGCAATGGTCTGGGCCCATCAGCCCCCCCCCCAACACTTCCCCCCCCCCCCCCACCCCCCCCTCCTCCCCCCAGAGGGTGGACTTTGAACTCTAGGTCCTAAACTAAGTGGAGCTGGTTGAGTCCCTTTGGAGGGGGTAAGTTTTCTATGCAGTTCTTGGTCCTTCTGGTGTTGGGTGGGGCCTTGTGACTGGTGAGTTGTAAGCAGAAGTGGTAACAAAACCATTTGGGGACCAGAGCATTTCCAGGTGTTTGAAATACCCTGATGAATTCTCTGCCAGTTGAGACGGTGGCTGCTTCATCCCCCCGGCGAAGCTTCTCGATGAAGAGTCCCCCGTATTGTGCACCGTATGGTGCTGCCTGTGTCACTTGAGCAAGAAATGAACTCCGTTGTTTCAGGGCAGGGAGAGGTGCGGGTTGTTCGCCACCACAGAATTGCCTTGCCTATTCCAACTTGTCAGTAAGAACTCGGTGCTATAAAGGGAAAGTATAATAATGAAAATTTTAATGAGTAACGATGCTTCTGTGTTTATTTCTAGGAGAGGAAGACACAGCACGAGCAGGGGAGGGGCAGAGAGAGGGAGGGAGACACAGAATCTGAAACAGGCTCCAGGCTCTGAGCGGTCAGCCCAGAGCCAGACGCGAGGCTCAAACTCACAACAAACTGTGAGATCATGACCTGAGCCAAAGTAGTATGCTTAACTGACTGAGCCACCCGGGCACCCTAAATGTGTCTCCCAAGACTTCCTGTTCTCTGAATCCTACCTTTTCTCTTTCTACCTAAATATTCACAGTAATTTAACTCCCTCTTGTTCGTTTTGTTACCCTTGCTTTAAACTAATCTTTACACCTCCTTGAACAAGAGGAGAGTCTGCTTCGGATGCACTGGACACCGACGCACAAAATAGGCAAGATCTTTCTGTCCCTGATTTCTCATCACTGAGTGGGGGCTGGACCCCCTTTTTAGATGGAGGCTAAAGCATGCTGTGCTCAGCACCCAAACCAAACACCCCTCTCTGGGGCAGCATTGCATTCCAGAGATGTCATCCCCCAAACCCCTCTTTGATTCTCTGATGCTTTGGAGCAAATGGCCCAATTCAGTGAATATGGAGACAACACGATGATTTCAAGTAGCCCTCCTTCTCTCCTCTTTCCTCTCTCAGTGGAAATCCGGATTCACTCCAGGATATCACTTTTTATCATTCGTCCCTCACAGTGGGGAAAACCTGTCGTATTTTAAGACAGGACATTTTTAAGACAGGAAGTAACAGAAAGCACCTTAGTATGGATGGGTTGATTCATGTTCCCTACAAGAGATATGTTGGGGTCCTAACTTCCAGTACCTCAGAATGTAGACTCGTTTGAAGATAGGGTATTTAGAGAGGCAATAAAGTTAAAATAAAGTCACCAGGGTCGGCCGTAATCATTTTGGATTTAAGAATACCCGTGGTATTCTTGTCAAAAGGGGGATTTTTGACAGAGACAGACATGCATGGAGAGAAGGTGATGTGAGGAGACACATGGAGAAGACGGCTATCTAAAACAGGCCTGGAGCAAATATTTCCCTCAAAGCCTCACTAGAAACCGCCTCATGGCACCTTGGCCTGGGACTTCTAGCCTCCAGATGTGTGAGACAATACATTTCTATAGGTTAAGCTGTTAGGCTCTGGTAGTTTATCATGGCAAACTAATATCCACATGCTTAGAATTTTAATATTATTTTTTTAAGTTTGTTTATTTATTTTGAGAGAGAAAGAAACAGAGAGCAGGGGAGGGGCAGGAAGAGAGGAAGAGAGAGAGAATCCCAAGCGGGCTCTGTACTCACAGTGTGGAGCCTGACACGAGGCTCGAACTCATGAACCGCAAGATCATGATCTGAGCTGAAATCAAGAGTTGGATGCTTAACTTACAGAGCCACCCAGGCGCCCCATAATGTTTCTATAATTATTAAAACTAAAAATTAAAGAAATGTTATCAACTCAAACTTTAAACAGATGATGCTCTTAAGGAACCAGGATTTGATGATGGTTTCCATGGTTACTGCCAAAATTTGGATCATGGATTTTCTTCTAGGCTCTGTGTTCTAATCTTTAGATGCATTCCTTTATTTGTGGCAAGATGCCCATCACCTTCTGGATTCTGATGGTGACCATCTCTCTCAGCCTATTTAAGTCACTTCTCTTATTTTAGGTGGAAATTACACCCAAATACATTTGACTTTTGACATTAAAAATGGCAGCTCTCAGTAGTGCACCCCAGGAACCTACACATCCTGCTGGGGAATCAGAGAGAAAAAAAAGCAGAATCAGATATCTATAATGCCTTAGTCTAAAGAAGCAGGAAAGCTTATCCTGGAGAATGGAAAGTTAGGGAGAGACTGGACACACTTCCTGGAAGACTGAGGGGCTAGCTGTTAGCCATAGCTAATGAGGACAAAGCAAACAATTCCTGAGTAAAGAAGCAACATGGAAATAGGGTTTCCTCAAAACATTGTCACTGGGAGCAGTATTTCCCAGTCCCAGTGTGGAAACTGTTTACTTGGTCAAATAACAGAATTTCAACAACCCTTTGTCTCCTTCCATATAGAAATCATGGCACTCAAGAGTGTTCAAGTAAGATCTTACCCTAAAATTATGTAATTAAAATATATAAACCACACTTTACAAAAACATAAAGGCTCCTAAGTATCAACAACATGTAGTGGCCGCAAATAAAGTCCGATAGTCTAGTTGCTTGGAAACTTTCAAACATGGGCGTTCTAAGGTGAGTAAAGCCTTGCTAACCTAGCCTACATTCAGAAAACTACAGTTCCTATCAAATGGCATTTCCTTTTTATAAACCACTTTCTAACATAATAACAGTAATGATCATATAAATCATCACCTACTGATGTAAGGTTTAGGTATCACTCTAACCCCGAACTCCCCACAAAGCACATCACCACCCACTCATACACGCACACACATGCACGCTCATATACTGTGTACCACTCCAGCCCGGTTTTCCAAAGGTGAAAGTAGACTGGATGCTGTTTCCCACTTGTTGTCGCCATGGAGGCTCAGACACAGAGACACAGGTGATTTGCTTAAATTTATTTAGTCCACATTTACGGAGACAAGAAACAAATCAAAGTTCCTGGCTCCCATCCCAGTGCATAGTAGTAGACTTTAATATCTCTCGCCATCATTCTTGGATGAAACATATCAAATGAATATAAGGATGAGGTCACCTTTGATTTCGCAGAGGAATTTTACTGTCTTTCTTTAAAAAAAAAATGGGGAGAAAGGAGCCCCGAGAAGACGTCATTGGCTGATGTTGTTACACTGCATCTCTGACACTGTTTTTGAGAAAGGTGCCCTGATGGAGAAACACTGCTTGATACCTGAAATGCCTCAATGCCTCTTGCTGTGTAGGATTGAAAGAAAAAGATAACCAGGCAAGTGTGCACCATGTCAGTGGCAAGAAAGACTCTGTCTTTTTCACCTCCGAAGCCTGAAAGCCCTTTGAATATTTGGTCTAGGATCTCCTACGAGGAATCTATTTTCCATGTAATGGTGTGAATTTCCCACATTGAAACTAAATATTCATGACTTCACGAAAGCACTAAGCTTCTGGAGGAGAAAAAAAAATAGACTCTAAGTCCGCTTTATACATTTTGGACAAGCTGGTATTTGACATACTCTATATGTTCCGAATAGTATTATAATTTCAAATAAATCTCTACTGACATCATTTCAGTAATGTCATGTCCTTAAAAAACGATCTCATAGGTGAAGTGCCCTTTTTGTGGATTAACCAAGTAGACCATATGAGACAGGGTGTAGGGAAAGAGAAGAGAGGGCAGGCCAAGAAGACAGTTCCCTCTCATGTAGTTCTTGTAGCCTCTTATCTTAGAATCTCATAAAGTCCTGTGGAACTTCTCTATGGCTCCGTGCCTGGGGCATTTCTCACCAGACACGCTAGAAAGAGTTACTCTCGCTCTCTTCCTCTGTCTGGGGAAAATGCTAAACAAAGCAGATTACACGGGCTGTTTCTTGCACAAATTGAGTCTAGTAGGAAAAGGAGGAGGGTTTAGGTGTGTAACCACAAAGTTGATTCTATGAAAGCCAACGACCTTACTGTTAAAGCCTCATTCAGGATGCTCTTTGTATATAGAGAACCATACTTATTTCTCATTGTAGCCTCTCCCTCCTCCTCCTCTCCTAGGGGCTAGCCTGCTATTCACTCCAAATACACTTGCTAATTTTGCTGAATAGGATATATAAAC
The DNA here is from genome assembly GCF_014898765.1 of Herpailurus yagouaroundi. Classification (NCBI taxonomy): domain Eukaryota; kingdom Metazoa; phylum Chordata; class Mammalia; order Carnivora; family Felidae; genus Herpailurus; species Herpailurus yagouaroundi. The sequence goes on along the minus strand of NW_024412441.1, from coordinate 22,935,614 downwards.
CACTCTGGGGCAAAATTTCATGATGGATGTGGAGTTGATGAATATATAACTCTTTGATTCTGTGTTTGAAAAATAACATCGTAATATCTAAAACAAAGTAATTTTTTTTTCTTTTTAAGAAGTACAACCTCAAATATTCAGTGATGCGGGAAGCCCTCAGGCCTGGAAGATAGACTGTTCTTAGTCAATGGAGCTGAGCTTTCTGAAATCACTCAGTAAAATAAATACATATTCTTCTAAAGTTCTTATTTTATGTCCAGTTCTTCTTCAAAAGGAGAGTAGCCAAAACTTCTTGGTTGGGGTGCCTGGGTGGCTCAGTCGGTTAAGTGTCCAACTTCAGCTCAGGTCATGGTTCGTGAATTCAAGCCCCACATCAGGCTCTCGGCTGTCAGTGAAGAGCCCACTTTGGATCCTCTGTCTCCCTCTCTCTCTGCCCTGTCCGCTCTTGTGCACTTGCTCTGTTTGTCTCTCCTAAAAGTAAATAAACATTTTTTTAAAATCGAAAAACTAAAAAAAAAAAAAAAACTTCTTGGTTTCCAATAAAACATTCCACGCACTAGAATCTAGTCAATGATGATTGCAAACAAGAGACGGTTCCTTCTTTTACATTTTTTAATGTTTATTTATTTATTTATTCAATCATTCAGAGAGAGAGAGAGAGAGAGAGAGAGAATATGAGCAAGAAAGGGGCAGAGAGAGAGAGAGAGAGAGAGAGAATCCCAAGCAGGTTCCACACTGTCAGTTCAGAGTGCGATGCGGGGCTCTATCTCACGAACCGTGAGACCATGACCTGAGCTGAAATCAAGAGTGGAATGCGAAAGCAACTGAGCTACCCCGGGACCCCAGTCCCTGCTTTCAAATTTGAATATTGTGAGGGAGTGAGAAAAGGAAAAGCGTTATTACATTGCAGAGGGAGGGGTGTTGTCATAGGTGAAGTGTTCTCTAATCCTCGTATGTGGCAAATCTCAGGCTATTTCCCTCCAGGCTCCAGTTTTTAACTCTGGAGTTTCAACAAAGGGAAAGGAAAAATGGAAAACTGGACATCTTGCCGAAGTCTGGTGCGGGGAATCCATGCTTTATACGACACCAAGAGACTTCTTCTTTCAGACAATTGAGATCATTTCCAGGATTGAGTGGCTCTTAAGGGAGCTCTTCCATTCCCCCCCCCCCCCGCCCCAGGAAAATGCTCTCCTGCCATTTCTTCAAGTCCTGCCTTCTTTCTTAATTCACCCCTCCCCCATCCCGTCTTCCAGGATAAGCAATATTCCCTCCAAAAATCTTAACTCTCCAATCAAGGATTGCATCTTACAAACTTCTCAAATTCAAATGAACCTCAAACATCCAAGTGACCAAATAGAGACTTTGGGGAAGATAAGATAACAGTTGTGTGAGCAGGAATGGAAGTTGAGGGAGGAGTGTCATTTACTCTAGTTTGCAGTTTCCTTACTCTGTGAATATTTGAATATCATCTTTATGTTGAATCCAGAAGGAGAGTTTTCCATAAGTAACCCCTTACCAGGTCAGTGTGCTATAACTGCAACCAGTTCATCACAAATTACAAAGTTTTCTTCCAGGACCATAGTGAGGAATGGGTGCTTTTAATAGCTTTTTCATAACTTCCAAATTCTGCCTCCCCAACAGAAAAAGCAGCCAGTTTTGTAAAGAAGGTAATGCATAGGGGCAATTTCATGGCTGGATTTTCAAATATTCAGATTTGTGAGTTATCCAAATGACAACTAAAGCCAGAGAGGCAGATAAGATGATCTTCTCTCTTTACCTGGATGTAGAATCAGAACAAAAATGCTCTTTGGACAGAATATTAAAAGGGACAACATACATGTGAGAAGCTTGGGATGACCAATGTGCTGACCAGGGAAATAAGAGCTTCCCAGGAATGTTGGGGTGTTAGAGAAGATTGATGTGAAGGACGACACACATTGTTCATTGGACTTGGTAACAAAAAAAAATGTTTGAGTGGATTCACTGAAAGCAGTATATATGTTGGGGAGGCAGAAGCCAGATCATAATGAATTAAAGAGTGAATGGAGGGTCTAGAACATTTCCAGGACTATGGCAAATTAGATACCTTGAATGAACCTCCTTACTGAGAAAATTAATATACTGGGTAAAAACAAAACTAAATGAAAAAGAAAGAAAGAAAGAAACCACAGCTCTTTAAATGCATTGCTGAATTGATCTGGTATTAAATAATTTTCATGGGGAGCCTAGGTGGCTCAGTTGGTTAAGCTTCTGACTTCGGCTCGGGTCATGATCTTGCAGCTCATGAGTTCAAGTCCTGTGTCGAGTTCTATGCTGACAGCTCAGAGCCTGCTTCAGAGTCTGTCCCCCTCTCTCTCTTCCCTTCCCCCTCTTGTTCTCTCACTCTCTCAGAAATAAAACATTAAATTTTTTAAATTAAAAATATAATAATAATTTTCTTACAGGAAAAATGAAATGAAATGAGAACCCTAGCTTCCATCCTGGAGGCTATCAGAACAACCCTGAAATTTTCAGCTCCCATGCTAAGAAAAACACAGGCTATCAGGTGGATGGTAAGCCTATGACCAGTTCAAGCAGGAGGAAATCTCATAGATTTTCATGTAAAGCTAGGGACTGAGGCTTTCCCATCAGAAAAAGACAAAGGTAAAGGAGAAGAGAGGTAAAGAACAAGGACACTTGCTCTTTCAAACTATTTGCTGGTTGAAAGAACAAATTTGTTCCTTGGAATATAGAACTGCAAGTGGTCCCTTACATGAGATTTTATTCCAAGTTCACAATATCGATGAAATCCAAAATTTAACTTAAAGTAAAATCAGATCAGTAGCCCACTCAGCCAACTAGCAGAAGCAAAAGCAAATCCTTTCTAAGGCTTCACAGAATTCACGCATGGAACATTCTTAGAATGAGAGTAGTTCATATCTAAAAATAATAAACAGGCAAAGAAACAAGTCACCATGAGCAAGAGCCTCCAAAAAAAAAAGCTGCAGTGAAATGCCCTAAAGTATGCACTTCAATGACTCAGGGGGCCACAGAGTAGCCACAGGATGGTTTAAATTTTTGAAGGAAACATAACAACACTTGACATCTGTCAGATTCAGAGAGAAAAACTAACTCAGTCACAGTTTCAATATTAGACCATGCTACATCTCTTGCAATGACTGTAATATATCTTTCACAAGCTGCTATTGATTAAAGAAAAGAGAGAGAGAGAGGAAGTACATGTGAGCATCAGCATAAAACCAGAATATAGAGGTCAGTGCCCCATCTTTTTCCAACATTTGAGAAGTTGCAGCCCCCCAAAGGCACGCGCATCTCATCAGCACACAGAGGTGATTACTAACTCTGGACCAATATTTTAATTATGTTATTCACTTATGCAATTACAAAATAATATAAATTGTAAGTTATAAGTAAAAATTATGTAGTTATTTATTTAACGAATTATGGAGCTTTTTTAATGTGAGATTTTTCCAAACAGTCCATAGGTTAGTAGAACGTGAATACTTATTAAGTTGTTTGGACCTACCTACTAGTAGATATTTCTTTTAGTCTGGGGACTCTGAATGAATCACAGGAAATAATTTGGGTCCTCTGGGAAGTAGATGCCATTGCAGAGTTGGAAGTATAGGAGGTGCATTTAGGGTAATGTCCATGAAAGGTAAAGGAGAAAAGAAGAGAAGTAGATGGGGAAAGCCTTGAGATTATGATGCAAGCCTAGTAACTCCAGTGGAAGGAGAGGAAGGAAGAAGGATTGGGTAGGAGAAATGTCAACTGGGTTACAGCTCTGAGAATGTCTCTGTCATCCTAACAGGGAGCTCAGATATAAGGACTGCCCACAGAGGAGTCCTGCATTGGGAAAAAATGGCCAAACGCTGATTCCTCATTATACTCAGACATCGACTGAAATTCAGCTGTCCGAGGACAATATGACTTAAAGCAGATCCTAAGCACTGCAGCTGAAGGGGCCAGTTTTCTGTTCTGCCCACAGCATCACCCTCTTGCAGGGCTATCTTAGCAGTGCCATCTGCTACAGCTACAGGGTCTGTGGGAAAGATCAGACAGGAGCTCTTTCACGGGATTCTCCTCCTGAGCAGAATTTGGAAGAGGGAGGTTGTTAGAAGGAACAACCCCCTACCATCGCTGCATTAGTTGTGGGGCCACAACTAGTGTCCATTGTCTTCCTTTTCACTTTTCATTTTAACCTCCCCCCTCCCCCCAGCTTTCATCTCTACAGCTTTGGATAGCTTACCTAGTAGTATGACCTTAAGACCAATTGTTAAGGGTATGAGCCTTGGTTATAACACCCTCCTCAGGTCCCATTGGCTACATTTTTCCATCCATAGTGACTACTGGGCAAGAGAGTACCAAAAGGTGCCTAGTGGTTCACCAAGGGCCCCCATATATTACTTCCTGCTTCCATTGTATAAAAGTGGCTCTACTCTCTCACACTGGTTGACTGGAGCAATATATAGAGTGGCATTCCTCTAAAGAAATGAAGGGGAAAAAATGAAAAAAGAACAAGAAAAAAATTTCAAAAGATAGTAAGAAGAGATGAGAAGGGAAAAAACACACACAGAAAAGCAGGAAAAAAGGGAACACATAATAAATACAAAGTTAAAAATAAATCAAAATTAAACAATGACCACAATAAATATCAGTGGACTAAATCTCCAGTTAAAAGATAAGGATGTAAGTCTGAGTAAAAGCAATATAATAAGAGTAAAACAAATAAAACAAACATATTCACTGTTTATAAGAGAGGTCCCTTGAGCAAAAGGGTAGAGAAAAATTAAATCTCAAGATAAAGAAAAAGACAAACTAGGAACATACTAACAAAAAGAAAACTGGTGTAGCTATAGTAATTTTAGATCAAATATCACTTAATGCCAAAAGCTGTATTAATAAAATAATAGTAAAGTATTGCATTCACCAGGAAGACATGACAATTTTAAGCTAATACATTATTAACACAGTCTCAAAAATACATAAAGTATAAATTTACAGGCTACAAAGGAAAATGGATTCATCTGACATCTTAGTGAGATTTAACACACATATTCCAATAGACAATAGAGTACAGTAAAAAATAGGACACATTAACAAAACATAGGGACATAAAATACTTGAATATTATAAGTAAAAAATTTCACCTAGTGGGTGTATATAGAAATATCTCCCATCAATTGAAGACAACTTATTTCTGAAAAGCACATATGGAACAGTTACGAAACCAATGAAATGCTAGTCCACAAAGCCCTCAAAAAATATGAAAGGACATGTATCACACAGAGCATTTTGCCTAATCTGACCTCAATAAAATGTAGTCATAAATCATTAAAAAAAGATAATGAGAAATAGCTCACATATTTGGAAATTAAAAACCATGTTCTAAATAACTCACGGGTCAAAGCATAAATCATAAGAGAAATTAGAAGAGTAAAGTAGAATGATAACAGAACAATAGTTAATAAATCTGTGGGCTGTTGCTAAAGCTAAATTCTCAAGAGAAAGTGGTAGCCTTGAACACTCACAAAGAAAGTCTCAAATTTAATGAATCAGTTATTCAACTTAGAAATTATCTAAGGAGAAATAGGATAAACCAAAAGAGAGAGAGAGAGAGAGAGAGAGAGAGAGAGAAAGAAAGAAAAGTGGAGATCATTTTCTAGAAAAATAAAATTTTTGAAAATACCTCAAGGAGAAATACCCAGCATCATTCTGAAACATTTTTTTAAAAACGGACTCAGTAAACAAAATTCTTCTTCTATATCTCCCTACAAAATGGAAAAACCAGCACTTTAATTCTACCAAACACTCAAATAATACTTCCAGAATATAAGAACAAGGAGAAACACTCAGTATAAGCCTCATATCCATATTGGAAAAGGACAGTGTAAAAAAAAAAAAATACAGATCAATCTCACACTGTCACACATGCATGTAGATATAAACATTATAAACAAAATGTTAGCAAGTAGAACTCAGTATTATATGTTCTAAAAATGATAAAATTCATCAAGAGAAAATAGAGAAAGCAATTTTCTAGGAAAATAAAGTTGGTTTAATGTCAGAAAACCGATCGATGTAATTCAATGCATTAGAAATCAAACAAGAAAAAACATTATTGTCTCAATAAATGCAGGAAAAAATTATGTGACATTTAACTTCCATTTGTAGTTTAAGATAGAATAAATATCTTAGCAAATTATGACCAAGGAATTTCCTTAAGATAATAAAAGAATTTCCCAGGAATCTCTCACATTTCTGCACATCTTGTGGGCAGACACATTAGCTGCCTTTGTTTTGGACTATCTTTGCAAAGATGCTTATATTGCAAACAACCTTGAAATATAGCGAATCCCTACAAAAGGTAGATTTGTTTACTGCTTAGTAGAATAAAGATAATAGCTCAACCAAAATGGTGGCGTATGTAACCGCAGCCATCATTCCTCAACACAGATAAACAATTAGACTACTATTCATGACCAGAAACAGCCCTGGAACAGGTCTGGAGTCCTCTCAAGAAACTTTACCAACACCGTGGAACAAAAAAACCTAAGAATGGCCACACAAAAGGGGAAGAAAAGTAGCTTTGTTTTACCTACCCCATCGATCCCCAAGCTAGCATTGCTGAGCCAGTGCTGAGAAGGAACTTCCCATTTGGAAAAAGTTCCCTTAATGGAGAAAGGGAGACTAGTGAGTGACCAATTACCCCAGCCTTTCAGAGCACCCTACAAAGGACTCGTTTCCTTTTTACCCCACCTAGAGATCAGCAAAGCTAAGATGTATACGCACAAAGAAGCAACCACAGTCCCCATGACCCGCTCTGCAGACAACTACAGCGGCTTTGCCACAAGAAGAAATCAAAGGCTAACACAACCACCACAGACCTCCTGCACATTTTCCTTGGTTTTTTTTTTTGTTTTTTTTTTTTTTTTTGTCCTACAGGTATTCACAGTCACAGACACTAACTTCCTATTGGCTCCTTCCATCTCAGTTGCCCTTGCAGGAGCCACAGCCACACCAGGAGCCAGCCCTGGTTTCTGTGGCTGTACAAGGACAAAACACTTGCCTAGATCCCTGCCACTGTCCCCCACCATCATGTGTGCATTTGTTTCTGCACCTGCACACTGATGACCTGATACCCATCAGAGGCCTGCACTGCAGTACATCTATGGGGAGACTGTGCAGGCATAAGGTTTCACATTCACATCCAGGGCCTCTGCAACTCTTTGTGAGTCTGAACCTGACCCTTTCCCTGTCACTGGTGGGGCCCATTTGATCTAGCTCATCCAGCTGTGCACCTGCATGACCTCGGCCTGATTCCTGACACCAGTTTCCACCGCTGTGCACCTGAAGGAAGACCCATCACCCACAATAAAGCATGCCAACAGCCAGGGTCCTTACAGCAGCCAGTATGCCCACGTTTGGCCTTAGCCATTGCCTTTGGGACTGGCTTCCACCACTACATGTGTATCTACAACCAGTCCCTGCCACTAAACAGACACCTACAACTGGTGTCTGCACCTGAGTGTATGCCACTGACGTTAGTCACCACTGCCTGCCCTACTGCCTTGTCAATAAGGACCATAATAGCTCTTGAGACAGCTATAGATCCCCATAGAACAAGCCAAGGACCACACAGTTGTCCATGTTGTGGACCCCAGAAGCCTGAGATGAAGAGATATCAGGATCCTTTTTCTCCAGGGCTTGGAGTCACCACACTCCCCCCCCACACTTAGTGCCCTCCACCACTAGACTCAGAAACAGCACACTCCAGAACACCCCCACTTGCAGATGAAGGGCTTTTCTTACTGAAGTCAGTTTATAAAGTCTAGAAGAAGTGACTTTTTCAAATGTGCAGACACCTATACAAGGCTACAGGGGTCTTCCCTGAAGAATCAGGGAAACATGGCAGTATAAAAGGAACATAGGAGGCTTCCAGTGACCGGCCTGAAAGAAATAGAAATACATAAATTGCTCAACAAAGAATTCAAACTAATTGTTTTAAACATGATCAGACAACTGATAACATAGATAAGTAACTTAAAGAAATCAGAAAAACAATACAAGAAAAAAACTAAGAAGTTCAACACAAAGATAGAAAACATAAAAAAGAACTGAACAGAATTTGGGGAGTTGAAAAATACAATGACTGAACTGAATAATTTAAGACAGAGCTTTGCCAGTAGACTTGACTAGGCAGAAGAAAGAATCAATCAGCTTGAAAACAGAGCAACTGAAATTGTCCAATAAGAAGAGAAAAAAAAAAATGATGAAAGCCGATGGACATGGGACCATTAAGAGAAACAACGTATTCACCACTGGAGTTCCAAAAGTAGAAGAGAGGAAAAAAGGGGTAGAAAGCTTACTTAAAGAAATGATGGCTGAGAACTTCCTGTACCCTGGAAAAAAATTTTGACAACCATGTGCATGAAGCTAATAGGTCACCCTAAAATTTCAATACAAAACAGTTTTCTCTGAGACACATTTTAAAAAATGTTTTATTTATTGTTTTTGAGAGAGAGACAGACACAGAATGTGAGCAGGGGAGGGGTAGAGAGAGAGGAAGACACAGAATCCCAAGCAGACTTCAGGCTCTAAGTTGTCAGCACAGAGCCCAATACAGAGCTCGAAATCATGAACTGTGAGATCACGACCTGAGTCAAAGTCAGACACTTAATGGACTGAGCCACCCCTCTTCTGGGAAACATTATAATAAAACTCTCTAAAATCAAAGACACAGGGAGAATTTTAAAAGTAGCAAGAGAAAAAAATTCTCATAAAAGGGAATCCTCCCAAGGCTATCAGCAGATTTCTCACCTGAAATCTTTTGGTCAGGTGAAACTTTTCAGGGTAGGAGACAATGGGATAATATATTCAAAGTGCTGGAAGAAATACATTGCAAACCAATAATATTTTATCCATCAAAGTTGTCCTTCAAAAATGAAAGCAAGATAAAGACTGTCCCTAACAAACAAAAGCTGAGGGAGTTCATCACATTTAGACCTGCCTTATAAGAAACGCTACACAGAATTTTTGGAACTGAAGGGAAGAACACTAATTAGTAACATGAAAATATATAGAACTATTCAACACCACGGTTAAGCAGATTCATAATATTCTAGTACTGTAATGCGGTAACGTGTTAACCACTTAACTCTAATAAAAATCATAAAAGTTAAAAGTGGTTAAAATAGCTATAGCTACAAGAATTTGTTAATACATACACAATATAAAAAGATGTAAATTGTGACATTGAAAATATAAAATGTCAGGGAGGAGTAAAAAAGTAGAGATTTTGCATCTGATTGAAGTGAAGCTATTACAATCTTAAAAAATGTGATAGCTATAAAATGTTTCAAGGAAACCTCCAGATAACCGCAAAATAAAAATCTATAGTACTTGCACAAAAGAAAAAGAGAAGAGAATCAGTATATTACTACAGAAAATCATTATTCAAAAAGGAAAACAGTGAGAAAAGGGGAAAAAAAGAAAAGAAACTATAAAACAGCCACAAAATGATTAACAAGATGGCAAGAGTAAGTCCTCACCCATCAATCAGTTTAAATATAAATGGATTAAATTCTCCAATATAAAACATAGAATGGCTTAATGGATTAAACACACACACACACACACACACACACACACACACACACAAGACCAACTATATGCAGCCCACAAGAGACTCACATCAGGACATCCATATGGTCAAAGTGAAGAGATGGAAAGAGATACTCCATGCAAATGGAAACCAAAATAGAATTGAAGTAGCCATACCTCTATCAGACAAAACAGACTTTAGGTCAAGTGTGTAATATGAGACAAAGAATGTTGTCATATAATGTTAAAGGTGTCAATTCATCAAGAAGATATAATAATTATAAATATTTATGTACCTAAGATCAGAACACTTAAATATATTAAGCATATTATAACAGATCCAAAGGGAGTAATAGACAATACAATAATAGCAGAGGACTTAAATACCCAGGTCACTTTCAACACCCAGACAGAAAATCAGTAGGGAAACATTGGACTTGAAGTACACTTTAGACAAAATAGAACACTCCAGCAAATAGTGGCAGAATACATCTTTCTTTCAAGCACACATGGGACATTCTCCAAGATATATCATATGTTATGTCACAAAACAACTCTTGGCAAATTTTTAAAAACTGAAAGCATACAAGTATTTTTGTGACCATAATGTTGTGAAATAAGAAAGTAATAACAGAAGAGAAACTAGAAAATTTACAAACATGCTAAAAGTAAGCAACACCCAAATAACCAATGGTTCAAAGGTAAAAGCAAAATGGAAATCAAAACATATATTGAAGCAAATGAGAACGTAAACATACCGTAACTAAATTATGGGACGCAGCTAAAGCAGTGCTAAGAGAGAAATTTATAGGTTACACGCCTATGTTAAAAAAAAAAGAAACTCACATAACTTTATAGTTCAATAGAAGAAGAAGAAATGAAGCCCAAAGTTCACAGAAGGAAGGAAGTAACAAATGTGAGACAAAAAATAAATGAAATTTAGAATAAAAAAATAGAAAATATCAAAAAGCTAAAGTTGGGTTTTCTAAAGCAAAAACAAAATGGAGAAACTAGCTAAATTTACCAAAAGAAAAGAGAAACTTAAAATAAATACAATTATAAATGAAAGAGGATTCATTACAACTGATACCACTGAAAAGCAAAGAATCATAAGACTCCCAAAAGGATTAATATGCCATCAAATTGGACAACCTAAAAGAAATGAAAACCTCCCAGAAATTATATGACCTGCCATGTCTGAATCATGAAGAAATAGAAAATTTGAGCAGGTCGATAACAAGAGATTGAATCAGTAATCCAAACCTCCCAAAATAACCCTCCCCAAACCAGAAGCTTCACAGGTGAACTCTCCCAAACATTTAAAGAAGAATTAATGGCAAGCCTTCACAAACTCTTCTGAAATTTGAAGAAGAGGGAGTACACCCAAATTTATTTTATGAGGCCAACATTATCCTTGTACCAAAGCCAGGTAAGGATAATACAAAACAAGCGAACAACAACACAAACTATAAACCATTAGACTTGATGAATATAGATGCAAAAAATCTAAACAAAATAAAGCAAAGCAAATTTAACAACAAATTAAAAGAATCATACACCATTATCAAGTCTCACTGGGAAGCAAAAATGGTTAAAAATATGCAAATAAGTGTGATAGACTACATTAATAGTACAGTTTGTCTTTCAAGACAAAAATCACAAGACCATCAGGAGATGCAGAAAAAGCATCTGACAAAATTCAACACCCTTCACATGTTGAAAACTGTCAACAAATTGGGTTTAGAAGCAGCATAACAAAAGCCTTGTATGGCAAACCCATAGTTAACCACATACTCAATGGTGAAGGGTTGAAATCTTTTCCTCTAAGATTGGAGACAAGATAAGGGTGCCCATTCTTTTTTTTTTTTTTTTAAGTTTATTTATTTGGAAGTGGGGACAGAAGGAGAGAGAGAGAAAGAGAGAGCCCCAAGCAGGCTCCATGCTGTCAGAGCAAGCCCAACATGGGGCTTGAACTCACAATCCATGAGATTATGGAGATGATTTGACCTGAGCCCAAATCAAGAGTTGGATGTTTAACCAACTGAGCCACCCAGGCACCTGAAGGGTGTCCATTGTCACCACTCCTTTTCAACATAGTATTGGAAGTCCTAGCCAGGCAATAAGGTAAGAAAAAGAAATAAAAGGTATTCAAATCAGAAAGGAAGAAGTAAAATAATTTCTGTTTGCTGATAATTTAATCTTGCATATAGAAAATCCTAAATACTCAACCAAAAAACTGTTGGAACTAATCAACGAATTCAATAGTTTCACAATACAAAACCAACATACAATACTAGTTGCATTTCTACATGCCAACAGCGAGCTATCTGAAAAAGAAAGAAATAAACTAATCTTATTTATAATAGCCGCCAAAATAATAAATTACAGGAATAAATTTAACCAAGGGCATGAAAGATCTATATACAGAAGACTATAAGATACTGATGAAAAAGACTAGACACAAATAAATGGAAGATAATTTGTATTTATTGATTATGAGCGTTAATATTGTTAAAATGTCCATACTACCCAACACCACTTACAGAGTCAATGCAACCCCCATCAAAATTTCAATGGCATTTTTCATAGAAAGAGAAAAAAAAATCCTAAAATTCACACGGAATCACAAGAGACCCCAAATATCCAAAGCAATCTTGAGGAAGAACAAAGTTGGAGACACAGATCAAGGAAACAGAATCAAGAACCCAGAAATAAATTCTAGTATATATAGTCAACTAATATTTGAGAACAGAACCAAGAATACTCGGGGCGCCTGGGTGGCGCAGTCGGTTAAGCGTCCGACTTCAGCCAGGTCGCGATCTCGCGGTCCGTGAGTTCGAGCCCCGCGTGGGGCTCTGGGCTGATGGCTCGGAGCCTGGAGCCTGTTTCTGATTCTGTGTCTCCCTCTCTCTCTGCCCCTCCCCCGTTCATGCTCTGTCTCGCTCTGTCCCAAAAATAAATAAACGTTGAAAAAAAAATTAAAAAAAAAAAAAAAAGAACCAAGAATACTCAATAGTATGTTGATACACTATTGTGTAAGGATTGTCTATTCAATAAATGGTGCTGGGAAAACTGGATATCCACGTGCAAAAGAATGGTATTTGCTGCCTTACACCGCTAGCAAAAATTAACTGGAAATGCATTAAGGACTTAAGCACAGGCACAAAATTGTAAAATTCCTAGAAGAAAACACAGGAAACACACTCCTTGATGTCAGTCATGTCCACGGGTTTTTGGAAATGACACCAAAAGCACAAGCAACAAAAGCAAAAATCTAAAAGTGGACCTATATCAAAATAAAAAGCCACTACACAGCCACATAAATAATGAACAAATTGAAAAGCGTATGAAACAGCAAAAGATATTTGCAAACCATATATCTGATAAAGGATTAATACCCAAAATATGTAAGGAACTCATATAGTTCAATGGCAAAACCAGAAAGCCCAGTTAAAAACTGGGAAGAGAAGTTAAATACACATTTTTCCAAAGACATACTAATGCCTGATAAGTATATGAAAAGGTACTTAACATCACTAAATCATGAGGAAAAAGCAAATCAAAACAAGGTATTACTTCATATCTGTTAGAATGGCTATTATCGAAAAGACAAGAAATAACAAATATTGGAGAGTATGTGGAGAAACGTGAACCGTTGTGTACCATTGGTGGGAATGTAAATTCATGCAGCCACTATGGAAAATAGTGTAAGGATTTCTTTAAAAATTCAAAACAGAACTACTGTATGATTCAGCAATCTCACTTCTAAGTATGCACAGAGAAAAATGAAATCGCCATATCAAAGAAATGTCTATACTCTCATGTTCATTGTGGCGTTATTTACAATGGCCAAGACATGGAAAAAAACTAACTATCCATCAATGGATGAATATATAAAGCAGATGTTGTGTGTGTGTGTGTGTGTGTGTGTACACACAATGATATGTATACATAATGGAGTAATATTCGGCCATAAAAAAGAAGAAAATGCTGTCATTTGTGACAGCATGGATGGACCCTGAGGACATTATGCTAAGTGAAATAAGTCAGACAGAGAAAGACAAATACTGTATGATTTCACTTACGTACAGAATATAAAAACATCAAACTCATAGAAGCAGAGAGCAGAATGGTGGTTGCCAGGGGCAGAGGGGTGGTGAAAATAGGCAGATATTGGTCAAAAGGTACAAACATCCAGGTAGAAGATACGTTCTAGGGACCTAATGTACAAGGTGGTGACTATAATTAACCATACTGTACCGTATGCTTAAAGGTTGCTATGAGAATAGAGCTCTCATGTTCTCCCATTACAACAAAAAGTTTGTAATTAGATGGGGTGAAGGATGTGCTAAGAGACCTAATTATAATAGCGTGTCATAATATACTCATATCAAGTCATCACATGGTGCACCTTAAACTTACGTAATGTTTTATGTCAATTATTTTTCAATAGACCTGGGGGTGGAGAAAGATGGCTAGAAAGTGCTTGTGTAGGCAAGTAGTGTTCATTTTAAATGTTCTGACAAAGAAATATCTAAGCAAAGACCTGCAAGGAGTGAGGGATTAAGCCATGCAGATATTTGAGGCAAGAAGTTTCCAGGCAGACATAAAATTAAGTGTAAAGCAAAATCTGGACAAGAGAAGGCAAGTGCGATGCTTAGGTTGTAAAGTGGGAGGGAGCCACTGACTTCCAGCTCCTGCAAATAACACTGGATCCTGGAGAGGCCCTGGAGGCAAGCTGTATCTGGCAAGTTTCTGGAATAGTAAGGTGTTGAGTCAGCCTGGAGCAAAGGAACCAGTATGGAGAGCAGCTGGCGAGTTCAGAGGCGTAAGGAGGCCACCTTAGGCCTCCCAGGCATTGTAGGGAGATTGGCTTTGATCTGAGTAAAATGAGCTATTGTAAGGTTTGAAGCTGAGGAGTGCTGTAATACAGGTTAAAAAAGAAAAGAGGAATAAAAACCAAGAAAGAATGAAATAAAACCGCCCTTCTGTTGAAAAAAATAAATAAAACTGCCCTAACGGCAGATGGTATAATTACCATAGAAAACCTAACAAAGTCAACAGAAAGCTTGTTGGAAAAATCAGAGATGGGCATGGTTGTTGGATTTGAAGTCAGCAATGAAACCAATAGTGTTCCTTTATGACAGAAGTACCAAAGACAAAATATTACAGAAACGAATATCTGATGTATAAGAACAAATGAGTAATATGTACATTGTCCAGGCACTAACTGAACAAAAACAGCCATGGTCTTTATAAATAAAATTTGAAAACTTTATTAAGAGAAAAAGAAAGATTGGAATAAACTGAGATGCATCTTATGTACAGGATTGAATATTTAAAGATATCCATTGTAACCCAAAAAGTCAATGAATTTAATGCGAAAAAGACAATATTTCCTTTTGGGGCAAACTTCAGATAGGCTCATTGCCCATCACGAACGATTTGAGGGGCGCCTAGGCGGCTCAGTCAGTGGAGCATCTGACTCCCGGCTTCACTCAGGTCATGATCTATCTCATGGTTTGTAAGTTCAAGCCCCGTGCTGGGCTCCACACTGACAGCACAGAGCCTGCTTGGGATTCTCTCTCTGTTTCTTTGTCTATCTGTCTCTCTCTCTGCTCCTCCCCTGCTCACACATACTCACTCTCTCTTTCTCTCAAAATAAATAAATAAACTTAAAAAAAAAAAAAAAGATTTGAGTGCCTTAAACTTGGGTTTCCTCTCTCTCTCTCTCTCTTTGTTTTGTTTTGTTTTTTTTTAAATATGGAACGCTTCACGAATTTGTGCGTCATCCTTTTGTAGGGGCTACGCTAATCTTCTCTGTATGGGTCCAATTTTAGTATATGCGCTGCCAAAGCGAGCGCGGGTTTCCTCTCCTATTACACAATTCGTGTTCGGGCATTCCCCTGCCCTGTGGGAATGGGGCTTGGAGAGCCTACACGGAAATGACGACAGTCTGGCTACTTCTATCAGCTATAACAAACGAGATCTCCTCTGTTTCTGTCTTGGAGTTTCACGTTCTCTGTCAGTAGAACGGAAACTAACTTGTTAACTTGCAAGTCGGTTACCCATATGGGAGAAAGTGAAATTGGATTCCCACCTGAAACCACACATCAAAATCGATTTCAGGTTGATTAAAGGCTTAGAAGCAAACGCCAAATAATTAAAACTTTAAGATGACATTTTAGGAGCATCTTTATGACCTCAATACAAAGAAGAATTCATGCCATAAGAAGTGGGAATTGTAATAAAAATTGATAAATTTAAATCTTTTAATACTGCTAATTTCTATTTATAAAAAAGGCCATGATCGTGGTGAAAAGATAAGCCATTAAATGGGAGAAGATATTGCTAATCCATATAACTGACAAGGGAGTAGTATTCAGAAAAAGTAAAGAACTCCTAATGTTATCAAAAAGAGAAAAACAAATCGATTTTTTAAATTAAGACAAATGCCGTGGAAGGACATTTCACTGAAGATATATAAAAAGGCTCTTAAATACATGGAAAGAGGCTCAATCTTATTTGGAACCATGGAAATACAAATTTTAACTACAATAAGATACATTTTCCCACCCACTGAATTGTCAAATATTTTCTTAAAAAATCAGTTTATATCCAGGGCGCCTGGGTGGCTCAGTCAGTTAAGCATCCAACTTCGGCTCAGGTCATGATCTTGTGGTTCGTGAGTTCAAGCCTTGTGTCAGCAGGCTCTGTGCTGACAGCTCAGAGCCTGGAGCCTGCTTTGGATTCTGTGTCTCCCTCTCTCTGCTCGTCCCCAGCTCACACTCTGTCTCTCTCTCTCTCAAAAATACATAAACATTTAAAAAAAAATTTTTAAATCAGTTTATATCCGACATGGAGTAGGGTGTGAAATATCAGAAACTTCACTACTGGTAAGAGGGTAAACTGATACACCTTTTGGCAAAATGTTTGTCATTACCATTTAAAGCTGAACATGAGCGTACTTTCAATCCCCACGTCCAATCCTACCTGGTTGCACAAGTGAACCAAATGATGCTTTTGAAAATGTCCATAGCAACATTGTTCATAATGATAAATCTTTGAAGGGTACCTGGGTGGCTCAGTCGGTGGAGCATCTGGCTCTTGTCTACTGGCTTGGGTCATGATCCCAAGGTCATGGGATTGAGCCTTGTGTTGGGGTCCATGCTGAGCATGGAGTCTGCTTAAGACTCTCTCTCTCCTTCTGCCCCTCCCACTGGCTCGTGTGCTCTCTCTTTCTAAAAATAAAATAAAATAAAATAAAATAAAATAAAATAAAATATTTTAAAATATGTATAATAATAATAATAATAATAATAATAATAAATCCTGGAAACAACCAATAACCTTAAGTAATGACAATGGACAACTAAATGTTACTATATTCACATAATGAAGTGCAGCTGTCAAAATCAGTGAATTACTGTCCATCCATTAATATGAATGGATCTGAAAAGCATAATATTGAAAAAGGGGAATTTAGTATGGCACAGTTACTGATTAAAAAGCTCTAAAACAGGTGAAAGTAAATAAAGTAGTGCTTGAGGATACAGGTATATGAATACAACCAGAATGAAAAAGCAAAGAATTGGCACAAATTCAAGATAATATTATAATTATCTCTCTGAGAAAGAGGGACCTACTCTTGATGACAGCACAGAGGGAATTGCTAAGGACAGAAAATGTTTTGTTTCCGAATCTCAGTTGTGGGTCCAAGGGCATTAATTTTATTATTATTGTTTTTAAGTATACAGTACAAACATTTTATTGGTATATTTCACAATAAAATTTCGAAGGCATTTTCAGTAGAACGGCCTGATGACTACTTCAACATATACATTATAAAGTATAGAAAGCCTAAATGCCCTTTGTAGTCAACAGAGACAAATTACTCGTTTTAAATGATGTTTTGGCGTTACAGCTCAAATATCTTTCCCAAAAGTCACTTCCCACTGCATTTTAGCATTTATGTAACACACTCTTCTCTTCTTGCTTCCAAAATTGGACTCCCTGACACATGGCAATCGCCTGTGCTCTCCTGTTTGTTTGTTTGCTTGCTTGTTTGTTTGTTGTTGCTTTGGCAAAAAGTGAAATTATGAGATAGATTCCTTTGCTGGAAAAAGGTGAGAGGCAACTAACCGCTCTAACGTTTTTGGCATTTAGGGGTGTCCATTTTTCTGTGGTTCTACACGTACTTCATTGTGAGTTAACATTGCAAACACTATCTGATGAGTCAGGCAGTCAATCCTGAGGGATCACTGGGCAGATGTCAGGGTAATGCCACACTCAAAATGGCACCAGATCACGATGACTCCGGAACGTAAACAAGTAATTCCCCAGCACAGAGTCCGACTCTTGTCTCCGTATCAAAACTTCGACCTGCTTTATTTCTGTCTTATCATATCTCTTTGGCCTGAGATATCTACTGATTTTTTCATTCATGAATTCGTAGAAAATCTAAAGCCAGGGGGTTAAAGGATTCTTAAAGTACCCGTCAGAGAAAGAAGTAAGGGGAAAGACAGTGGCGTGCTCAAACAAATTAGAAATTTTGATTACTACTGCTCGAGGCCAGCAATATTTGTGTGTTTCAGGCCCAAGGGTGCCAGGCCAACTGTGGAAAAGACAAAATTAATTAATGTTTTCTGAGATTAATTAGAAAATTAAATGGAAGTATAATGAAAACCAGCATGGTTTAGCTCACTGGATTTATAACTGCGTGCCACTAAATTTCAGAGTTGTTCAAAATTTCTATGTATTATTTGAATAAAAATGTAGTGAGATAGGCTTTTTTTTTTTTCCTCCAACTCTAGCACCTAATTCTAAAAAGAACTGCTAGAATCTTCACAGTATTATAAAGCATAGAGCTGTCTGGCAGCATTGGTCCGAGTTAATGTTCTTCTTAGAGTACCTTTAAGTGGTATAAATTAAAACGCTCCATTTTTGGGGTGGAATTTTGGAAGGTTGCCACACGCTATTTTGTTGGCCTCTCTACTGGATGGTCCCTCTGGATTTCACGGGCCTTTTTCCAGCTGAAGCCTTTTTGGTCAATGCATGACATCATCCATCAACCAGAGGAGGTATAAAGACAAAACAAGGCAATAAATGCCGGTGGGGGTACGCAAACAGCCAGACAAGCATGACTTCAGCTTTGCCACATGGAAGTTATGTGACAACTGTTTTCACCTTCTTTGACCATAAGTCTTGTTTTCTGTAGAATGGGTATATTGTAAATGTTTTGCATGTGTCCATTTCGAGCTGTCAGGTAATGAAACAGGAATGAGCCAATTATCCTATCACAATCCCATCAATGGGGATTTTACTATAGCTTAAGATGGCTGGCATTTAAAGGTATTCAATCATTGCAAATGTAAGAAAAACTATAAGTGCATACGATTCTGAGTAAATACAATTGTCTCTCATCAGACTTTAGATAAATCTTCCACCTGTCATGGCCAGTACTCAGGCATCTTGTTCAAACTTTACCTTTGCCCACTTTTCAAACCCAGCTCTTCTGAGTTTGTTTTCTGCTCTCTCTCCAGTGCTTGCATGTATAGATGCCACCATCGAATGTATTTTGGGATAAAGAGAAGACCAACCCAACTCTTCTGCTCACTATCAGCCAAGCAGTCACCAGAGCCAGCAGGATGCAGTGGATAACTGATCATGGAAGGTAGTATGTTTCAGAAGCCTGTGATTAGCATTAGAGCAGAGAATTTCACTCCATGTTCTTCATAAGCTCTCAAGGTGATTCTGAAAGTCACCATGTTTGAGAAGCACTCTGCTGCTGACATAGAGGTTGCCCTCAATTTATTCCTTTATTTTTCATCTCCTGTGTCACATGCACCTGGCACCGAGATATGGGACATAAAAAATGAAACTGCTGGCAAGATGGTAACTTACGGCAGAGATGAAACTCACCGTACACTCTAGAAGCATGGACGCTGCTCAAGGAGGTTTCAGTCATTGACATACCAGAAACTTGGTTTCACTTGGCAAACTGCCCTGCTACCTCTTAGACTAATGACAAGATGTCATGTATAAATGACTTTCTCTGTTTTGTTTCGGTCACTCCCAGAATGATCAGGAACTCACGTCATCTGTATTCAATCTAACGTCCAGTTCAGAGAAATAATAACCTCAGTGAAGGTAAAGAAAGTAGGCTTTAGGCTTTTGGCTTCCAAGATGAGCTAGGTTCAAGAACAGAAGAGGGAAAGGAACCCAAGAACAGGCAGTCCAGATTCCAGGACAGAGTGGGAGCGAGAGGCAAGATTCAGCATCTCTGGTGCCGGAAAGGGGGCCGCAGGGGCTGGGACGTGGGGAGCACCACCATGAAGTTAAAGCGGAAAGTAAAATTTCAGATGGAGTAAAGGGAGACTCAGAGTCATCTGTTGGCAGTGTTGGTTTAGTCTTAATTTGAAACACATTTCGTGAATCCCTTCCATTTCCTCTGTGCAAAACCCGAAAGCTTTCATACCTGCATTTCTCTTCCCAAGAGGCAAGCCCCCAACTTCCTCGAGTGACTGAATCTCCTACAAGCACTCCATTCTGCTTTAGAGGGAAATAAAGTATCCTGGCTAGCACGAAAATCTCTGCAACAGGAAAGAAGCCCTTCCACAGCTTTGCTGGGGAATCACTGCTTTGATAAGACCAGGTCCACAGGAGTCTACACACACAAGTTCGAAAATTCTTCAAACCAGTCTTTCTTGTTTTAAAATAAGATACAGCAGCAGCAACAGCCAGGCTTTTATCCGCGTGTTCGCATTTGAACACACTCCCCTACTTATAGGTCAGTTATGCCCATATGAGCGGTTATTTTTTTTTTCTTTCCATCCTCCCTCCCTGCTCCCTGGCTCCCTCATACGACTTTTATTTTTATTTCAGGTAGCACTATGGATAAAGACCTCAGGAAAAAAATACCAGTGCCCAAGACACTTTGATGGCCTTTTCCCTGTGTAATTATACTCACTCTTGATAACACTAAAGGCATGCCTGATTGGCGGTGGCACGGAGGCCTCCCTTTTCACAGGGAGATGGATTGTTTCTTTGGGCCTTGATGGTCTTCAAATTATCTCAGCGCCGAAAAGAGAGCAGAGTGAATTTTATTTTAACTCATTTTATTTCTGAATTTATTTCCCAGTAGCTAGGAGGTGGTGACTGCCCCAGCAGTCAAGTCAATTGTTATCTGTGGGACTTGATTATGTTTGGACCCAGTCGCTCATTTTGAGCAAGGCACAGTTAATGAGGAGAGAAATGAAAAGTGCATTGAGTCACAGTGTGTTTGTGGTAATTTGTGACACATTTACTCCACTCAGTTCTTTGTTTATTCCTCCCCCCTCCGCGCAGGTTCTGTGGAAAAAGGAGCAGATAAGCGAATTCACTGGTAGACAGTTAAGGGTGTTGAAGGTAATGAATCTCAGTATCTCCGTATCCATTGTTGGCAGTAATTGGGGCGCCATTCATCTCTACAGTGAAATGCCAAGAAGGCTCATCTTAATGAAACATCTTTTTTTCCCATTATTTCACAACATATTTTTCATTGACACGGCTGGTTTTCATTTTCCCTATGTCTTTGTGTGTGTGTGTGTGTGTGTGTGTGCACTCTTTGCCACTTTTCTAAATAATAGTCCATTAAACAGTTCACAGTGTGTGTTCTGTAGAAATGTAAAAAAGGGATTGGATGATACTAATTAAGGAGAGAGTTTGTTTCCACTTACTGCAGATCAATGGTGGGTTACGTTAAAGCTGCATTTTGTGATGAGTTTAACACACAAGAACAGCTGTGCTAAATACATATTTCAAGACACACAGGTAGGTCAAACAAACATTCCTTTCTTTGAAAAGTCTGTGTGTTAAAACTATAAATTCAACTTGCAGAAGTGTGAAGAGACACAAAGGCTAATTATTCACTGCAATCATTGTTAGTTTTAGTAGAAACTGTTAAGGATGAAATTGGGATATGTTCAGTTACTTCTAGAACTACTTTAATCTGGGTCCTTCAATGTATTGGTTTTGCTGTCGTATTTTCCCAGGCTGATTTTCAACCAAATTTCCAATTTAATAAGATGTTCTCTCTTTTTCATAAAATCATTTTGAATTGAGGACAAGTCAATGTGTTTTTGTGACTTATCCATAACTGTCTTTGTGATTATCTTTATCTGTTACATGATAGAATTCACTTATTCCCCAGGAGTATGACTTACCTCCTATACAAGTTGGAGGTACTATGGTCCAGTTCTGTGAATGACAATCAACAGCCATTAATGACTCTCAGAAACTCTGAGGGCCACCTGGATTAATAGAATTATAGAGCAAAGAAAAGGAAGAGAAAATATCTACGTCCGTCACATAATTTTAGCCTGCAATAGCTACATTCCAGAATGTATGCATGCAACCTGTATGTATACACATGTCTTGCAGGGAATGTTATTTTTTATAGCAGTAATATTCTTTGTGCGACTTCGTTTGACATTTAGGTACATGCGATAGGTAACTTATAGCGATGTTTTGCTTCACCTGCGTTGTTACTTGCGTATAACACCGTCTACCGCAGTTAGGGGTTTGCAATTGTGAAAGTTGCATTTTCACAGATGCGAGTTTACTACAATATTAATTTGCATCGAGCACAGTTTCCACCCAGGTTTGGGCGTGAAAGGTTGTACTTTATAACTGAATGAGATCAGTGAAAAGGCTTGCGAGGGGGGAAGAATCCAAGATGGTGTTTCTGATCCTACACCTGACTTGTAGGATGACTCAGGGCCAGTGGCCCTGCACCTCTGTTTAGTCGTGGATAAAATCCTCCTTGATGGTAGGGAGAATCATACCAGAGAAAGGATGCACAACTGACTTCGACAGATCACATATCTGGAGGGAAATGCAAGCCAGGGTGTAAAGACAGGGAATCAGGCTGTGAAAAAGCACATTTCTTTGAACAAGGGACCAAAAGCCCAGGAGGCTATGGTTGGTTATGGGACTCAGCTTCTCGGGGGAGCCCATAGAACTCATCTGGGTTCTGAACGACGGAAATGGTCTTTTGCATTTTCTGCATTCTAAGGCAACAAGATGAGAGAGAAATGTAACTCCCTAGTGTGATGTGAATAACATTGCATTCATGTCAATATATCTACATGTATTTTTTTATGCATCTTTTTTTTTCCACATCACGTTGATGTTTTTCTTTACCTCCTGGACATGAAATGTCTGTATCTTAGTTACCTCATCTCCTAAAGGACATAATATTTCTATCAGATTCCTGATGAAGGTTAAAAGAATCCCCAAAATAGCGTATGGGAAGCTCATTATAAAATATACATCTTTGATTTAACTTTGTCGGTTTGCCATGACAGGGTTGTGGTGGAAAGTGGGCGCTGACTCTACGTAAGGTAGTTGAATTGGCTTGTTGTTGTTATTTTTTTTTTCAACAAATATGTATTGAACGCTTGCTGTAAGCCAGGCAATGCTGTTGGCTCCTGGTTACAGCAAACAAACAGCCAAAGCAAACAAACTGTCCCGTCCTCATTGAATTTATGTTTTAGCCTATGCCCCTATTCTTATCATCACCTTGTTCATTCAAGAAGCAAAAAAAAAAATGTTCTTGTTCTGTTTGTTTCATTTGTTGAGTGTGCATGTTGCTGCTTAAACAGGTAAAAATCTTTCTCCATGAAACCCTAAGATTTGAGCGCTCAGAAGTGAAATGGACATGAAGTCATTCCGAAATTATAATGTCCAGAATTCTCCTTATTCTGTGTTGTTGTGAGGTATCATCACAAATTCTGCATTCCTTGGGCTTGTCTGACTTTATCTCCTGAAGTGTATTTGGGGATGTGTGTGTTGTCTTTTGGACCAGAATGAGATACTTGTAGCTCAGGGACCTCATTCTAGAGACTGATGCCAGATTGTGCACCAGAAAGGGATATGAGTCTCTCAGGTGGGGTTAAGAGCTGAGATAGGGGTGTGAGAACAGGAGGACCCAGAAAGCTTGGAATGGGGACAGTTGGAATGTGCAGACAAGAGACACCAATCAATAGCCTGGTCATGCTTTACCACTGGTTGGCTGAGTATTACTTGGATTATTTATATGATACTATGAGATATAAGAAGGTTTGGGCCCAACAAATGATTGATGATTTCCACCAGAGTGATGACAGTCGGCGTGTACGTGGACTAAAAAAGCCACAAATGTCAAATGGAAAAATCTAGAATTGAGCATAATTCAGATCTTGCTATTTGAACCACTTGAGCCGATGGCATAAAACTCAGACTCTCATTAGCCTGACCTTTACAAAGGGATAGAAAGCTCAGACTCATAAGATAGCTATTGCCACAGACTGAATGTCTGTGTCTACCCCCAAATTCGTATTCGTATTCGTATTCGTCTACCCCCAAACTCAACCCCCAAGGTGATGAGTTTTGGAGGTGGAGCCTTTGGGAGGTGATCTACTCATGAGGCTGGAGTACTAGTGGATGGGGTTTGTGCCTTTACAAAAAGAGATCCCAGAGAGTTTCCTCACCTTTCTTGCTATGCGAGGACCAGACACTGAATCTTCTAACACCTTGATTTTGGACTTTCCAGCCTCCGTAATTGTGAGAAATATATTTCTGTTGTTTATAAGCTACCTAGTCTGCATTATATTTATTGTAGCATCCTGAAAGGACCAAAACAATTGTAAAGAATAAATTATGCATGGAACCACTTTATAAACAATAAAGTAGTGATAAGTTATCATTTACACATGGCCTCACTAGTCCATGACTGATAGCATTTGAGAGAGAGATATGAGATGGCATTCATTCACTACACGGATCTGTACCAGAGCCGCCGATATTTTGGGGAAAGGGAACATCGACATTTATGGGAGTGTTTCAATGTGTTAGAACACTCACTTTTTCCTACTGATGAATAAGAATGTTTTTCCTCCCCTCTCCGGGTATCGTTACAAAGGTTTACTTCTCTTAGATTGAGGAGAAATTTTCTAGAATTAACCCCTTAGCTGCGAAATCATCGTAATAAATTCCTTTATTCTTCTAAATGGTAAAAGCATAAAAAATACACATTCAGGGCTGATGAATATTTGTAAATGTTTATTTCAAGTACACATGGAGACGATAACTGTAGGCCTTTTACCACAATTTGTACAAGGCAGAACTTGTACAATAAAATGTCTCATGCAGCCACATTGTAACTCTCCTTGCATTGGTCCTACAGTACAGGTTTGTAATGTTGTTTTTCTTCTTCCTATTTCTAGGATAAAGCAGACACATTGAGAGGCACCATAATGACAAAATTGGATAAGACCTTTTCTTGCCCTGAAGGAGTTCACCAGACTGTAGTCTTCCCAAAGGCAGGAACCGTCCCTCGTAATGTGATTTGGTCCTCAGTTCCGGGCACATTTCTTAGCATGGCAAAATAGGTGCTCAGCAATCCCTGTTAAATGGATGAGTTGGCGAGATAGACATGTATTTTTTTAAAGGTAGAAGAAACTGGTACAAATATTAACCAGCTATGTTGAACTTTCAAATTACTGTAGGACTTACGTGTATTATCTGCAGGTACTAGATGGTATCTCTTATGTTAAGCGCAAATGGGATCAAAGTATAAGTTCACTTGAATAGACAGTGTAGCCACATGTGGATTACTAAATGGTTGGAGGGTCAAAAGTCAACATTCAATCAAAGGTTAACATCACTACTGTAGGATGATGCTATGAGGTATAAGAATAAATATGAAGCTTTTCCCAAAAAGTAAATAATTATCCTGACAGTTTGATTATGAGAACAGAGTCATTTAATTTTGAGTTGGCATTATAGTATAGGAACAGAAATTTCGCAGACCATCAGAATTTCTACTACTTTTATAATTGCAGTATCTTAGGGGTGCCTGGGTGGCTCAGTTCGTTGGGCGGCCTACTTCGGCTCAGGTCATGATCTCATGATCCGTGAGTCCGTGAGTTTGAGCCCTGCATCAGGGTCTGCACTGACAGCTCAGAGCCTGGAGCCTGCCTCGAGTTCTGTGTCTCCCTCTCTCTTTGCACCTCTTCTACTCACACTCTGTCTATCTCTCAAAAATAAGTAAACATTTAAAAAATTAAAAAAAAAAAAAAAACAATTGCTGTATCTTACATTAAATTGGGATTCATTTTCTATTAGGGACAAGAGGGGAATGAGATATTTTGAGTGTGATATATATATATATATATATATATATATATATCTATAAAAATAAATTTTTCCTTATATTGAACATATGCCATATATTCTTTATTGTTTCTGGATTAAAGATGATATCTCATGGATGTTGTTGTGCATGATTTGGGAGTGTTCCTTCTCCTAGCTTTCAAGTAACAAAATGGATATTCAATTTTTAAATCATCCACTAGTTGTAAAAATTTCACACAAATTGAAGTATTCATTGGCCAATGAAGCAAATAACTAAACATTAGAATTACAGTCAATTCTTGTAATTCATGGTAGCTATGTTCTATAAAGATATCACAAACACTGAACCATTGCTCTTAAGGGAAAGGTTAGGTTCCCATGAGCTTCTGGTCACAAAATTTTCATCACCGGATCAACACATAACCTTGTTTTATGTGTGTTTCGGTTTAAAGACACCTTAAACGATAGATATTGTTGATTCATCAACACTGAACCTGCTGCAGGAGCTATTTTCAACAGTGAAATCCACAAAACTTTTAAAAAATGCAAACAACATGGCACTGAAAATACCAGGAGAAGGAAGCTTGTTTGCTGTAAGAGAGTGGGATGAAAAGGCAGGACACCCTTTTTCAACTTCAGGTGGGAAAATATGTAAGGTGGCTCAGACTGCCCCCGGCTCTGTGCAAGTTTGCATGTGACCCTGAAAGTATACAGGCACTGATTTTAGAGTTACAAATAAATTTTGGCAAGTAGACAAATTTGCAAACAGAAGATCCATAAAGAGTAAAGATTGTAGCTTGAAGGGTACCAGGGTGGCTCAGTCGGTTGAGCATCCGACTTCAGCTCAGGTCATGATCTCACAGTTCGCGGGTTCGAGTCCCCCATCGGGCTCACCGCTGTCAGCGTAGAGCCTGCTTTGGAACTTCTGTCCCCATCTCTATGCCCCTGCCCCACTTGTGCTCTCTCTCTCTCTCAAAAAATAAACATTTTTTAAAAATTTAAAAAAGATTGTAGTTTTAATTTTTTTTTTCAACGTTTATTTTTTGGGGGGGGGGACAGAGAGAGACAGAGAATGAACGGGGGAGGGGCAGAGAGAGAGGGAGACACAGAATCGGAAACAGGCTCCAGGCTCTGAGCCATCAGCCCAGAGCCTGACGCAGGGCTCGAACTCACGGACCGCGAGGTCGTGACCTGGCTGAAGTCGGACGCTCGACTGTGCCACCCAGGCGCCCCAAAAAGATTGTTGTTTTAAATAATACTTTAGTTGGTGTTATGATTACTTACAACAAAAAACTCCTATAAGAAAAGAAATACGAAACAAGAATATGGTATTGTTTACACTTTTTTAGCATGTGTTTTTCAAAAAAAAAAAAAAAAAAATCATGTCAGTCCTGAATTTAGCTAACTCATTTTCTTTTAGTTTTAACTGCCAGTCTATTTCTCTATTTAGTTACCTATTTCGGAGTTCCTACTAATATGTTCATGGATGAAACTAACGGTTTAAACGTGGTCATAACTTTATTACAGGATTCTCTCTCGCAATAGTTACTGTATTTGTATACCTCAGCAGAATTTTACCATTTAAGACACATACAGAAAATGTTCTAATTTTTTTCTAATTTTGCAAGAGAGAAATAAATCACGACGGCCTACCTTGTTGCCTTGTTCCCATTTCAGACATTATACTAAGTAGACATGATAAACTACAATAAATATACAGCCACAAGATCACTGACGGAATAAAATTCAGGGGAGCTTAAAACGATGCCAGGGCAGAGTCCAAAGCCAAATTAGTAGGGTTAACTAAGTATTTAAAAAAAAAAAAAAAAAAGCCAAACATCCGTAAACCCCGTTCAAAACTCTGAACCTCTTGGTTCTGATCCATTGTCCTTAGTGTCACTCCTGCCCCAGCACAGCCCTAACTTTCTGCACAAAGGTATCCACAATTGCATTCTACTACTAGCCAGGAACTTACAATTTAAAATCTGTTCTTGCATGAGAGGAGTCCTTTTTATCTGAAATAGTTTCTAATCAACAAAGAATTATTTAGATATTTCCTTGCCTTAGGCAGAAGACAAGGCAACCTTTTGAATGCATACCCTGGGGGTGTGTGAGATTTGTTGCACTTCTTTTTTCTGAGAGGCAGGACTGGAGTCAGATTGCCTACTGTTGTGTCCTGTCCTGACGCTTATTAGCTATGTGGTCCCGGGAAATTACTTTCTCTCTTTGCGCCCCATCTCCTTAGCCATCCAATAAGGACATCAACAGAGGTAGATGTCCTTGGGTTGCGGGATATGGGAGTCAGTATATGGAATGAGTGCCTGGCATGTCATAAGCCATTGGTAAACCTCAACCCTCATTTTATCTCATCACCAACGCTTTCTTCTGTAACCTCCATAACTGGCAGCCTCGTTCCTTCACCTCAGTACTGGACTCAGTTGAGACCAGTGTTATAATTAATTTTGGATGCCCAAATTCTGGCTGAATATTTTCGTTTTGACTGGATCATGTTATAGGACGAAGGTTATGAGATAGTCACTCCTGTGATTGAGTTATGTTATAGACTCCCTCTTAGCAGACCCAAGTGTCTCCTGTTGGCATTAAAGAAGATGCTGTGTTATAAGAGGGCTCCATGGATACGACCTAAGACCAGCTGCTAGTAGCTGAGAAAGATCCCCAGGTGACAGACAAGAAACCTCAGTCCTCCAACTGCAAGGGATTGAGTTCTTTAAGTAACATGAATGAATGTTTAACAAAAAAGACCTTGAGCTTCAGATAAGAACGCAGTTCTACAGACATCTTGATTTTAGACTTCCGTGACCCTGCGCAGAGAACCCAGCTATGCTGTGCTTGGACCTCTGCTCTACAGAACCTGTAAAATAGTAGTAAGTGTTGTTTGAAGCCACTAAATTTGTGGTAATTTGTCGCGCGGCATAGAAAACTAATACAATGGCCTGAGAAGTGGGAGGACTTTGGGAATGGCAACACTGGTGTCACAGTGAAAAGCCTCCCTCTTCAGGGACAGTCGACATATACATAGTCCAGATTCTCAGGGCATGGTGCATGCTGATGGCAATACATGTCCTCTTTCTTATTTGGAAACTTCAGCTCTGGGTCCTGTGGCCTACTCCTTGGTCCCAATGGCCATGTTAATGTTTCTTTCAGGAGAAAGGAAAAAAATATATATATGTATGTGTTTATATAAACACACACATATATATATGGGGGGTCTTTATGGTCATTCCACCTTGCCAGATTACATTTCACCTCTGGACAAGAGCTACTGACATATTTTGGAATCTTGAGTCATAGATGAGAATGTAACATAATGGCTGAATGATCAGCATCATCAAACCCATCGTATACCCAATATATACACCACTGGTTTCAAAGAGAATTAATGTCCTGTTGAGAAAACAAATGTTCCTGGAGACAAATTACAATCTTCTTCCTTCCTTTTGCCTTCATCCAAAGAAGGAGAAAGGCAAGGCCCTTTATTGTCTGTAAATGCTCTCTGCACTTGCTTGTCAAAATAGTCTGCTACAATTTGAATAAGGGACAGTTTTGAAATGTTCCCAACTTAACATTTTCAAGGGTAATATTTTCTTTAGAGTTGACAGACAAAGCCTCCATCTGACAAATGAATGTACTCAGGAGATTATATCAATGGCTAATCCAATTAAAAATCTTTGATATGTTCAGTTATCTCTGCTGTGAATTTGATGAGCTGTAGATTGTGGAGAACTGAAAGTTATATTTATTTTTCACTTAAATCTTAACTAATCATTTTTGTATTTAACTTTAGGGAAATTATTACTTCTAATTATTTTTCCTGATCTTTAGAATGAAATAAGCTAATAATAGAAGAAGAATCCTACCCCAAATCTGTTTTTTTAAGGTTAGTTTTTTTCTTGGTTATCATTTTAAGCTTAAGCAAACTTATTTTGCTAAATCAGTGTTTAGAAAGAAAAAAGAAACACATGAATGGGGCCAACCGATTGTTATATTCGTGTGTGTGTGTGTGTGTGTGTGTGTGTGTGTGTGTGTTTGGTTTGACTAGAGTTATGCCTCACAATAATGCATCAATTAATGATGTTGACCCAATTTCTAATTTGTTATTTTGGCATTCTCTACACAGATCCACCAGGTAGGCAGCCCGTGTGATATAATTTTTGGCTTTCAGAAACATTGCAAGAAAAATAGGCAATGATTATTTTAGAATAAAAGCACAATTTGAAAACCTTTTTAAAATGAAGTCATTAACAGAGGAGGAGCTTCTTTAGACTGTGGGGTTTTGTTTTGTTGCTGTGTGCTTGTATTAACATGAGAAAAGGGAGGGGCAAGAGAGTATTTTATTTTTTTATTTTACTTTATTATCTTCTTTTTCATTTTATATTTGGTGTGGGGAATGCCAATCCTCAGATTTGCGAGCACACTTCCTTTCCTACGAGAGTCATGTTTCTGATTTATAAGATGTTTCAAACTGTCTCCCTAATCTTTCCAATAAATACCAGTGTAGGAGCACCAGTGCCTCATAAGAATGTCGGAACTTAGGAATATCTGCTTATCTGCTAATGGCATCAAGGACAGCACTGCACCTTGCCCGGGGATTTCCAAACTAGATCAATTGTCTCCAGTTCGCTTGCAAATTCAAAGTTTTAAAAAAAAAGTGTTCATCTAGATCCTTTTATAAAAACCTCCAACCCTGCTTTCCTGTTTCGTTCTTAAAGTTTATTTATTTTGAGAGAGAGAGAGAAAGAAAGAAAGAAAGAAGAAAGAAAGAAAGAAAGAAGAAAGAAAGAAAGAAAGAAAGAAAGAAAGAAAGAAAGAAAGAAAGAAAGAAAGAGTGCAAGCAGGGAAGGGCAGAGAGAGAGAGGGAGAGAGAGAATCCCAAACGGGCTCTGCACTGTCGGCACCTCAGAGCCTGACACAGGGCTCGATCTCCCAAACCTTAAGATTGTGATTTGAGCCGAAATCAAGAGTCGGATGCTTAACTGACTTAGCCACCCAGGCACCCATTGTTTTCCTGTTTTAAATTCTACTTTGTAAAATGTTACCAGCAGAAAAACCACTTCCAGCGAAAACATTTTCCTTTATGAAGTGCTTCCCCCATGAAGAGAGCATGGCTGTGATGAGAATTCTTCTCTCCCAGTCATTTGGCTACCACAAACTTGGCCCTCCTCTACTTTGCATCCCTAAAGCTTTGCATGTGTGATTATCATAACTCCCTTTTCTGTGGGACTATGTGTAATTAAGTTTTCAATCAATTTGACTAATTAAATGGAAGCACTGTCTGTGGGCTAGGTTGGGGGACTAGAAATCTGGATTTCTGAGTATTACCACTAACTCACTAGGTGAATACAATGGGTTATTTAATGTTTCATTCTACTATGAAGGGAGTAGAGAGGAAGTATTTAAGGTCAGGTCTCGAGGGTCCCATTTTTTTAAGAACCCCAAATTCCTATCTCTGTCTGAGGTTCTGTCTTGAGCCTCAGATTCAAAGTCCCAGCTGCCTCTCCTTGCAGGTGAATTTGGAACCTCAACAGGTCCATCTGAAAAGTCAGCCACAAAGGACTAGATAACCCTGGGGGGATACCGCAAGACCCTGGCTAAGGGGGTGGAGTAACATCACCGAACTGGGTTTTAGAGGCTTCACTGTTCAAATGGTGGTAGTCACAGGGAGAAGACTATCTTAAATTCATTAGTAAAGCCTTTGATTTTCTTTTATTTCTTCATTGAGCATGAATTAAGTATTGTACTGGGAAAATATTCTTTGCTACGCCAATGTTTGTAGCTTTGGAACAAATATGAAATACTAGGATATAATTGCTAGAGGGCACCTTAGAGATACTGTAGCCCAACTTGCTCATTTTCTATAAAGAAGGGAGTCCTATGAAGGACCAGGACAGGCTATCTCAGAAGGTGCTAGAGCTCTGTGCTTCCTTCCCAGAGCTTTTACAACTGTGACACTACCCCATGCCAGGTGTCACCAACATTGACAGTCATGGCTGCTTGGGCCGCTAAGCATGAGGAAACACTTGGAGCAAACACTGCTCAGCTCAATGGCCCAACAGTTGGCCACCATCTATCATCTCTTGGGTATCCAGAGAATCATGATTCCCTCCTTGACCCACCAAAGCACAAGGCAAAGTTTCCCTTACTTTAAATTCCTCAGTCTTTATTTAAATAATCTCTGTACTATCATGCATTATTAATAATGCCTTGGATATGTTATTTAGTTATTTCCTGTGTCTTTTTCACATCACCCTGCAACATTACAAGTTCCTTGAGGGGAGAGGCCGTGACTTCTTTGGCATTTCTAACAAAACTTACTACTTAATAAGCATGCATTGGGTTTACATAAATCTCCACGGAGACATGAGAAAAGGGTGAGTTTTGTTTGTTTGTTTGTTTGTTTGTTTTTCAGCCACCTTTCAATGTTCCTGTCATGGTTAAACAAGGAAATAAAGGACCTGGGCCTCTGGTAACTTTAAACTAGCTCGGTATCCAAGCACCAATTCATTAAAAGCATTTACAGTTTCAAAATGAAAAGCCAATTTTTGCTAATGTTTAATTGTTTTTAAATTGTAGATTACGTATCTAAATTTTGAAATTAGAACACATTTTTAAAAGTTAATATAGATAAGTCAATAACTAATGCAATTTTTGAAGATTGGTTTACAGTGACCCCAGAATCAATAGTTGCGATCTAGAAATATGATATATCTCCACACCAGAAATGAAACCATTTTGCTTTTCCCTGCTAAACTAATTCTTATTCCGTCATGCGTACTGCTCACAAATGTTTCAGGGAATAATATGTACTAGAGCTATCAGGGACAGGCCTGCAATGTTAAATAGTACCAAGTCAAAGATGACAAGCCTTGTCATTTAATGAGTCAGAGATCAGATACTAATATTGTATTAAAACTAAGTGACGTGCGCTCATAGTTTGCTTCTCTCTTCACTTGCAAAATGTCAGCAGAGAAGCAACAGGAAATAGAATGTGGGAAACAAAAGTTGCCCATACTTGAAGGATGGCAATGAAACAAAATGAAATTTGTTTAATTGAAATAACGAATTGTTTAATTAAAAGAAATTCATATCTCCTATTCATTAAGATATGCATCATCAAGATTCATTTTAGAATAAAAATCTAATATCTGCTTTGGAACTTCACTGCTATGTTCACATACTTTTATATTCCAGAATAATACTGCCTGGTGGAGGAGGAAAAAAAAAATCTGCATTTATGCTTCTCTATGTTCTGCACATATACCACTGTCTCAAATAAAATTAACAGCTTCAAAAGAAATGCATCAGAAATTATGATTAATCTAGAGATATAAATTGCAGGTGAGAAGGAGTATGACTCAGAGAACTCTTGAAAGCTTTAAGATTTAAGTCTCTTAAAATTTACATTCATATCCACTGAATGGTGACAGATCAAGGCATCTCTAGGAAACTCTGAAGGCAGCTGGCACCTTGCATACTGCTTTTTTATGGGAACATTTAGATGAGTAGAATAAAAATTCTCTATTAAAAATAAAATTGATCATTGGAGGAAAGAAACTGATTTCAGAATGTAAAATACACACAACCACACAGTTTTCAATTCTATGTTGGTTGAAAAGATCTTACTTCTTGGTTCCTGGTAACGAAATATCAAATTATGTGGAGTGACATCTGTCTCCATTAAATAGAGTAATTTTCCAGAGAGGAACAGACTTTCAATGCAACATTAGAAGACTTGCCCGTTGACAGGAAAGAATGTTCCTTGACCTGACCATTGTTGATGGGACTCTGATGTGTTCTCCCAGGAGTGGATGGTCTAAAGCATTGATTCATTAGTCTGTTTAATCTTCAGGCTTGCTAAGAAAGAGATCCTCCTTGATTTAAAGGCTGTCAGGCTGTCATCTCAAGAGGTTCATCCCTTGTCATTCCCTCCATCCACAATCAAAGAAAATGACTCTTAGCCCTGTTACAAAGAATTAGCATAAAGAAGAAAGAAATCTAGAAATAGAACCTGAAGTTTTTACCTAGGGACATCTGCGCTTCTGTATCCACCTACTTCTACTCTCACTGTGATTTTCAGTCACTCAGGTAGATATATTCTGTCCTCAATATGAAATTACCAGTTTTTTTTAAATCTCTGTTGAAAGCAACATGATCTGGTTTGTGTTGAGTTGACAATTGTGGCTTTTAGCTTTGTCATTATGATGTTATTATTTAGAATTAAAGTTTTGATACAGGAACCCAAACACATTGCAAGGAAAGTTGAGAAGAATAGATTTTATTGGTGAGGGGAACAGAACAGTGGTGAAGTCCAACAGGATTAACTGTTGAAGTGCCTGGAATTGACACATTTTAGATTACAACGTCGGACTGGTTGGGAATTCACATCGGTCTGTGTTCTGCTTTAAAACTTCCAGATATTTTAGGGCTCCTGGGTCACTCAGGTGGTTAAGTGTCCGACCGTTGGTTTTGGCTCAGGTCATGATCTCATGGTTCGAGCCCCTCATCGGCTCCATCCTAATGGTGCAGAGCCTATTTGGGATTCTCTCTCTCTCTCTCTCTCTCTCGCTCCCTCTCTGCCCCTCCCCTGCTTGTGCTCTCCCTATCTGTCAGAATAAACTTTTAAAAAATAAATAAATGAAATGAAATAAAATTGACAGATATCTTTTATAATTTATTAATTTATGTTATGTTATGTTATGTTATGTTATGTTATGTTATGTTATTTATTTATTTAGAACCCAAGTGAAAATCTACGTGCTTAGAGGCTGAATTAATGTTATGGAAATATTTACTGTTTTGATACCAGGTGACAATGCAGACCTGGCATTGTTAAGTGGCAGATATCCACGTTTATAGAAAACCATATTTACATTTGCATGATTATATTTAGCTACCACCCAAATCATACTGGTCGATTCTGGTTGAGATTTGTTCTATTAAAAAAAAAAAAAAGATTTATTCTATTTCTCAGTTTCCAGATCTCAATAATTGAGCTCGTTAATGTAACCACCACTCTGATCATTGGCATTGGATTGAGTGGACACTGAAACACTATAATGCTGTTTTTGCAAGTGTGATTGGAGGAAACACACTATGTACTAAGGGCTCACACACCCTTGTTACTGGTGCAAAGTTTTACACTATGTGATCGGGAAGAACACCCCTTTGATTCTCTCCACCTTCTGTCTCAATATAGCATTCATCAAGATCAGTATTCACCAAGATTCTATCATTGGTAGTCTGCACTCCATTCTCTCTTTTAGCAGCCTCAGGCTTATTCGTGACTCCACCTTCTACCTGCCTCACCACTGTCGTTTCTGCTTACCATCCATTCTATCTTGGAAGTATTCCTGTATTGGCATCCAACATTCTGTATGTTCATGTTCTTATCTAGGCTATTAAAATGGCCTCCTAACTGGACTACCTGCTTTCAGTTCTGCCCCCTTTCTAATTCCTTGTCAGAGTTTTGTGAGAGTAAATTCCTATCATGGTTCTCTCTCCTGAATATATCCTGCTTCCCCCCATTGTCTATGCATCAAGTGCACTCTTCAGCTGGATTATTATCACTGCAGCCCTAAATCTTGGTTAAACACGTCTTCATAACTGTATATCTCTTCATACCTACACCAACGTGGGCAATGTCCCATGGATCCCTTTCCTCCCCTTGCTCTCTTTCACACTTACCCTCCACTTGAAAGGGCTCTTCCTCCATATCTTCATGTCCGCATTGTGTACATTTCAATGCCTGACAAGAATTCTCCCCCCACCCAACTTATATAAGATTCTTAGCTAGAAAAAAAGTTATGCTTTTCTTTTTTTTAACTCCCGTGTCACCATTCACTGGAGCTTCACTTATGAAATATCATTTATACCATCTTCTTAGGTTATTTATACATTAACTATAAATTTCTTACAATTGAAGTACATGTCTTTTAGGTTCTCTGACTCTCCAAAAACCCACCAGTATATTTTAGGTTGCATACCATAGTCTAACACATGGTTAATTACAAATATTTTCCAGAATCTTTATGGTTATTATTCTTATAGCCATCTACATCTACCCAGACCAAGAGTTTTGTATTATAATGTATTTACATCTGATCTTTGACTCAACTTTGAAGAAAGGGAAGAGTATTGCCTTTTTGCAAAAAGCCGTGGGGGCATCTATTAAAGGCTGGCAAGTACATGGAAGATGAGTTTCTTCTGGGATGAGGGGAAATGGAGGTACCTTGTCTACGTATTTGAAAGAAAAGCTCGTGGCCCAAAGAAAAGAGCACGCCTTTACCAAGATGGAGGTCAACATGCTCAAGAATGCTCCTGGATGGAAAGCGTGACCACCCAATGCCTGACCACGTCACTGTACAAGAATCCATTGCGCTGTGTTTTGCTGCAGTAGAGGCATCAATTAATGTCACTGCAGACTCTAGTATTAGACCCAGGAACATGCCCTTCCCCTCAAAATTTGTGTTTGAGGAATTATAAATGGAAACCTTTGAGTTGGGAGTCTAAGAAGGTGGTGCAGTATTGGTGGCTATTTCTTGAAGGTTATCCCTGGGCAAGTTGAAGGAAGTTGAGTTGACGTATCTTCCCTCGTACTACTACTCCTTTTCTCCTTTCCTTGTTGAATACGAAGACCAATGACCTTAAGGCAGAGCGCCGAGTGGGTGAGGTAAATTCTGGGATGACATCCTTGGGGGCTGGGTTCTCTGAAGAGTGGTGAAGTAACCGACCAATAGATACAGAGTGGAAGCGAGAGAAAGAGCAAGAGAGAAGGTCGAGGAGCTTTTAGATAGTCACATAACGTACAGAGATAAAGTTTACAAGTATTTCCCCTCTTTCCTAACACTTGCTTTCTAAGGAACGCCATTGTAAGATAAGGATAAAAAGAGCTAAGCAAGGAATTTCCATCCTACCTAATCAGGTAGTCATGGTAAGAAATGAGAAAAAAGAAATGTAGACCATCTGGCCCCAGACAGAGCTTAGGCTTACCCAGCTACAGGCTTGCCACAGGGAGAACTGGGTCCTCAGAGTCGAGTCACTTTTCTCGCTGGAGCACCTAAGGATTTTGTAGTCTCTGCTTTCATCCCTCTTTTTAGAATGTGATTTTAGCCATTTCTTTCAATCAAGTGCAAATGACAGGTAACAGCGTAACATGTCATTCTTCCCATGGATATCTGTATTTCAACAAAGGATTAGTCTTTAAGCTCAAGTGTCTTCCATGATGTTTCAGGCAATCTCTTAAAAATAGGGTAACATTTTAAAGACATCTGGGTTCTCATGAGATCTCTAAAATCCCTCCTGAGTGGACACATAGGGAAATAAGAGGGTCTTGTTAAGTAGACTACCCTACCCTGCTATACCTGTTTGAAGGAGGTACTGTCTTTTATGAGCCAGACAGCAGGTCCTTTGCTGAGGATAATTAGCTTAAGAGTTCTTTGCAGTAACGTGGCTTCTTTAAATGTCCTGTTACTTTTGTTTCCCATGACTTAACTATTCACCTCCTTTGTGATGCACAATTTATATCCACTTCAAAAAGACACTGAAAGTCCACTTTGTACAACTGATGCTCCTAGACTGTTGAGTTCCAAACAATTGATTTCCAGATAAGAAAATATGAAATGTCTTTAATTGACCCTTCTATGAATGGCAGGGTTTAGTGTTTTTAAAAAGGGTGTAGCTAGGAGGAAATGCCTTTGCCAGCCACTCTCTTACGCTATCATTGAAGGAGGCTGCTTTGCTAATTATTCTCAGGAAAGTATAATGCTTGTGGGGTTCAGACGAGTGGCAAACTAAGAGACTCAAGTCTGTGCTACACAGAAAAAACATCTAACTGATGATCTCCTACATAGCAGTCTGTGCATGCAAGGATGCAGGAGGACACACAACTGAGAAATATCACTGCCCTCATGAAGCTGACATTCCATGGGGAGGTTGAGGCTGATTTAATTCTAGATGCTCTAGCAAGTGGAACAGTCTCCTGATTTAGATGGACCTGAAACAGCTTGCTCAAGACCCCTCATCTTACATAAATGCAGGAAAAATCAGCACAGTAACTAAAAGGACATCAGAAACTTGAATAAGCACGGGGGCGCTCGGCTGGCTCAGTTGTTTGAGCTTCTGACTTTGGCTCAAGTCACAATCTCACGGTTTGTGAATTCGAGTCTCGGGTCGGGCACTGCACAGACAGTATGGACAATGCCTCTGACCCTCTGTCCCCCTCTCTCCCTGCACCTCCCCCGCTTGTGCTGTCTCATTCAAAAATTAATAAAACATTTTATGGGGCGCCTGGGTGGCGCAGTCGGTTAAGCGTCCGACTTCAGCCAGGTCACGATCTCGCGGTCCGTGAGTTCGAGCCCCGCGTCAGGCTCTGGGCTGATGGCTCGGAGCCTGGAGCCTGTTTCCGATTCTGTGTCTCCCTCTCTCTCTGCCCCTCCCCCGTTCATGCTCTGTCTCTCTCTGTCCCCAAAATAAAATAAAATTAAAAAAAAAAACGTTGAAAAAAATTAATAAAACATTAAAAAAAAAAAGACTTAAGCATCTATGATGCTTGCTGAATGAATAGAATTTGAATTTTCCCCTATCTAACTTGTAATAAAGGAATGGAATAAAAGTTATATCTCTATATGTAAAGGATTAAAACAGTAATCAAGACTACCACACGTTACCCCATTCCAGCAAACTAGCTCTTAGAACGCAAAATCAAGAATTTCCCCAGTAGTGGAATTTTGTTCTCTCTGTGATAACTGGCCAAGAAATTTAAGTAAGTCATGTGCCAAGCCCATCCTCTTATGCTCCCTCTAGTTTTACTAGAGAATTAACCACGATTGAGGACCATGTTGGAAAAGTATGGTTTTTTTTCTTTCTTTTTCTGAATGTGCCATAATGGACTTGGGTTTGATTAAAAGAAAACTAAAGGAAAGATGTTACCCATTAACATTAAATGATGGTGCCGTTACTTTGAAAATAGACCCTGAGAGGTAATAAAATTATGGAATATAATCTGCTACTGCTAAAGACGACAGCAAACAAGACTTAAGTAGGCATGGATAGTAAATCAACACTCAGCACCTTCCGTAAGGTCTGCTGCTATGACATCTGTCCATCCTCTATCACTGGACTCTCAGCTGCAAAGGACCTTATATTAATAGTCGCTCTGGGTTCAACATCATTCACGTTCACTGTCAAGTCACCACAAATCCCACATTCCCCTCATCTCTCAGGCTTAAAAAATTCATTTAACACCAAGGGCTAATTAATTAACTGGATTTTCTTATATTTAATAGAGAACATTCTAAGCCATTAGAATCCAGCCTTGTTCAAATTTAGGTCACTGAAGAGTTACAAGAATGCCTGTCAACAGAAAACCTAACCATTTTTTTCTTGGATGTCATTTTATTAGTAATCAGGTTTTCAAAAACACCATGTTAAAGCAGAGCGGGGAGCGGGGGGTGGGGGGCCCTTCATAATTCCCATCAGTATGCAAGTACTTATTTCCAAGATGCTTTCTTCATTTTACGCACAAAATGAACTTACCTTTAACACATGTGGTATCACAAATAAATAATACAATACAATAAGTGGTATAATTCATTCTAGAAATAGTGTAAAGATCTAATGCTAAATGTTTGTGTATATTTCATTATAGGGGGGTCGCCTTGTTCTCTGTGGCTAAAGGCGGTAAATGAGCTTCCTAAAACTATGGCTGTCAGTTTTTCCTATGTTGGAGTTGTCTGATCTAATAACAGCTAGTGTTTTATTTGAAGTTGGCAAGCTCCCAATAGCAAACAAAAGCGTGAAAGAAAATAGCGATTTCTATCCGTGTATACAAATAAAGTGACTTTATTCTGCAAAGCTTCAAATTGGCAAATATTCACGTATCAATTTCCATAAACACCTCTGAAACTAGATCATTTCTCCCGGGCAAATCTAAGACCTCTATTTCTTGAGGATGAGAAACCCCAAGTTCCGTTTACCATCAGAAATATACTTTCCATCATTTTGTATTACCTGCTCAGATTTACTTAAAGATTGTTTTCCAAAATAAAACCCAAATGCATCCTGTGGCAAATTCACAGTAGGAAGATTCAATCAAGAGCTAAATCATTTCTAGAGATTTATCCTCACGGATATGAATGGACTGTTCTAGCCAACAGCTCTCTGAAATCCTTTGGGTTAAAGTTTCATGACACTGTTCAAAGCTGAATTTCCCAAAATGTTAATTCCCAATGAAGTTACATTTCAAAATGTTCAAACTAATGTGAGGTGGTTTGGATTTATTTTTGTATTCTTCCCCTAGAAATGTAGCTGAGAATACTCGCTGAAGTAAGAACTCTCTCAGATTTTAGCTCCCATTCTATAGAACTGTTTCTAGAGAATGGTTTTCTTCAAAAGTGGAAAGTCAACCTCACAGAAATAAGATTTCCACAAAACTTCTGTCATATTCTTCAGGGAATACACAAACTATGGACTCTATTAACTCAAATGGCTTTCCTGTGACTGGCTGATCATTCCAGAATATCAGGCCTAAATGCCCAGAGCATAGACACTCTCAGGTAGCAGCTCAAGAAGCAAGAACAAGCCTAGAATCATCTGAGGGCGAGGGAGCAGGAGGGCTGGGTTGATTATCAGGTAGCTATAGGTTAGAACAACTCCATGGTTTTCAGGGTAGATCTTGAGTCCTAGAAGTCTCTTCAGAACAGCCACCAAACTTAGCAAATGTTAAAAATCTCACCGGAAGGGCAATGACCCAAAGGCACAATGCAGTTTCTCAGACTGTGGATAGCTTGCAAGAGGGTCAGTTTCCCTCACTCTGCAGCCAACAGTGAGTCTCCAGGTCTCAAGAAATTTGGGCCTGTAGGATTCACCTTGGAACATTTGAATTGTCACCTTGACACTCATAAGAGATGACCATCATAAATCCCAAGGATTCCATATTGAGAACGCTATGGTTTTTGTCATTCCACTCGTAAAGTTTATTAATACTAACAGGGGGTGACTTTAATGAAAGCGAATGTGATTTTAGTAGTGCAACAGCAACTAATGGGCTACTAGAATCAGGCCTTTGCTATGCAAATGTTTTCCAACCTATTACCCTTTCATTCGGAGACTCTAGCTCATCCTTCTTTGTGGAAAAAGTAAAAACCTTAACATGAGAGAGACCTTCAAGGGCTAAACCATGAATGCTTACTAGAGCATGCCAATGGTCTGTTTTCAAGAACTGAATCATCTTTCAGGACAAGACCTATACAGTTCTTTGATCGGCCGATGATACCCAGCAAAAAAGTACATTGTACCAGGCAAATGTTCCCTAAATACTGGCCACGTAAATTTAAAAGTGAATGAGTCAATGAATTTATCACTAAAATGATGGCATCACTGTAGTCGTTCTTTGTATCAAGTCTCTGGAGTGACTGAAAGCATCACACAATAGCACTGCTTCACCTCATGAAAAGCCTAGATCCAGGTCACCCTTCTGTTTGATATAAATCCCTTTGGCGAAAACATGATTCTACCAGCAAGTGTGATTTAACTGATTCTAATTTCATCATCGAAGTAGATATGAGAATAAAGAATAAGCATCAATACCAAATAAAGCATCATTAACAAAACTCACACATATCCTGAGTATCATAACATCATTTATGTGGTGATGATGGTATTGAAATACTTTTAAAATCTGGCCCTGTGAATGCTAAAATACAGCGAAATAAACATTGAGTGGGTCTCCTGTTAAGATGTTTCAAAGTTTTAAACCAAATGATTATTTAAATTAGGCATCACAGGTTTAGATATAATAATTATATATTCGTTTGCTCACATGCCTTATGATCAGAGAAATTAATAGTTTAAAAAAATGACATCTCTTCTATATAGTGATTTTTCTGGACCTTCTGTGGTTTAATCACATTCAAAAGTGACGATCCATTTTTTGTTTGTTTTTTTTTTAAATTGGGGAATGATAATAACAGTTCCAACATCATGACATTATATCAATTCTGAATGCCATTATAAATGTAAAGAATTCCTGAAACAGTACCATGATGAAACAACTTCTATTTCTACATTTAAGTAGTGCCTACATATCGGTTCAATGGGATTTGCTCATCACTTAAAAAGTCAATGTAACTCAGTTACAGCACCCGGGTAGCTGAATCAGTTGAACGACCAACTTTTGATTTCAGCTCAGGTCATGATCCTGGGGTCGTGGGATGGAGCCCTGTGAAGGGCTCTGCACTGAGCATGAAGCCTGCTTGAGGTTTTCTTTCCCCTTCTCCGCTGCCCCTCTCCCCCACTCATGCGCTCTCTCTCTCTCCCTCTTTCAGTTAATTAATTAATTAATTAAAATGCAATGTAACTATTCAACATTTGCGACCTGCAGCTGTCTTATTACTTTTCTAAAGGAGAGTGGCTTCACGCTTACCAATTGCTTGCTATCCAATCTGCCGGGATTGGGTGTTGAAGAGGAAGGCTTAGACAGCCAGCAAGGGTTTACCAAGTCAAGCCAGGGCAGAGCGACCTCAACTCCACCAAGAAGACTAAAGGTTGAGAGCAGGAAGATGGAGGAGGGCTGCAGGAAAATACGAGGTTGGTGGAGATGCTTTAAGTCTAAGCATATAAAGAACCTAGCAAAGTGAAGAGAACCAAACAAAACGAAGGAGGACAAGAGAGAGCCGGGGGGCAGCCCTTGGGGCAGAGACAAGGTGAGGCTTAGGGTCAGACAAGGAAACCTGTGGACCCGGCTGCTACTCCCCCACAGGTCAGCTTACTCTCTGGGGCTTAGGCTGCCTCTGCTAGACAAGGTTTGGGGTGGAGGCTACATTTTAGAGGGAAAAGACATTAATGCTTGCAATGGAATTCTTCATAGATTTTTTTGTGATCACTGAATTTATATTATTCATTAATTTATATTATTACATATATTAG
Source organism: Herpailurus yagouaroundi (assembly GCF_014898765.1). NCBI lineage: Eukaryota > Metazoa > Chordata > Mammalia > Carnivora > Felidae > Herpailurus > Herpailurus yagouaroundi. The sequence goes on along the minus strand of NW_024412441.1, from coordinate 22,892,915 downwards.
ATTTATATTTAATTTACATATTATGCTACTGCACATTTTCCTACATTGCCATCAGCCAAATGTAGCCATTGTTATTATGTTTATTCACTCTGTTTTTATCTGGTATATATTTAAATATCTGCAGTCATATTGTAGGTATATTTTCACCTAATACATGTAATTTTTTTTAATTCTTTTTAATGTTTATTTATTTATATTTGACAGAGAGAGACAGGCAGAGAGAGAGGGGGACAGGGAATCCCAAGCAGGCTTCTGGCTGTCAGTGCAGAGCCAGAAATGGGGCTTAAAGCCATGAGATCATTAATGGCAGAAATCAAGAGTCACACACTTAACCAACTGAGCCACCCAGGCCCCCCTATGTGCACCTAATGCATTTTAAATCATACTAGTTTAATAGATAATCTTGGTAGTGTCACTGGCCTCAGCATTTGGATCCCTGTATCAAAGGCATCACTGATATTTTTGGACTGTGTGCCTGGCCTCAGAATATCCTCCCTTCATTCCTACTGGTACCCAATTCCACAGGAAAATGAGTGGCTAGTTAGTCCCAACGTCCTTCTCCAATTTCACACCCTCAGTCTGGTATTCAACTGATATTTTCCATGTTTCCTGCTTTAGATTGTAGGTTATTTCCTAATTTCCAACACTGACTCGAGTTCTTTTTCTCTTTGTATTTTCTTCATCATTGTTTTCACCTCTGAGAAGCCAGGTCATAGAAGATATTGTGCAAGTCAATATCATGGCCCCAATTCAAGCCCCCTGTTTGGGTAGCCTACCTGACTCATACTCTTTTTTATAAATGGAGCCTTTCTATCTCTTTCAAGATCCCCTTCCAGAAACAGCTATTCCGCCTTTGAATTGCACCTGGTTTGTTACAGGGTCACAGAAATTTGGTAGTGTAATGACCTTCGATTTGAATTTAAGAATCCGTTTCTTTTTTTTAAGTTTATTTTTATTTATTTTGAGAGAGAGATAGAGAGCAAGCAGGGGCAGAGAGAGAAGGAGACAGAATCCCAAGCAGGCACTGCACCATCAGCGTGGAGCCCAATGCAGGCCTCGAACTCATGAACTGTAAGATCATGACCTGAGTCAAAGTCATGGGTCAGACATTTAACTGACTGAGCTACTCAGGAGCCTCTAAGAATCCATGCCTTTAGATCATCTAGAACTTTGTTTCTTCTGTCAGTGAGAATAGCTTCCCTCCCTGACTAGTTTACTTGAGTTCAACAAATATTTACTGAGCACCTGATCTGTGCCATTAAGGAATAGCCATACACAAACTAATACGACAAGCCCCTACTTTCTTGGAGCCTAGGTACTAATAGAAATAGACAAAGACATAATGTTTAGCAAGACTGCACTTGATCAAATTCTATATATTAAGATGAAGTTTTAAGCAAGGAGTCAGAAAACCTGGATTCAAATTGTGACTTTGTTACTGTCAAATGTAAACTGTCAGGTCTCTTAACTATTTTCATGCTAGTTTCTTTGCACGCCAAACTATTATAGCCATACTGGCTGCATAGAGGTTTGTAAAAATGGATTGAGGAAATTTATGTGCAGTAACACATTCAAATATAAGCATTTAACTGTAAAGTGTTTGTTATTATGTGATAGTCAGCCTGTGTTTCTGAGCACTGCGATTGCGTTACTGTTTACGTATTGTCACTGCCCTCCAGCCCAAGATCAGCAGGAGCACAACTGTATTTGACAAGTTGGATGTGTTGCTCATCACAGAAGGGGGGTACGCACATTGCAGGATGCATTTCAGCGGGAAGGTGTTAGAAAGGACATATTGTAAGGTTCAAGTTTGTGCTAGATGACATTGGGAAGAATTTATGGAAACAAGGCTTTACTCTGGATCAGGTGCTCTCAGGAATCCTGGGTAATTTTGTGATTGGGTATCCTAAAAACTCTTATCCAGGAGGAGGGAAGACTAACATCAAGCTAAAGTGGTGTCACATTTAATTGCTCAAAAAGCGATGGTCACTCATAGGAGCCAGAATAGGGGGAGGGGGTGTTCGGTCAAACTTGTGGTTTAGCCAATGTTTATGACTTTGTCTGTGGTCGGCCATGACTATGCAGTGGCCTCATTTTTGTCTTCATCCACCACAGAGTAGACTGGTCTGATGCAGAATAAATTGTTTATGTTCAACAAGAGAGCACCAAGACCTGGCTGTGAGTACCAGGCCAGCTTCCGGATGCCAGGGGCTTTGTTTCTCTTCCCTGATGTAACTACGTGCGTCTGTATGTGTGTGCGCATGTGTGTGTACACACATATCTAGAAGCTCAGTACCGACGTCAAATTCTGTAAAACTGAATAAATTCTATTCCCAATGTATGTTCATTAATAGAGATGAAATCTTTTATATTAGAGAAAAGTTGCACCAGCTCTTTAATGAGTATTTGTCTATACTTTTCATTTATTCAGTTTAAGGCGAGAGATCTATAATGTTGCACAACAAGAAAAAAAATGTGTAACTACCAGACACCTACATGTGGTCTGAAAAGAATAACCAAGTGTAAAAATAAGTAGCCAAAAGTAATAACTTTTTTTCAGAAACGAGGTAATTCTAAACTTAATTAAAGTGGAAAAAATGAATAAATAAAATGTACATGGATGTGTTTCTGGGTTCAAGGTTTGATTATGTCTTGAGCCACCCTGCCTCCCCACTGCAAAAAAAAAAAAAAAGGAAAGAAAAGAAAAGAAAAAGAAAAATTATATTTGCAGGGCAAAGAAGAAATAATTATTATTTCCCAAACATATTTACTCCAATGTGTGGCGCTGAAGGATGCTACTTAGACAACCCAACAAATCATCCTCATTCTCAACCATGCTTGCATTTTGCATGGAACTATCTATGCCAAATGGTCATTTTTCTCACATTTATTACGTTAACAGGATAAATGCCAACATTTGTCAACATCTTGTAAATGATGAGTCTTAATGAGGCAAGCTACTGTTTCACTCCTCTGAGGAATTTCATAGCAGAAGAAGCAAAATATCAGGTTAAAGCAAGTGGGAGGGAATCCCAGAGAGCAAACCTTTTCTATGAACGTATATTCCTTGAGGTTTTGCTGAGAGTGTGTTCTAGGATCCAGGCCAAGTTGGCCTAAATCTTTATACAACATTTTAATTATATTTTTCACAAATCCTGCAAAATGAGGTTCACATGTTGATTCAGCCAAAAAAAAAAAAAAAAGCAGTATCTACACGCTAAACAGAATGCAAGAGCGAGGGAGTGATTTAGAGATGTTGCCAAAACCCTATGAATACGGTGTTTTTATAATACCAGGCCATGTTCCACTCATATTGGGGTAAGTATAAAGACTGATGGAGGATGTATTCGTGCTCTAGATTATATGAACCACTAAATTTTTATTTAACACATGTGTGCTGGACTCAAAGTAGAAAATGTGGCATTTATGAAAACATTATTTACCACATGAGGATGTAAGACAAGATAAGTCTTAAGCAAAATAATGCTTGGGCTTGCCAGTGTGCTCTGTAACAAGCCTAGAAGTCAATATGAGATTATGGTCAATACCATCGGTTTTGGGGTCAGAAATACCAAGCATGCGCTTAAGTCCTGACTCAAGAAGTTACAAACTAGATACACTTGGACAAATCACTTTATTCCCCTTTGTCTCAGTCTTTTTATCTGTAGAATGGAGATAATAATGCCCACTCTTTGAGATTATTACAATACTTAAATGTGATGATAGACACAGAGTGGTGCTTAATGAAAAGCAGTCATTGCCACTGTTGTATCTGATAATGAAATTGAAAACTACTAATCCTTGGTTTTAAAAAGTAAATAGTAGGTGGCAGGCTACCAACAGTTCTATAAAATAGCATGTGTTTCATTGTACTTAGTGGTGTGTGGGGGGAGGTATGGTGGGTTCCTGTGTAGACTCCTTTAGAAAGTAATGAGTAAAGACTTCAACATCTTTATACACTGTTGAACTCTTAGAAGTGTTTCCTAGTCAATATTCCTCAACTGCTGGTGAAGAAAGATTTGGCGGTGGGAACACCAGTGATGAACAATCTTTACCATCAATACAATTATCTGAGTCAAGATGGCTGCTGCTGCTCCAGGCATTTTGTCCATATCCCAGGCAAGTAGAAACAGCATGGCAACTCTATCAGGAAAACAAAACGTTAACAGAAGCCCCAAGGATGTTTCTACTTCTTTATCACACAGCCATTCCTAATTTTTGGTCATTTGCTTTGTTTCATTTTGTTTTAAGTCAGATATTTGCAACTACAAACAAAATCAGGGGTCTGGAAGTGAGATTGATGATCTAAAAGAGAATTAGCCAAACCAACTTATGTGAAGTGGATAAGCAGTGAAAGGAAAGCTGTAGGTGGAAGGGAGAGCAGTGGTGATAGAGCATGTGTCCCGGAAGTAAGAGGGCAAATGACTTTCCAAGTGTCACTATGAATGGGACTTAAAAGGTGGTGGGAGAGGGTTGTTGGAAACCAGTGGTGCTAAAGCAATTGATACGTTTATCCTACAAGTTATGGGGAACCACAAGAGAGACATAGATAGATTTATGCTTTAGAAATATCATTCTGAACACAATGTGAAAACTGGCCTGTGTGGTTAGTGACACGTGTGGCAGTCTATTCACTGGCCTGGATGGAGGAACAAGGCAAGGAAGATCATGTGTGAAGTGTTAGGCATATTGGAGGTGAAGGACTACGTAGGTTATCCAAGTAGAGATGTCCAAAGGCCCGTTTGGATAAACAGGTCTAAAGTCCAGGAGAGAGACTTGGACGGTAGACAAAGATCTGGCAATATTCAGCATGGAGATAACCAAAGTCATGAGCATGGATGACATTAGGTAGGAAGAGAATGAGTCAATTCCATAAGATGAGCGAAAAAAAGATGGTAACAGGAACTGTGAGGGATCCTAGGGACTCTGAAAGAGAAGAAGAAGAAAAGTCCGTAAGGCAACTAAGAACACGTAAGGAAGGCGTAAAACTGGAAGAACATGGTACCACGGCAGAGAAGAGACACAGCCAGGAGGGGCAACTATTACCCAGAGCCTAAGTTATAACATCATCTAATATCTCTGAGTGCTTATTATGTTCCAGGCATGGTTATAAGCCAAAACTCAGCAACTTTCCCACAAGGGGCCGGATAGCAAGTACTTTAGGCCATACAGTCTCTATATGGGCCATACAACGGGCTATACAGTCTCTGTCTTAACTACTCACTCTGCCTTTAAGTGAAAAAGCAGCCACTGACAACCCATAAAAGAGTGAGCATGACTGTGTTCTAATAAAACTTTATTTACAAAAACAGGCAGTAGGCTGGCTAAAGTCTGCTGACTTCTGTTCTAAGTATGTTACATGCATTAACTCAGCAATTTTTTCTCTATTTGGTAGATCAGGATACTAAGGCCTATTAACTAACCCACCCAAGATCACAGAGTAACGAATGTTGGAGACGAAATTCAGTCCCAAGTACCTGGCTCCACAGCTTGTACTGTTAAATTGTAGCTATTTCCTTCAGCCATAAGGTCCTCAGTGATCTCAGTGAAAGCAGTTTAGAGGCAGGGGTGAGGGGAGACGCTTGCTGGCAGTAAGCTGAGAGGTATGTGGGAAGTGAGAAAGAGAACACCAACAGCAGGCAACTCTTCCAAAATGGTAGACTATGAAAAAAAGATATAGGGCAAAGAAGAAATAGGGTCAGAACAATACTTTTTTAAGACAGGAAAGATATTTTGAGTTTTTAAATGACAAAGAAAGAAGAGAGAATAAATAACATTAACTATAAATAACATAAGGAGGTCTGGGGACAAGGCAAAGAAGGGATTCAGAGATCGAGTACTCAGAAAATGGTTAGACACACCTCTCTGTGGCAAGAATGGTTCTGTGCAAGTAATTTTGTATGTTCACGTGAATGAAAATTTTGAAAATTTCTGCACAAGAGCTTCTATTTTTCTCTGTGTAATAAGGAAGACCACCTACTCAGACATCTGAAAAGCATAGGAAGATTGGAATTATTTGTTTTGCAGAAAAATTGTTGTCATAATTATACTGAAATAACATATTGAGGTATTGAGTGCATATTGAGGTATGGTGCAAGATACCAAGTAAATAAAGCCTTTTAAAAGTACTGTTTCATTCCAGGGCACCTGGGTGGCTCAGTTGGTTGAGCGTCTGACTCTTGATTTTGGCTCAGGTCATGATCTCATAATTCATGAGATCGAGCCCTGCATCAGGCTCTGCGCTGACATCACGGAACATGCTTGGGGTTCTCTCTTCCCCTCTCTCTGCCCCTTCCCCACTCATTCTTGAATGCCGTCTCTCCCTCTCTAAAACTAAACTTCATTTTTACAAAGATCCTGTTTGATTCCAAAAAATAGAGCATCCCTGTGAAGTAGAGAGTCTCATATTGGATTTAGAAAGAAGACTGAAGCTTAACTAGAAACTGGCCAATGAAGAACAAATATATATATTTTTTTTAATTTCAAAAGTAGGACTTTTATCCCTCTACAATAATAATGTAATTATTATGCCCACTACAATAGAATATAGGGAAGAACTGAATGGGGGGAGACAGAGGGTTGTGACCAGCAGCTGGAGACATGACGCTAGAGGCAAGATTCTGCCTGGTTGTGTAGGCCCCCAAGGGTGGTATATGATTAACTACATAACAAATGGTGAAACCATCAACTGTCCTACAACACCTGAGGGGTAAGAGGTCATCCCCTGATCCAATCAGTCACCAAAAGTCTTTCTTCTTTCAGAATACTTGTGGTATATAACAGGAAAAAGCACATGGAGATCTTTCCTTTGGAGGGTAGTCTTGACAGCTGAGCTGAGCAAAAGGAAACAAAAGGGACCCACATAGTAGGAAACATGAAAATGAACATTCAGGGCGATCCAATGGTTTGAACGAGACATACACTCAGGAGCCGTGGCCAAGACACGGAGACAAGGTTAGAAAAACAAGAGGCATACCACACATTCTTTTATTTCTTCATTTAGATGAAATCTAGAAGTACCCATGGTGTACAGAGCTGGGCCACGAGGAAAGGAAAGTGATGGTGAGTGGACGGAATCTTATCCCAAGGAGCCTGCACTACTGGAGAGGAGTCATGTGCCATGTTGCCAAAGTGTGAGGAAGAAACTGATCAAGACGTCTCTCTAGAAAACATATATGAATGGCCACAGTGAGCTACCTACATATTTCCAAGTAATAACTTTATTCACACACACACACACACACACACACACACACACACAAGGAATCCAAACGGTTGGTTTGTATCCCATGCATGATAACACACATTCAATGTCATCCCCCCGTATGGATTCTCGGAATTGTTCCCTCATTTTTTATTCCTCACAGAATCAGTCATCTTAATCACTCTAAATGACTCTCAATGAATTTTAGCTACTTCCAAAAACTGCTTTAGACTTCAAAAACCTGTTGTCCTGTGTGAGAATAACCAAAAGAATGTGATTTCAGTTCCTGACAGTGAGCATCTGATATCAAAGTTTGAGAGCATCCTTGATCATCCAAAGGAGTTTTTGGAACAGATAATATTTATTCAGTGCCTGGGTTTGGTACTTTATTTTTCTGAACTAGTCACTTAACTCTATCTGTTTTGGGAGCAGAGATCACAACTCCGCTGTGGATTGTGATGTTTGTTTGCACGTAGGTAATAGATTGTTGCATTTTCTTTCTCGAAAGTCCTGTGATTACTGCATCAGGAACAGGACGATTGCTGTGCTAGGAATTCTCTGGGTAGGAAAAGCAGGAAAAAGAGGGCAGAGGACAGAAGAATGATGTAGGGTGGGCTGGGCTGGCAGGATGGCCCTTCGACAGCAGAAGAGGAGAAGGAACAGACCTTCCATAGAGCTGCCTGGTTAGCGTCAGGATCTAGAAGAGAGCTCTCGCCTTCCTTTTGAGTTCCCTGCTTTGTTGAATCTTCAGGCAGGAATGAAGAGAACATTACAGGTAATCATCCTGTGTATCTCCTCCCAGCAAACCCCCAGGTCACTCCAGGGACACAAATAATCAGACAGTATTTTAAGATGAAAAATCAAAGAGTATTTTAAGTATATACCACATATTGATATGGAGTATACGTGCTGAACTACTTTTTTGATATATTCTTTTTTGAAATTGTTTTAATGCTTATGTATTTTTGAGAAAGAGAGAGAGAGACAGAGACAGAGAGCAAGTTGGGGAGGGGCAGAGAGAGAGAGAGAGAGAGAGAGAGGGAAACACAGAATCAGAAGCAGGCTCCAGGCTCTGAGCTGTCAGCACAGAGCCCCAACACGGGGCTCAAACTCACAAGCCGTGAGATCGTGACCTGAGCCGAAGTCAGATGCTCAACTGACCAAGCCACCCAGGCATCCCTGATATATTCTTTATGAAAGAGAGTAATGGCAGAGATTTAACCTCTAGAACTTGACAAAAGTCACCTCAAAGCCAATTTGGGCATGAAATTGGGAAATTAGAAAACTTATTAAAAAGTAGAAAATATTAAACAGCGTGTAATAAGGAATGTGGGAGTTCCCCACAAAAATATATACACTTTCTTATGACTCAGTTACTCTCTGGATCTTAAATCCCAATTTTAAGATAAAGTCAGAGATGAAAAAGTTGCACCGATATTCTTAAGCAAAGCCCACTGGCCAGAAGGCACATATTTATCCCTGAGGTTCATAGAAACAAAAAGCAAGGGCAACAGATGACTCCGGCATGGTTTTATTTTTACTGCTTCCAAGGCGTCAAAGGGCTTCATTGAAATCTCTGGGACAGGACTGGAGATTATAACAAATTTTCCCTGGGAATTTTCTTTTTTAATCTACACACTGGGAGTTTGTTATCTAAGAAGAATACCTAATGAAGATGATAATAAAACCCTGATTATTCCCTTGGGGCAATAAATTAATTTAGAGCTTAGCTTGTTTTCCTATTTTGCAAGAAATATCCCTTCTCTTTATATGTGTGCTATTACAGAGAGTAGGAGAAAACTTGAGTACCAAAGTATTAACCAGGTAGCAAAAGGACATATGCCCGTTAAAAGTGGAAGAGGTTCAGGGATGCCTGGGTGGCTTAGTCAGTTAAGCATCAGAGTCTTGATTTGGGCTCAGGTCATGATCTCACAGCTCGTGAGTTTTAGCCCCACATCAGCCTATGTGCTATCTGTGGAGGCTGCTTAGGATTCTCTCACTCCCTCTCTCTCTCTCTCTGTGCCTCCCCTGCTTGTGCTCTAAATCTCTCTCTCAGGGGCGCCTGGGTGGCACAGTCGGTTAAGCGTCCGACTTCAGCCAGGTCACGATCTCGCAGTCCGTGAGTTCGAGCCCCGCGTTGGGCTCTGGGCTGATGGCTCAGAGCCTGGAGCCTGTTTCCGATTCTGTGTCTCCCTCTCTCTCTGCCCCTCCCCCGTTCATGCTCTGTCTCTCTCTGTCCCAAAAATAAATAAACGTTGGAAAAAAAAATTTAAAAAAAAATAATAATAAATAAATAAATAAATAAATCTCTCAAAATAAATAAATAAACATTTAAAATAAATAAATAGGGGCGCCTGGGTGACTCAGTCTGTTAAGCGGGCCGACTTCGGCTCAGGTCATGATCTCCTGGTTCTTGATTGAGTTCCGGCCCTGCATCGGGTTCTTGATGACAGCTCAGAGCCTGGAGCCTGCTTCGGATTCTGTGTCTCCCTCTCTGCCCACTCCCCTGCTCGCTCTCTGTCTCTCTCTCAAAAATAAAGAAGGTTTAAAAAATAATTTAAAAAGTAAATCAAATAAATAAATAAACAAACAAACAAAGTAGAAGAAATTTTACATGAGAGAAAAAGATACTAAAGTATTGGCAAGACAAAAGAAAGAATGAACGAAAGAGAGGAAGGAAGGAAGGAAGGAAGGAAGGAGAAAAGAAAGAGTAAGACTGACAATATCAAGTGTTTGTGAAGTTGTTGAGCTACAAAACTCTCAGACATGACTAATGGAATTGTAATTTGGTGCATCTATCCACTTGGGAGGGCATTTTAGCAGAATCAGGAATACCTGAAATGGCTCGGGTCCATATATTAAAGAATTCCAAAGGAGCATCTTGAAAACAGGAAATCACGTCAATAACCAAACCCCATCTGGTAATCACGTCTTCCCAATCGGTGTGCCTGGAAAATTATAGAGGCCAAACACTGTGCGATCCATAGTGCCGTTATACCAGGTGACCGGTGGCACGGCCTTATGGCTACTGTCTTGATTTTAGAGTTAGACCTAAGTTCTAGCCTTGGCTCTGACATTTAATCAATAGGGGTTTGTCATCAGTTCAATTATCTAATATTTATTTATTTTTTTTTTCAACGTTTATTTATTTTTGGGACAGAGAGAGACAGAGCATGAACGGGCGAGGGGCAGAGAGAGAGGGAGACACAGAATCGGAAACAGGCTCCAGGCTCTGA
>NW_024412441.1:22711026-22882075 GCF_014898765.1 Herpailurus yagouaroundi | reverse complement strand
TGAATAGGCAAATCTTATTCTGATACGGCTGTTCTCTTAAACATCATAGCCTGTTTCCATTCTTTTATATGTACAAAATAATAATTATTATTTAGAATCTAGCTGAGGATACAGAAGCTAAATCTATAGTTTATTTTTTTTAAATAATCACTTTAAGTAGGCTCTTGCAAACCACTTAGCTGAGAGGATATACTAACACACTGATATTATTGATAATGTGCTCATATGTTCTTGCTGGTCTGTGTCGCTCTGTGCCCCCAACTGCTGCTATGAGTGTGCAATTTCCATTGACTTCCTAGAGAGAATCGCTAACCAGAGTAAAGAAGGAACAGGCTAGAAGCAGGTCTTCGGCCGATACGAGAAGGAAAATCATGCTGAAAATGGAGTGAATAATAAGTCCGATTTGGACAAAGCTACCAGAAGATGGAAGCAATCTTAAGACAGGTCAAGACCACTTTCTACAGAGAATGGCATGTAATATTATCTGACGAGGGAAATGCACTTGTTTCTTTTCTCCAGTGTCTGCAAAGTTATGCAGTTATGTTGAAGGGTTGGAGGTAGGGGGAACCTGACACAAAGGCACCAGGAAGGGGCTACTGCACAATTCCAGAGATGAGGATGTAGATTCTCTGACCAGACACATCGTTTCGCAGTTGTGTATGTTTACAACGGAAATAATGGCTTTCCATTAGCCAGTATGAATAACCCTGACAATGTATGCTTAAAAGGCCTTGTTTTAAATGAAATGAAATTATCTGTTAAGCTGAAACACTTAGAAAATCACTTTTAATAATGTGACATGGAGCTAATTAGTGTTCATGTCCCTGTGCCAGATTTCTGATTTTTTTTTTCTGTCTCTGTGAGGAAAACCCAATATTAGCTTAGATGCGTAGATGTTTGGGAGTGAGGAAGAAGGGCTTCCTGTGACTCCAAATCATTCAGGGGATGTATGTTAACCAGTAAGATATTGAGAATGCATTAGATCAGATGGTATTATCTAGACCAAGCAAAGAGTGAACAGTTAGGGGCATCTGGCTGGCTCAGTCAGTGGAGCATGCGACTCTCGATCTCTGGGTCGCGAGTTCAAGCCCCACGTTGGGTATAGAGATTCCTTAAAAAAAAATAAGTAAATAAACTTAAAAAAAAAAATAAGAGTGAACAGTTAGTGGTTCATATTCTTTTCTCTTGGGTATTATTAATGATTTTTAATTGATTGATTAAGTTTAATTTAAAGTTAACATTTACTTCTATTTGTCATGAATACAGCCCAATTTTCAATGTTTCATTTACATTTCCCTATGAAAGGTTTTGGTATAAAGAAATCCACTTAGTATTTAAAATAGATTAATTATTTTATATATGATCTGTGTCATCACTTTTACTCTTAGGAACCCCTGCTCATTCTCAAATTAGTTAAATAGTCAAATTTTTCTTTGCCAGTTTCAGTGTTAGTGATATTGATGTTAATGCTTTCCTTTTTCACACTCAACTCTTGCAATCCTTCCACCATGATTTTTTAAAACTAGATACTTAGGGGCACCTGGGTGGCTCAATCTGTTCAGTGTCCGACTTCAGGTCAGGTCATGATCTCGGGGTTCGTGAGTTTGAGCCCCATATTGGACTCTCTGCTGTCATTTCAGAGTCTGCTTCAGATCCTCTGTCTCCCTATCTCTCTGCCCCTCCCTCACTTGCATGTGCGTTCACTGTCTCTCAAAAATAAATAAACATTAAAAAAAAATAAAACTAGATATTTAGATCCCATCTTAAAAATATACTTGTTGAATTCAATTGGGAAGAGTACCAATCCATCTTTTAACAATGGCTGCCATAACCGTCTTCAATCCAGGTGGTATGCTTTTTTTCTTTATTTTTTTTTAACACAATCTGCATCTTTAAGTATTTTTCCTGAGAGAGTCTTTAACCTTTTCAGACACTCTCTAAGAAAACCGATCTATTTGAAACTCCAGAGAAATATCACAGAGCATTTAAAGATTATGTTTATTATGTGATATGTTATCACCCATATTTTCCGCCAGGTAGCTGTGGTTAAAAAAAAAAAAGTCACAGTGCTAAATATTGGTCATATTAGTGCTTTCTCTATGAGTTACTCTTTACTCCCTTAATAATATGAATTCTTAACTCTTGTCTGCCAGACCACCGAATGCATTTGTATGCATTACCCCTAACCACTACAACAATAGCTCCTGAAATCAGAACAGTATGCTACTCAGACCACAAACTCCCACACCCCCACATCCAGTAATGCACACAGGAGTAAGCACAGCCTTTTTCCTCCACGACAATTGAGTGAGCACAAGAAAAATAAAAGGTGGTAGACTTAAAGCAACATGGGACTTTCCCATGACCTAAAGTAAAGTTCTCGGGGTGCCTGGGTGGCTCAGTCAGTTAAGTGTTCAATTTTGATCTCACGGTTTGTGAGTTCAAGCCCTGCATCAGGCTCTCTGCTTTCAATGCAGAACCGGCTTCAGATCCTCTGTCTCCCTCTCTCTCTGCCTCTCCCCTGCTCTCTTTCTCTCTCTCTCTCTCTCTCAAAAATAAATCATCATTTGAAAAAAAAATAAATAAATGCTGCTGAGGTTCTTTTTTAAAAAAAATTAAAAATAAAGCAAAGGTCTCAAAAACTGTTCCTCACATTAAATAATGTCTTTGTGGGTAAGATGGGAAGTGTTTTTTTTTTTTTTTTTAATTTTTTTTTTTCAACGTTTATTTATTTTTCGGACAGAGAGAGACAGAGCATGAACGGGTGAGGGGCAGAGAAAGAGGGAGACACAGAATCAGAAACAGGCTCCAGGCTCCGAGCCATCAGCCCAGAGCCCGACGCGGGGCTCGAACTCACGGACCGCAAGATCGTGACCTGGCTGAAGTCGGATGCTTAACCGACTGCGCCACCCAGGCGCCCCAAGATGGGAAGTGTTTTATCGAGGAGTTTCATTTCTAGAAAAATCACCATTATTTTCTCAATGGTCTTAACACGGAATTTCATTCTGAGAACACTGTTCACCACATTTTCGCATGAAACCTTTAGTAAATTATGGGTGTGACCCTTTTGTTGAGGGGGTAAAGGGCCCACGTTGTCTATAATTACACCCTAGAATATCATGTTACGTCTAGAAAAAGGATTTAATCCATATGAATAAAAAGCAGTTAAATGGAAATTACCTGATACTGTCAGTCACATAATCCACAGAGAAAAATCAAACGTTTACATACAGAAATTTCATTTAGACTGTTCATGGGTTATTGGACATGTTTATCCTTCAATTAATTCGATACTATAATACATCTAGTTCTCTCTCACTAATATGAAATTATTTATTCTCAAAAAATAGTTTAGCTGCCATAGTCCAATGTTGATGTTTAAAAGCAAAAGGAAAAAAGGAAACTTTTGGTGAGTGGTACTATCATACAAGGAGCAATGATTATGTGTCAATCTCTGGGCTACAAGGTTCTTTCCTACCTCTTACTGTCTACGGGCAAATCAGGTCTGCAGCTTTGCTTACAGGATACATCCATTACAACGTCCCTGAGTATGAAGACATGCTGTATTTGCCTCCTCATTGTATTTTAAAACACATGACTCGTGAGTGGATGAGTTAGCAAATCTCAGATATCTCAGTTACCTGGGCATTAGTTATACAAGGCTATCAATCCTGGATTAAGTCATTTCTAAAAGCGCTTTGAAGACAGGCACTCTGTCCAAGAGGTGAAAAGCTATGGCAGGTGATTTGACAGTAGCACATGATATCAGCAGGAAGTTCCAGATGGGATTGCTCTCATGGGGAGAATCATTTGTCTCTCTTACCGTCCGTGCTCAGAGGCACCCCAGCTGAGGAAATTAACACAAACTGTCAGAAGGAGAAGGACAGGGGGATTTCGTTCATAGCTTTCCATAGGCGCGTTTGCCCTGGACGTTACTCCATGGTACCCAGAGAGATTTCACAGATAGGAGCAAAGGTACCAATGCGTTGGCACGTTTGGCATCCCTATGTGAGGGGGCCGTGGTTTTGGTTCGGAAGCCCCAGACAAAAATGCAGATGTGGCTACAGATGCACTGGCTAGAATGCAGTGAGTGGTCCGGGAGAGCTGCGGGCTGCTTCGCTGTGCAATTGTCTTTATTTGGGTGGGGACAAAGATTCTCTTCTTGATCAATTCTACTCAGGCTTTTCTGAATTCTCTTCTCAAGTAGGTCCTGACTTTTTAAATTCTGTGGTCATCTCTGTGTTGTCCAATTTTAGCAGGAACCCTACTTCAGTCACTTTACCAGAATATCCCATCTTTATCTGATCACCCTTGATATTTGATCGGGTTCCTCATCTTCCACCGGTTTAGCCAGAATCCCCCTCCGCCCTGCATATGCCTGATGTCTTCTCTCAGTAATTTCCGTCCCCTGATCTCACGCGTGCACACCCTGTTCCTTGGCTATAAAGTCCCACTTCTCTTGGTTATATATGGAGTCGAACCCGATCTCTCCACCACTGAAAACTTCCATTGGAGTAGCCCCTCCATCTGTCACGATAGATACCCTTGAATAAAGTTTGCTGCTTATATTTTTTTTTTCAGGAAATCTTTTTAAGAAGAGAGTGTATTTGACAGAATCCACCAAATTACTACACAGCCAATATCCCACCCCCTACAATAAAGGATTTTCATGCAAAGATCCTGATTATGTGTGAAGCCTGTGCAGTCTGCAGGCAGGTGTTGGAAATGCCTGGACGGCACCTACCTAAGCTCACATTCAAGACCTTAACCCAATGAATAAGTATACACACCAACACACAGACGCGCAGACACACACACACACACACACACACACACACACACACACAGATTCTGAGCCCAAAACCCAACTTTTTCTGTAGAAGTTGAACAGCTTTCCCCTGCTTATTTTCTTTGCATAGTTGAGATCTGAAAGATACACATGGCAACACCAACAAGATCTGAACTGTCCTTTGTGGTTAGTGTCGTTTGAGTTCACAGACTAGAATAAGCTTCGTGAGCTCCATCAGAGACATACCAGAGTTGACTGCCAAATGTCCCACACAAGAAAGGAGTTTGGAAATATCCCTTGTCATCAAGTAGGGTCAAGTGCCTTGTTTACCAGCTTGGAAAGTTCCAGAGAATTTTCTGCAGTGCAAACAAGCAAAGATTGGTTTACCAACATGTTCTTGAAGATTACAGATGATTTTAAGGGCTTATGTTGTAGTGAATGCTAAAGTACCCTGTAATAAAAAGTGCATAAAACATTTGATTCTAGTGAGTTTTCCAAAGTCACTAATCACCCACATGGAGATTAAACTGTACGGCCATTTAGTGATACCTAAGGCATATGTACAAGGAGGAACCTGTGCCAGACCACTCGTGAGGAACAAAATATTAAAGTGCTAGGAGGAAGCCTGTTGCAGGTAGACAGACATGAACAATGCCGTAGAAATGAGAAATGAAAAGATACCGCTAAAAAGGAACCCCATCCTAAGGCCCCTACGGACCAGGGAGAGAGGCAGGAGTGAGGCTGAAGCCGTAGATGGAGACAGGCTGGTGCTCAAGCCCATAGGCTTTGGCGTTAATGAGTCCTTGCTCTATCACCTACTAGCTTTGTCACCTTAAAAGAAATGTTTAGTCTCTCTGGGACTCAGTTTACCCATCTGTAAAATCCAAATACTAGTGCTTACTTCATAAATTTGTTTCAAAACTTCGATGGAATAACACATATGAAGCACCTTGCATACAACCTGCAGCATAGGAAGTGTCCCCCAATGAAGCTAGTGTGAATCATTCTTTTCTAATCAGAAAAAGAGGATAACTTTTGAAACATGTATCTTCACTTCCTACTCCCCAAACCACCATCATGGTTCTACTTTGAGAATGTAATAAGACAACATATGTAATTTGAAGCTGTTCTCGTTAAAAACCAAACTGTTGAAAAGACTTTCTTCTCAAAAAAAAAAAAAAAAGGCCTGCAACTGGGACCGAAAAGATAAGTAGAAGTTACTCAGGAGAAGGGAGGTGGAGGGAATTTCTAATGTCTAATGTCAAGATGCACTAGAAAAGTGTAAAAGAGAGGAACCTCTCTGTGCAACAAAATGCACAAGGGGAGGTGAGTGGATGCGAGCCTGGAGATGAAAATATGGGAGTCTAGCATCCCAAATCCAGTCCACGGACCGTTGCTGTCAGGGGGCCTTCAAAGGAAATCTAGAATTTGTCCACCTCTGAGACTGCATCCCTGGCTCAAGCCAACCTCACCTGTTTCCTGGATGGATGCCACAGCCTCTGACCTCTCACTTCCACCCATTGCCCCCGTGCAGAAACCAAAGTGATTGTTTTAAAATTTGCATCAGATCATCCCCTCCCCCCGCCTTCGTGGAGACGAACTTTCCACTGTGCAAACAATAAAGGAACAAAGTCAGTGTCCCCTTTCTTTTCTTAATTAAGCTTTTCACTTTGAAATCATTGTAGACTCACGTGCAATCGTTAAGAAATAATTACACCTTCACCTAGTTTCTCCCAATGGTAACATACAAAAGTATGCAAAAGTACAGAGCAATAAAGCAATCGGGATATTGACATCAATACAGTCCATTTCCAACACCACAAGACTCTCTTGCCTTGTTCTTTTACAGCCACGCCCAACTATTGTTCCCAATTCCCTTTTCTTTAACCCCTCTTAGCCACTAATCTCTTCTCCATTTTTATAATTCTATCGTTGAAAGAATGATCTAGAAATAGAATCATATAGTATGTAGTTATTGGGGGTGTTTTGCCACTTAACGTAATTCCCTGCAGATTCATCCATGTTATTACAGGTATCAGTAGTTAATCCAAAATTGTGCTGATATGAACGTACCACAGTTCAGTTATAATTCAATCCAGGTTGTTTCTAGTTTGGATCAATTACAAATAAAGCCGCTATGAAAATCGATATACAGATTTTTGTGTGAACTTAAGCTTCCATTTCTCTAGGATAAATACACCAAGAGTGCAATTGCCGGGTCGTCTGGTAGTTGCACACTTCCCCTTATGAGAAACTTTCCGAACCATGTTCCAGAATGGCCGGACCATTTTGCATTGCCATCAGCAACGTATGAACGACTCGTTTCCTTTTATCCCCCCCCCCCCCCGCATTTGGGGTTCTCACTTTTTTTTTTTTCAATCTTGACCATTCTGACAGGTATATCATTGTGGTTTTAATTTTCGTTTCCCTAATGGCTAACGATGTAGAACAGCCTTCAGTGTATTTGTCATGTGTATATCCTCTTCTGTGAAACGTCTGTTCATGTATCTTCCTCGCTGTCTAATTGAATTGTTTATTTTTCAGGGTGAGAGTCCATCACACATTCTAGATGCCACTTCTCTATCACAGATGTGGTCTGCAAGCACTGCACCCCATTCTGTGGTTTGTCTTTTCATCCTCCTCACATGAGCTTTCACAGAGCAAAGGTTTATAATTTTGATGAAGTCTGATTTAATTTTGGACCAAATGAACTGAATTTGGGAGAAGTCCATTTTTCTCATCATGACTCAAGCTTTTAGTGTCAAGTCTGACACTGTTTTCCTAGCCTTGGAGAGCAAAGGTTATAGATTTCACATTTTACATTTAAGTCTGTGTTCCATTTGGAGTCAATTTTGATATAAGGTGTGAGGTTAAGGTTCTTTTCGTTCTTTTCTTTTCTCTCTGTCTCTCTGTCTCTCTATCTCTCTGTCTCTCTCTCTCTCTCTGTCTCTCTCTCTCTCTCTCTCTCTCTCTCTCTCTCTTTTTAAACTGTGGATGTCCAGATCTATGGCATCGTTTATTGATAAGGCTGTCTGTATTCATCTGCATGGGTTACTATAACAAAACACCATGGTCTGGGGGGCTTAAACAGACATTTAATCCCCATACTTCTTGAGTCCGGGAAGTCCAAGATAAAAGTCAATCAGTCCCTAGTGACAGTCCTCTTTGTCACTTGAAGACGGCTGCCTTCTCATTGTCCTCAGACGGCAGAGGGTGCGAATGTGAGCTCTTTCTCTTTTGAAGCTCCCGTCCAATCCTACCCTCATGACCTCATCTAACCCTAAATAATTCCCCAGGGCTCCATCTCTAAAAATGGTCACATTGAAGGTTGGGGCTTCAGCATCTAAACTGTGAGGGGCGACACAATTCAGTCCGAATTGTTTGTGCACCTTTGCAAATAGATTCTCGCCACTTTTTTTGTGGGAGTATTTTTGGGGTTCTGCACTCTGTTTCATTGATATGTGTCTATCTCCTTTTCACAATACCGCATTGCTTTGGCTCCTTTGGCTAAGGTAGCTGTATAATAACATTTAACATCTATAGAATGATTCCTTCCATAGTACTCTTCTTTTCAAGATTGTTTTAACTATCTCGGGTTTGGCTCCTTTCCATATAAATTTTATAAGCTTGTTTATGTACCAGAACGTGCTTGGATTTTGACAGGAATTGCATTGATCTATGGATATTTGGGAAGAATTGATATTTTCACCACTTGAACCATCCAATCCACTAACACAGTATGTCTGTTTATTTAGGTTTGTTTTTTTTTTTTTTTTTTACTCCTTTCTCAACATTTTGTAATTTTTAACATACAGATCCTGCACATGTTTTGTTAAGCTTATAACCAGCATTTTCCTTGGAGTGTTTGTAAATGGTATTATGTTTTTAATTTTGCTTTCTATGTGTTCATGGTTAGTGTATAGAAATGAGATTGAGTTTTGTGTGAACTCGCATCCTGAGGTGTCACTGAAGTCACTGATGAGCTCTTAGAGGTTTGTTTCTTGTTTTGCTTCTTTTTTATTTTTGTTTTTGACAGTTTCTTTTTTAGATTCCTTGAGACTTTTATGTAGGTAATCATCTCATCTTCAAATAGAGACAATTTGATATCTTTCTGTCTCACGTATATGCCTTTTGTTTCTGCCTCTTGTATTATTGCAGTTGCTAGAATATCTAGCCCTATGTCGAATCAGAGTAGTTAGAGTGTGTGTCCTTGTCTGGCTCCCAATCTTAGAGGCAAAATCTTTCATCATCAAGTATGATGTTAGGTGGAGTTTTGTTTGTAGATCATCCCATTATTGAGTTAAGGAAGTTCCTTCTGTTTCTCCTTACGGAGAGTTTTGCTTTGTTTTTTTATTATTATATATATCTTTTTAATGAATATCATCAAATGGATATCATCAAATGCTTTTTCTGCATCTGTTAATATAATTATATAATGTCTTTTCTTCTGTTGCTTGTTCCTATCATGGGCAACATTGATTTTAAACTGCTGAACCCATCTTGCATACCTGCAATACAACTTGGCCACATTTTATAATTCTTGTTACACATTGTTAGATTTGATACGATAAAATTTTGTTGATTTTAACATCTAAATTCAGGAAAGCTATTCATCTGTACATGTCTTTTTGTGACGGGGGCGGATACTGTCCTTGCCTAATTTTGGTAACAGGACATTGTTAGCCTCAAAAAAAAAAAAAAAATGAGCTGAGAAATGCCCCCCTTTCGTCTATTTTCTGGAAGGAATTGTATAATTGGTGTTAAGTTTTCAAATGTTTGGTAAAAAGTCTCCATGAAATAATTTTAGCATGAAGGCTTTTTTCAGGAGATTTTAAAATAAAAATTCAATTTTTATAGTGGTTATAGAACTATGGGGGTTATCTATTTCATCATGATTGGGTTTGGCAATTTGTACTTTCCAAGGAACAGGTCCATTTCTTCTGTATTTTGTATTTCTTCTGAATTATCTACTTTCAATTTATGACTGACAATTTTATCATTATATGATGTCCTCTCTGTCTCTAATAATTTTTTTTTTTTGCTCTGGTATCTAATTAACTTGATACTAGTATAGCCACTCCTAGATTTTTTTTTTATTTATGTTTACATGGTACCTCTTTCCCCCTTCATTTTACTTTAAGCATACTCTTTCCATTGAGTTTTAGGTGGATTGCTAATAAACAGTATATATTTCAGGTCTACTTTTTGTCCATTTTATTACCCTCCTATGGCTGGTGTAGTTACAGGATTTACATCTACAGTCATTATTGTCATAGTAAGGCTTAACTCTGGCATTTTATTATTTGTTTCTTCTGATGCTTCTTCTGTTTCTCTTTTTTGTTGTTGTTGTTTATTTCCCTCTAGAGTATTTGAACATTGTTTGGGGATTCTATCTTTATTTATTTTATAATGTTTTTAAGTATAATGTAGAATTTTTCCAGTGGTTGCTCTATGTATTACAAGATACATGCAATAACTTATCATAGTCTACTGTATAGACATTTACCACTTTGAGTGGTAAGAATCAGAAATCTTATATGTATGTAGGTATCTTTATTCTCCCATTTTTGATATAAGTTTTTCAAGTATTTCTTCGGTGTACATGAAGCACCACATCAGTTTGTCTTACAATTTTTGTTTCAGTCACCAGATACGATTCGAGAAACTCATGTGAAGTATATTTGTCCCTATTCTTATTCATTTTGATGTTCTTCTTCATTTCTAAATTTCTAAGAAAATTTCTTCCGTTATCAAGTCCTTTCTTTGTAGAGAACTTCTCTTAGACATTCTTTAAGGGTACATTTACTAGCAACATGTTCTCTTAGTTTTCATTTGTTGAGGGACATCTTTATTTTCCCTTCCTTTCTTCTTGTTAATGTTTATTTATTTTGAGAAAGAGAGAGAAAGAAAGAGAGAGAGTAGGGGATTGGCAGAGAGAGAGAGGGAGAGAGAGACTCCCATCCAGGCTCCATGCTGTCAGCACAGAGCCTGACTGGGATTCGATCTCTTGAACTGTGAGATCATGACCCGAGCCAAAATCAAGAGTTGGACGCCTAACCAAGGCAGCCCTTTCCCTTTATTTCTGAAGGATATTTTTATGGGGCATTGAACTCACGTTAACAGTTCTGTCTTTTCTGTATTTGAAAAATGTTTAGCCACCTTCTCATCTTTTTGGTTTCAGATGAGAAATCAACACTCATTTGAATTGGCATTGCCCTGTAAATTTCTATCAAGCTGCTTTCAATATTTTTTATTTTTTATTTTATTTTTTTAGTTTTCAGAAGTTTAATCACAATGTGTTTAGGTATGCATTTCTTTGGATTTATCCTCTTTGGATCTACTCAGATTCTCGAATCTATAGGTTTATATCTCTTGCCAAATTTGGTAAGTTTCCAGACGTTATTTCTTTGAATACTTTTTTAATCCCGTGCTCTCTCCTCTCCTTCTCTAATCTTGATGACACAAATTTTCGCTCTTTTGTTAATGCCCCACAAAGACTTAAGCCTCTGTTCATTTTTTTTTTCCCCAATCTGTTTTCTCTCTGTTCAGATTGGACACATTCTATTTACTTATCTTCAAGTGCACTCACACCATCCTCTGTCATGTCCAGTCTGCCATTGAGTCCATCTCATGAGTTGTGTTTCGTTTCCTTTGGTTTTGGGTTTGGTTGTTAAATTCTTCTGTTCTTTACTTTCTATTTGGTTCTTTTTTTGATAACTTTGTTAAAGAAGATAAGGGGCTCTATTAATCTTAATTTAGTAGACACTCTTTAGGTATTGCATGAGGACGGATGGATAGGAGCCGCCTCTTGATGGGCTTTGGCAACACCACCCAGGCAAACGTGAGTACTGACACTTGTCTCATTAGGAAGTTTAGCCCTACTTGGTCCTGCTGACCCCTTACCCCCCCCCCCCATTTGGAGCACCGCCTCACATTACTTCTTTAATGCAGTCAGCTCCCCATAAGTGTTGATACCATGAGTCGGGGGTGGGGGGAGAAGCAAAGGGCTTTTCTTTTTGTTGTTTTTTTTTGGGGGGGCAGTACTTTTATATTTTGTTGGTGCTTTTTGGCAGTTCTGGATGGAGGCTCCTGCGCGTCCTGCACAGGACATATGGAAGCAAAAAGGAAACCCAGGGAACTCACCACATGCCATTATGCTACTCATGTTCAAGGACCCTGGGTAGTCCATATTCCCACTTGTCAGAGTCTTCTCTGCTTGTTTGGTGTGTTAGCTCAAGCATTTTTAGTTATAGGGAGGAGGATGGGGAATTACGCACTATTCTATTTTGTTGTAATGAGAAATCCTTACCAGGGTCCTTTTAACAACATGATTTGATCTCCTCTTACCTCCCTAATTATACGCTACTCTGCTTCCTCTCACTCATTTCCTCCAACCTGCTAAGAAAGCACCTACCTCAGGGCCTTTGTAGTTGCTGTTTCCTCTGGCTGAAGTAATCTTCTTCTAGATATCCATGCATCCTTCTAATCTCTGTTCAAACAATCCCCTCTATATAAGATCCCCCCTAAAGAACCCTCCTGCTTTATTTGGATCCATAGCAATCACCTCCATTGGATGTATTGGTGGTGGTGGATATATATTCACCTCCATCGGATGTATTATATCCTTGATGTTATGGGTCACCTGTACTAGAATACGGGCAAGGGCTTTGTGTCTGCTTTGTTCCCTCTGTAATATTAGTTCAATGAATGGATAAGTGAGATAGAAACTGTCTTTCTCATTTCCAAATTAAAAACTGAAGTAGATACTGAAGTGTAGAGAGACTAATTGGCCCGCATAAGATTAGCTTCTTAGAAGAACGTTGTCCTGAATGCATAAAAAATGGGATTCTTTTCCAGCCCCTGCTTTATAGGTGTCAGTCAACTGACTGAACAATCACAAGCTGAGTATGTTTAAAATGTGGCTCTGACATCCGTCCAGGGTGTGCAAGCGTAGGATGCCGGGGTCCATGGCTTCCACAGACAGCAAAAGCCTGCGCCGACCTCTACCTACAAAAAGCCATCCTGGAAAGCCATGAGAAAGCTATTTGCCTGGGAAAATTCACACCATTTCTCAGGCACATGTTTGATTGCTCAGTGTCAATACTCAAGGATCTAAGTACTACATAATCTTCATTACTTTATAATTATATTTCAATTTCAAAAGTGTTCCTTCTATTTGTTTTCAGGGAATCTCTTTTGAAACTTGTCAAGTAATTAGTTGATCAGCTTACCTTCCAGCATCAAGTGGTATTTTATCTTAATCTAAGATGTCTTTAATAACAAGGTATCAGTGATGTGATAATTCAATTCAGAAGCCTCCAGAGACTGACTTACATTATATTCGTCATACAAAAGCAGAGACTTACTCAAGTGGAATGCGAATATCTGTGTTCACTTATATTTAGCACTTTTAATAAACCGTGAATTGAAGACATAACAACTACATCTAAACATAATATGTACCATCTAAGAAAATAAAATGTAATACTTATGAAATATCATAATGCAATGATTTCATGATATACTTTCCCTTTTTACCTTAGGTTTTGAGACTTAGAGCCAAATTTCACTTAAAAGCATGGAAATCAGGGGCCCCGAGTGGCTCAGTCAGTTGACTGTCCAACTCTTGATTTCCGCTCAGGTTATGATCTCACAGTTTGTGAGTTAGAGCCCCGAGTCGGGCTCTGTGATGACAGCACGGAGCCTGCTTGGGATCCTGTCTCCCTCTCTCTCTGTCCCTCCCCTGTTCATGCTCTTTTTTTCTCCTGAATAAACTTAAAAAAATACAGCAATCAATTCATTCTGGGTGTCTGCAAGAACTATATCTTCTATACCTTTTTAAATGGACTTTATACTTTTATACCTTTCTCTTTCTTCTTCTGTCTCTCCCCTTCCCTCCTTCCATTCCTCCCTTTTTTCTCCTTCTTTCCTTTCTTTCTTCTTTCTTTCTTTCTTTCTTTCTCTTTATTTCTGACTTTTAAGCTCCTTAAACATCTTAAAACACTTTAAATCTCTCTTAAACTCTTAGACATCTTCTCTAATGCACCATTTTACTATATAATATGCTTATGATATTTTGGAGTAAATGTTACAAATATTGTTACAAATATTTTTTTTTTTAATTAGCTCTACTAAACAATCAGATATCTTTATAGAAACCCAGCTGGGCCTTGTAGGTTTTAAGGATTGAATGAACCTTCTCATCATACCCTGCATTGGTATTAGGTATTGGTATTGATATTTTACAAGATAAAATTATCTGATAAACCTGATAAGCCTGCCCCCTTTATGTTAGGGAGCCTGTTAAAGCCCACAATATTTATTAAAATGTAACAATTGCTTTTTTTTTTTCCATCCAGAATTTCTGGGATATTCTCGTTTTCTGAATCTTTCAGTGAGAGGATGTAGGAAAGATATTTGAATTGGTGCTTGATTATAATCCTCACCATTATTGAAATGTGGGATTTGAAAAGTATTGTGAGCATTAGGACTGCTTCTTAGCACAGCTAAGCAACAGAGACTTCTAAGAAATTGTGTAAAACATAAAGACAAAAAGCAACGCCCAGAAGCAGAGAAGCCTAAATGCAGACTGAAGAGCTAGAAAGCCTGTGTTCAACTCCCTCACCCTCGTCTACTACACCAGGACCTTATCCGTGCAAGCTTTCCTTACGTGTAAAAGGAAAATCACAAGAGCACCTACTTCATGGATCCGGACGAGGTTGAAATGTGTTATTGTTCAAAAGCACTTGGAACAGTGCCTGGCAGTTAAGTGTTAGCTATTAGCATATCTGAGCCGAAGTTGACACTATAATGCTACAGTGTCCACGGGCCGGAGACCTCAGTTACATTACCTTACAATCATGCCTGCCAGCGGCACAACCGAAGGAGAATCAAAAGCTAATGAAATGGCCAAGGAAGGGTGTGGCATCACTGCTGGATCACTTTGTAAAAAAAAAAAAAATTTTTTTAACGTTTATTTTATTTATTTTTGAGACAGAGAGAGACAGAGCATGAACGGAGGAGGGGCAGAGAGAGAGGGAGACGCAGAATCCGAAGCAGGCTCCAAGCTGTGAGCCATCAGCCCAGAGCCCGACGCGGGGCTCGAACTCACGGACCGTGAGATCGTGACCTCAGCCGAAGTCGGACGCTTAACCGACTGAGCCACCCAGGCGCCCCGTGGATCACTTTTTAAGTAACGGTGCTAATCCTGAATCTGCATCAAGTCATTTCTTTATAGAGTTTTATCGGGATTATTTTTGTACTTATAGACTCATTCAAAACATATTTACACCACTGCACTAAGGTGGGGTCTGCAGGAAAATCCAAGATAAAATAGATTCTACCTTTAAAGGTTAGTATTATAGGAAAAAGATAGAAAGGTAAAAATATAGATGGATGGATAGATAGATAGATAGATAGACAGATACCAGCTCTTGACAGCTCTATCAGCATAATCCAAGAATGAGTGATTTTATTGCTACTTACCCTAATTCTTAGGAAGTTCTTAAGAATAGATACTTACATTTTTCAAACGAGTGATCAATTTTAACCCTTGGTATCCTTAATTGTCTTTTCACGCTTAACTAAAAACACCAAGCTGTTTGCTTCTCGGTGGACCGATTTTGCTAAACCGAGCCTCTATTTCTGACCAGCAATGTGGAACAGGTATGTCTTTGCTTTTGCAAACACCCTATTCCCCTCCATCCTCTCCCGGGTTTGAGTGTTTCTGAGATTAGTGGTAGAGGGCCCGCTGTGTCCCCCCCAAATTGCCCCCTCCTGGTTTCACCCTTGCTCAGTAGGAATGACTGGGTTGAAAGGCCTTAGTCACCATTCTGTACATTATGGTAGATGTCCTGGCAGCTGAAGACATTGTATCTATTGGAGGGCTGGGGAAAGGGAGGGGGGGTCGCTGCCGGGGAGCTATACTTGCTATTTTTGCCTAACGTTTAATTGCAAGAAGATTCCCTTGTAGCTTTCTTCAAACACAGCACTTTCCTTTGCCCTGGTGTCCCTTTTATTTCTCTGCCCTGATGTCTGCTGTCTCCAAGGTCCCCTGCCCCGTTACTGCCCCAGTTGGTTAGGCACTGCCTCCAGCTCAAATGTGTTGAGCAGGCCTCCCGGGGCTTGGCACATGGCACGAGAAGGCAATGGGTTTTGTTCCCCCCTTTCTTTCTTTGTAACTCTTAATGATCTTTTCTTTGTAACTCCCATCCCCAATTATGTTCTCAAAAGGCAAAGTCTATGCATATGTACACAACCGAGAGACAGTCTTCTCCTTGTTTTTCTTATGATTGCGCCTGTGAATAAAACCCTGAAATTATCAATTGGATAATAGGGCAATGTAGCTCTTCCAAATGGTTGGGTTAAATTGGCTGTGGTTTCAAGTAGTATTATCATTAATAATAATAGTAATAACCCTCCTACCAGTCGAATATTCGCTCACACATAATAGCATACAAGCCCCCTACTCGGGAAGCATCCAGGGGAGGGCTGTCTGGACAGAAGCCTCTAGACAACGCGACAGGAGATGCCTGGACAGACCATCCGTGGCGGGTTCCCGTCTACTGTCACACAGCAAGTCCCAGTTCAGTTCAACCACGATGATTGCTTCCCTGCCACCCAGTGCTTAATGACCCCTCCCCTCTCGGACCGTATTTATTATCACTAAGCTCGTTTATCGCTTCACAATGCTGCCTTGGATGGTTATTGATCTTTTAATGTGTTCCCTGTCCCGTATACTTTTATCTTTCTGCTTCACCCGGTTCTAATGCCTTCTAACTCCTACAAGATTCGGGCTTAGCAGAGGTAGCCATCATCTCTCAAACTTCTTACAAGTGTCTTAATTAACTCAAATAGGTCCCTTCGTATGCTCCCACCAAGGTAGGATCCACACATCTGACAGCATTTCATACAGTCCGCTGCGTTTGTTGACATAATTCGTAATATGGCCAATTTATTGGGCTCTGACTCTGTGTCAGTGAGTGGTATCCTGAGTCCTTTGAGAGCATTATCTGAAAGCCCTTGTTATGTTATTAATCCTTGTTAATTCTACAAGATGGGTAATATTTCCACCACATTACAAATGCTGTAACTGACGTTCAAAGAGATAAGTCAGTTCTTCAAGGTCACACGCTAGCAATCTTCAGAGCTGGTCCAAACCATCGTTCCTCACCATCCTGGTATGCTGACGACAATGGTAAAAGGAGTTTGCGGGTACATCCTCTCCTGACAGGTGCTATCATATGCCTCGTGTAATTCTATCCTCTGACACTGAAAAGAACAGAGAGCAAATTATGAAGGGGAAAATGACCCTGTATATCAAGGAGTCAGAAATAATTCTAGGATTCCGTAAGTATCAGGACGATCATTGCATCATGGTCCACCATTACTGTGAAGGTTGTTTGAAGAACTGGGGAAGAAAAACAAGCCGTCTTCTCTTTATGATGTTTAATTCATCAGGTGAAAGGATATTAGTGCAGAATGTTGCACTCACTGGCCCTGGACCACGCAGAGCTGGCTGAGGAGGGAACAGAAATAGCTTTTCCTTCCCATGCCACACTGTTTCTTTTATTCATCTATTGAGGCTGGCATTGCCCCCCCCCCCCCGCCCCCGAACTTGGCTCTGCCTGGCCATGGGAATTCTCCCCGGTCCCAGTGAAATACTTCCAAGCAAAAGTATTTCATGAAACAATATTTATCTTTGTCAAATCATGACAATACTTTCTTTTCCCCCGTATGTTATGCTTGACGGGCACGTCGTGTCATGTGTAGAAGCCTCTTCAACCATAATTATTTCCTGTCCCTCCCAGTTACATCATTGCAGGTCCTCAGTTCTAAATGTTTTCCTGGTATTTATCACAGCACTTTTGTGAATATCATTCTTACCTTCAGTTGTGCCTCACTGTCACTTGATTGCACAAACTGTGTTTGTGCAGAGCCCTATTGTTTAATGACGAGGGAATTGATTCTTCAGCAATTACCTACTTATTGGGGCCAACCAAGGTCAGGGATATCACTGGAATTTTTTTAAATGCTGGTGAAATCGAACCAATAAGAACTCCTGGTCTGTCATTTTCCCTTAGATATTAAATTAGAGAAATTAAATAAAATATGATTGTGCCATTTTTGGTGATTGACAATATCTTTCCCTAAGTCCTCATTACTTCCCTATTGTTTTGTCAGGTCCCCCTTTGTTTTCTTGGCATTGCTGGGTTTCTCTGCTTAGTTGCCGGATCTGTTTTGCTTGGATTTTTCTTCCTTTTCCTCTTCCTCAGATGTAGTCCATCATGCAGCCAGGGGAGACTGATGTGACTTACCTTTCACATTTCCTACTTTCCCCCGGTGATGAGGGATTTGTTGACATTTTCTGCAAGCCGTGTTGCTATTATGAATCGGAAACGAGATTTCAAGCTCCAGCACGCTCAGAGTTAAGCTGCATTGAAAAGGTGGGAAAAAAATAAATGGGAAAACTTAAAGATTTGAAAAAGAGACCATTTGTAACAATAAAACAACTCCATCCCCCGAAAGGCAACCTTTTAAATGCATCACCTGCCACAGTTACACCATGAGGCTTTGCTTTCAGAACTTTCTGAAACTAGCCCCTTGGACTTCCTAACTTACTGATTGTGATCCAAGCTCATAAATATATCACCATTATTACTGTAATTAACATACAGTTAGTTATACATGAAAGAAAACCCTTGCCTATAGGGAAATAGGCCTCCTAAACTTTACCCATATGGCATTTTTGTGGTTTTGAAACAGAAGTGAAACCAATTACTTAGAATTTCTTTATGTTTCTCTGCCAATATCCACATTGCACAGTTTTGGAGAATCGGATGTTCCTCACGGTACTCCATAAATTGTAGTGTTACATTCTAAGTTGACGATTCTTCTGTCTCTGTTAAAAAAAAAAAAAAAAAAGAGAGAGACCTATCCATAAGCGAACTTAAATGCGTCCTGTGTAGACCCCAAAGTGAACGCAGAGGCTAAGTCAGGGCCTTTATCTTCATACCTGGGTGCGGACATGGATACACTGTATGATTCTATATTCATGTAAACTCACACACACACACACACACACACACACACACACACTGATGCCCCTTGTGAAGGGTTTAGCCTGTCTTCTGCCCTGAGTTTAAGGATATTTTCAGACTTGTCCAAACGTTTGAGTTTTGTAATTATTGTCGGGATTTTTTTTTTATCTTGCTCTACATGGAAAATAAAATTGTGATTTAGATAGTTTGGTCCCAGCGGTCCTGTCTGTGCTCCGCAAATGGTTCCATGTCACTCCCTGCATCACAATATGGGAGCCACGGAGCTTGGCGGCAGTTAATCCTCTGAGCCTCTTAATAAGCTTAGGAGCACGTTCATTGAAGGCTGACGCGTTAGGCACAAACAGGGAGAAAATATCTACTGGGGGAAGCTGAATTGGTTTTAATCATCTGCTAATCACCAGTAATGAGACCTACTCTGGGGAAGAAAAGAAAAACAGATAGTCGGAGGGAGGTTTTGTTCTTCACAGCAGAGTAACAGGGAATGAGAGGGCAGCTGTTATTAGGAAAGAAAGGATGGAAAGAAAGAAGGGATTTGGCCAGAGCAGATGAAGCGTCCTGTGCAGCGCTCCGTTTTGTTAGCTGAGTGTTTCTTTCATTCAGTCTCAGAAACTTCAGATGCTGTGGGATCCCTGACAGCCCACCTCTAAGATATTGCTTCTCGAAGAAAGAAACTTCCCCCGGCATCTCCCCCTTTGCATTTGCTTCTCTAGCATTCGACCACAGCACTTGACAGAGTATCTGAGTTTCAGGGGAGAAGAAAAGGAAATGGCAAGGGGAGCTCTGGCTTGGTACCAAAATACAAAGGGTGTGTTCAGGGGAGGGAGTGCGGGCAGAAAGCTGGGGTGAGGGCATTGAGAGTCCTTGTCCTGAGGGGGATGCCTGACAAGGAGTCCAGAACAGAAGAATCCATTGCAAAATGACAGGAACTAGAGGAACTGGGTAGACGGTCTTTTGAAGTCCTAGGCTCTGTGTTTTCGGAAACTCCAGGGCAGGTATGACTCTGGCCATTTTGGATGGTGCCATTTGCAGACCTTTTCTTCAAAGGTTCAAACTCTTGCAATTGCTAATAACATAGCTACACTTAAAGTAGTGGATTAGGAATGCTGTTCTACATTAGACTAGTGTTCTCCATGACAGGTAAATCAGACACTTGCTTGAATAATAGTTCTAGAATAAGCAATACATACGATCGAACTATTACAATAGCTTCCCTGTCCACAACTGATTCTTCTTTCTACAAACATCCTTTCGTGCTGGGCTGGAGTGAACACCCCAAAGCAAGCATCTGTGGTCTCCCAACCGTCTGCTTCCAGCTCAAAAATCTCCATCGGCAATCAGTACCCTTCATGTTGAAATCTAAGCCCTGTCCTTGGATCCAAATTTCATTATACTCTGGCCCAATTCTCTCCTTCCAGTGCCAGGGTCTAGACCTCTGTCCACAGATGCTCTGCATCTGCCATCACAAGGGCTAACTGTTCCCACGCAGCCTGGCCTTCCCCCTCAGTTTTGAGTACCGTGCACTCTTGGTATACCCTTTGCTGACTGCCATTTCCTTTAATTTTACTAAGGCTTAATAGTCTTAGGGGAAGGCTATTCCCCTGGCCTAAATAATCTGTCCCCTTCTCTCTGGGCTCTCATAGAAATGTGTTTCCAAGGATCCCATTTGTTTCCAAGGATCTCCAGATTCGTGTCAATTTCTGTACAAATTTCTACAACTCCCGGGGCAGTGTCATTCTTCATTGCCTCCTTCGCACCAGCTAAAACTGGCCTGCACAGAGTAAAGTCTCCATTTGTGGAAATATAATGAATCTGAAGACCTTCAGCAGATGAAACCAAGTTAAAATTTCAGCGTTTGGTAAATATATAATTAAGTAGTTAGTTAGGATGGAGGGTGGAAGAAACAAGACGAACTTGAATGTTCATATATTATATTTATTTATTAGCCATTTGTATTCATTATTCCAGCGGCTGGCAATGAGTTGGGAGTGGGAAAGAGCAGAGAAAAGCTGTAAAATGTATTTTGGAGAAAAATGGAAAAAGCAAAGCTGGTGGGAAGAATTTCTGAATATCTGAGTCATCATTTCATAAAACCCTCCATAGTCCCAACAAGGGCTGAGCCCTTCCTAGCTGAGGAATGCACAGTCTCTGCATTGGGGGAGACCACTGTTGGTCCTAGAAGGGAAAAGCAACACGTAAACACACTGATAGCAGGCCCATGCTGTGACACAGCATGGCCCTGTAAATGCCCTAGGAGCACTGAGGGGGCAAAACTCATTCTGGCTGAGGGAACCTGCTAAGTAAGAGCTCAAAAAAAAAAGTGACACCGAAACCGCAACCCTGGAAGTGAAGAGATTTCCAAGAGAAGGAAGGTAGGACCTCTCCAATGAGGAAAGAAGGAAGCATCAGGAGATCGAGGCAATCAGCGTGTTTGTTGGAGGAATGCAGAATAGTCTAGTGACAGTAGAGGAGGTTTGTCAGGCCATAGTTAAGAATGCAAAGAAGTAGGCATCAGACCAGGTATTCCATTCTACCTTTGAGCATTGTGATGAGCAAATCCGGTGAGGAGAAAGACGGAAGAGCAAATATGCCTTCTATTCTGATCACCGCCCATGTTTGCTGCTCTGGGTCTTATGTTCTAAGGCTTGAAAGTCCATTTGAGTGTCATTCCATCAAAGAGCTAGCCCATGATTCCTTTAAAGTGTTCAGCACAGATCTTGGCACAGAGCGAGCACTAAATCTTTATGTCGTCATCATGATCGTCGTCGTCGTCATCGTCGTCACCATCATCATGATTTATGTCCAACACTAAGAAAACTTGAAAAAACAATTAGCTAAATTCCTTTATTTCAGAGGAAGGAATCCTGGTCCAGTGACAGGAAGTGGTTTATCGGAGATGATGGGAGCGATGCCTTGTATTAGCCTAAAACATGACCAAAGCCTTGTCTCAGACATAAACAACAGGAAGTAGGAAGTGGAGCTGTATTACCCTCGACGCAAAGATGATGCGCCCAATCCCGCTGCCAATCAGAGGCAGAGAGGAAATTTGAACACAGGACCTGCCCCAGCTATTATGTCTCCCCCGGTCAATAGATCGGCATCCATTCACCAAGTGAAAGATAAGTCCTCTTCAAGCCTCCTATTCATGGCATCCCTATTTCAGTTATTAAAGAGTGTTAGGTGACTGATAAAACTGGGCATTTAACATGCTTGTTAGGTGGGCAACATTCTTCAGTTGTGAAACAATGGACTGGCCAAAATACTTGATTTCTTGTTAGTGACAGTACAAAAGCCAAGGTGAGACGAAACCTCCAAACTCATAGGGTATAGCTCCTAGCTCAGTCACACTGCAGATGTGGGAACTGAATTCAGAGACATGCAGTGACTTTCCCAAAGTCACACAGCAAGTATTTAGAAAATTCCAGCCAAACTTTCCTCCTAACACTGCACCACATTACCTGCATAGGAAGGGCTAGAGACTAAAGGATACTGAGTACAAAAAGAGCTGTAGTATCTAATAGAACAATCAAGGAGACGCACACAAGAGGATACACTTTCCCCCTTTCGGCAGGAAGAGCATCTTGAAGGGAGAAAAATAAGAGTGCGCATCGCGCTTTTGAATCTCATCTGAAAGAAACTGCCTAAGAAAACTCAGGATTTAGCAACCAAGACCATTGATTTCATTCTTATATCAACCAGTAGCCTGCTTACGGACCCGAAATGCCCCAAGCCTCCGTTTTCACTTCTAACAAATAGCTATAAAAATAACGCTCACCTCTGCCTATTTCCACCGGGTGGTTGTGAGGCTGTGATGTAATCCTATAAAGGACATCTTAAGAGTGAGCCTCGGGGAAAGGCAGGGGGTGGGAAGGCTGGAGTGAGCAGAGGGGCTCAGCTGCCCTCCGCCGAGGGACGTGTGGAAAGACCCTTGAGTGAGGGAGTAGAGATGGTATCGGGTTAGCAGGCCTGTGGCCAGAGGGCAAGTTCAGGGTGGAAGGGCCGGATCTGCCAGACAGACGGCTGGGTTCTCTACCGTGCAAACTGTGAGGCGTCTCTGGACAGCTTAACATGGGAGACATTCAGGTCTTCAGAAAGATCTCTCGGGCAACGATGTCAACAATGAATTTAAAGAGGCACTAGAGGCAAGGCAATGACGAGG
Source organism: Herpailurus yagouaroundi (assembly GCF_014898765.1). NCBI lineage: Eukaryota > Metazoa > Chordata > Mammalia > Carnivora > Felidae > Herpailurus > Herpailurus yagouaroundi. The sequence continues at coordinate 22,859,070 of NW_024412441.1, read as the reverse complement.
AGGCTTGATGGCGACTTCTCCTGAGCCAGTGCCTACGGAAACAGAAGGAAGTTGGCAAAATCGAAAGCAATCAAGGAATCTGGATGTGCGGGACCTGCTGAGTGATGGAAGCTAATGGCTTCCAGCTTTCTGGGTAAGACAATTGGCAGGATAATGGCGCTTCTACTGAGTTGGAAGAATGGGTTGGCTGCAAGGAGGGATTAGGCTGTGGATGTACGGGTGTGGAGGACAGCATACTTTTGAAGAGACTGTACTTTGAGGTTAAGAACACATGGGTTCCAATTTTGGCTTCAGCACTTTCTAGGCGTGTGTGAAATCATGATGTGAAGCCTGGAACATAAAAAAGTACCACATAAACTAGGTACAGGATGATGATGATGGCGGTGGCCAGTGGTGGCATAGTCATCCGGGTAAGCGTTCTGGAAGGAGATGGTTCTGAGTAAGTCAGGATACACTTGGCACATTGAAAGTATGCATATGCAAATATGGAAAAGAGTTAAGTTTTTTTTTAAGTAATCTCTATACCCAACGTGGGGCTCGAACTCACAACCCTAACATCGAGCGTCGCACGTTCCACCAACTTAGCCAGCCAGGTGCCCCCGAAAATATGGAAAAGAATGAAATCACTTGTAGGCCATGTACATGGTTAGGAGGGAAAACTGGGGAAGACACAGCAGAAAAGATATTTGCTTTGGGATAAGGTGCCAGTGGCATAAGACAAGAATCAATTATTGAGCAAAACACGGTGAACAGCAGTTTCCCACCTCAAGTGTACCCTCCGTGAGGGCGTGGACTGTGTCGCGGTGTATTGTCAATCATAGCACGGTCCCTGAATTAGCATAAGTGCTAAATCGAAGTTTATTGAGTAAATGAACTTGAACACCATCTCCTGTTTCCTATGGGCCACATTAATGTCTTCCACACATCTCCAGTGTTCTAGTCTGTGCACATTGCTGTCCAGAAAATAGAACTCTTAATTCATTGATTCTCAAGCCTTTACATTCTGTGTCCTGCCCTAGGACTCAAGGAACCCTTCCCAGCACAAATGTGGGTATGTGCATGTGTGGGGGTTGGGGGTGGGAGGTGGCAGGGCACTAACAGGTGTCCGAGTGCATGGGTGTGTATGCCTTTGGTGGGTGGAGGTGACATGGACAGGAATGGAATTATTGCCATGTTTCTGAGAGAGAAATAAATACAATAATGCCAATTCTGTACTTAATTGATTAACGACTAATTTGCTCTATCTAGTAAACATAGCCACACACACATACGCACACACGAAGGTATCCGCGTAGTGAAGCTATTTGTGGGATATGTAAAATTAAAGGCGTTCCAAGAAAGTCTAAACGTTCATCAAGAAGCCGGTAATAATAACGTGGGTAAGGGGGTGCTTGGGGAGATGGATGTGAATGAGGTGGGGCTCTACTTCTGGCATTCTCCTTTGAACTTAGGAGGTCTTTGGGGTCCTTTTTCAAATACTTCTACCATCCCTGTTCAAGTGATATAAAACCCACTTTAAGAAATTTAGAAACTTCATGGGGCGCCTGGGTGGAGCAGTCGGTTAAGCGTCCGACTTCAGCCAGGTCACGATCTCGTGGTCCGTGAGTTCCAGCCCCGCGTCAGGCTCTGGGCTGATGGCTCGGAGCCTGGAGCCTGTTTCCGATTCTGTGTCTCCCTCTCTCTCTGCCCCTCCCCCGTTCATGCTCTGTCTCTCTCTGTCCCAAAAATAAATAAACGTTAAAAAAAAAGAAATTTAGAAACTTCTTAAGCTTGGGGTCCTCCCACAGAAGAAAGCAGGAGTACTACTTTAATAAACCAAACACGGAGTCACGGATTCAAGGGCTCAGAAAGTATGCACAGACCATCCGTCTACTCCCTGACTTCTAAGATACCTCAGTCATCTCTGGGTTTGTGTTTGCAGGAAGCCTGGGTAATATAAAACAAAAAGTGGATTTTAGAGCGAAACACATGGAATTTCAGAAAAGGAAGTATATATCATTAGGCAAGCGTCTATCCTCTCTGAACTTCATTTCCCTTTTTAGTGAACAAATAATGAAAGGTCAGGAACTAGCTCCTTTGTCCTGGGAGTCCAGAGTGAAATGGCTTAGGCGAAGCATCTTGTATAATTTCACAATGAACGTCGAATGCAGCAAGTCTCTCTATTCTTCCTATCTGATCTAGGGATAGTAATGAACTAAATGGTTGCTTGATGTTGCATGCCTTCAAAAGATCTGTGCAGTTCACTTACTAGAGACTTACGTGGCTCTATAAATTTAGAGTCAGGAAAAGATTTGGTTATGCTGCGATAACAAAATAGCCCTGAAATCAATGGCTTACCGCAACCAAAGTTTATTTCCCACTTATAGAACGTAGATCTAACGGTGTCAGCTCTAGCCGGTTGCTAAAGAACCCAGGACGTCGGGAATCCCTCACCTGGTAGCTGGACCGTGTTGAATTCCAGGCCTTGCATTCACCTCGGCAGAAGAGAAAGCTGAAAGATCACACACGAGCTCTTAAAAGCTGTGACTCAAACATGGTGCCTGTCATTTCCACCCCAGTTACATAGACCCACCTTACTGCAGGGAGACTGGAAAAATGGAAGAGTCCACGGATGTTTGGTGAACAGTAAGCGCTTCTGCCAAAATCACAGGACGGTGTGAGGCACTCCGTTGGAACTGCAGACACTATACATCCAAACCCTAAATTAGGACATTTATGTGTTTCCCATCCCATCCACAACTTTTTATACTACAAAATTTATTATAAGCTCAGCTCACGGTAAAAAGAGATTTCTGGGACAGACACAAATGAGCTTGCTCACTTTGCTGGACTTTGAATAAAAACAGGAAGTTGCGGGGCGCCTGGGTGGCTCAGTCGGTTGAGAGTCCGACTTCAGCTCTGTCACGATCTCGCAGTTCGCGGGTTCGAGCCCCCCATCGGGCTCTGCGCTGACAGCTCGGGGCCTGGAGGCTGTTTTGGATTCTGTGTCTCCCTCTCTCTCTCTCTGCCCCTCCCCTGTTCACGCTCTGTGTCTCTCTCTCTCTCTCTCAAAAATGAATAAACTTAAAAAAAAATTTTTTTTTAATAAGAAGATGCTTCTAAGGCCCTGTCTAGCACCGAAACTTTCGGGGCCACCCTGGATGAGTCCCCCGGGGGGGACCATCGGCCATAGTGTCCTTCACTTCCCCTTGGCTCCCCATCGTCTCGTGTCCTTTCCTCCATCACTACTAGAACATCTGCCTCCACATTTTATCTTTCTGTCTGTCAGGCTGATTAACATACTTTGACAGATTAAAAGGCTAAGGTCAAACCAACAAACCCCTAAAGAAATACCGCTAATTATTGCCGTGTGTTTTTTTTTTTAATACTTTGCTTGTCAAAGAATTTAACAAGGAATAAAATTCAACTTTGTATCCCAAGGGGTTGTTTTAATATTATATATTTTTTTAAAAAATCCCCTCAGCTTCCTGTGGTCTGTGTTGTAGGAGAGCAATGAACTTGATCCCATGGGTCGGTGGTGCTCAACCGCACATTGAAGAACTTCTTTCTAAAGTGCCATGTGAAGTGACAAGCAGAGTCCTATGATACTGCACAAAAACAGTCCAGAGAGATAAGAGACGGCATTAGCCCCCCTGCCACAATGCCCACCATTAACATCAGGACAGGAAGTGTAGCTCACAACCCCAGCTCGGCTGGTCGGTTTGTGGTTAGACTCGGATGCTGCCAATGCCTGGATGGGAATCCCAGTCTCACCCTCTGTAAGCTGTGAGACACCGGGCTCGTGATTCATTCTCCCCCTGCCTCACTTTCCTGATCTCTAAAATGGGGACTTGGGAATATAGCACCTATCTCATCAGGTTGCCATGAGAATTAAGATGAACGGATGTGGAAACGTGTCTGGAACTAGACTGTTCACCATCAGTATTCCTTGTCCTGGGTATGTCCACTGTCACATTGCCACAGAGCGGTTGCCCTCTCTGATGCTCAGAGGCCAAAGTCACGTACTTTGTAGTTTCTAAAGAGTTAGTCATCTGACAGGTGTGCAAAGGCAACATGGCCAAACCTCATCCGCTGCAGGTGAGTCCATAGACAGTGGAGGTGGTCCAGAGACAGTGCTCATTACAGCCATTGTCACTCACGCTTTGGCCCTGTCGGGAGTGCTGCCTGGGATGACAGAGGTGGCCATGGTGACGTTCCCTCTCTGTTCACCCATCAGATTTCTTTTTTAAATCAATTTAGAAAATGACAACTGAGTTGATCGTGCTGCCCTCCGATGTCTGTGTCGTTTTGGTGATGGGCTGTGGCTTGTTACCCAGTGGTTTCTGGCGGGGACAAGGGCTGGCTCGGAAGCTTCTGAGAGGAAGCAGGGGCGGGCGGGGCCTTGAGACAAGAGTGAGGGGCAAGAGGAAGGAGAGAAAGCACTAAATTCAAAAGCTCATTATTCAACGTACTTTGGAAGACAAGAACAGGATAGCCTCCAAGTAAGAGGCATCTAATAGCTCCAGAAGTCTCCAGTGAAGTGTTCACGACAGGTAAAAGGCCAAATTACCAGATCAAGTGGCCACATTATCAAAAATTATTCTATTGATTTCAGTGAGGTGTGTTTTCCCTGAGATGATTACCACCATCTAAAATCTCCTTTCCTGCTGATTTGGAGCATACTGCACAGCCTCTGAGTTTCAAGTTGTTCAAGATGTGTAGGCATATGTGGGTAAGCACGGGTTGGCCTGCTGTGAGTGTCTACTTAGTGCTGGCTCAGACGGGCGGGCGGGCCCCCTGGGTTTCCAGGGCCCCAGCCTTTGTGGATATTGAGAAATTTGGTGCCCTGAGCCCTGGGTTTCCTGTAGCTTTTCCTATAAGAGAAACTACTTTGAGGAACTGCCCCCACCCCGAATCACCGGGGGCCTCCCAGATGCCTCTGCTCATGGCTGGAAAGCAGAAAGACAAAGCATTTAACTTCACACCTTAGGAGCCCCATAAAGAGGCATTTGGGGGCGCCTGGGTGGCGCAGTCGGTTAAGCGTCCGACTTCAGCCAGGTCACGATCTCGCGGTCCGTGAGTTCCAGCCCTGCGTCGGGCTCTGGGCTGATGGCTCAGAGCCTGGAGCCTGCTTCCGATTCTGTGTCTCCCTCTCTCTCTGCCCCTCCCCCGTTCATGCTCTGTCTCTCTCTCTCTGTCCCAAAAATAAATAAACGTTGAAAAAAAAATTTTTTAATAAAAAAAAGAGGCATTTGAGTCAAAATTTAAGTGAAATGGGGAGTGGGAAATAGAGGGGCTTCCCATTTCACCTAGATTATCAACTGTTCTATTTTTAAGGAGTATTATAAGGAAAGGAGTATTTTTAAATTGAGGTGCCGTTGACCTATAGAATTGTATTACTTTCAGATGTACAACATAATGATTTGTTATATGTATACAGTGCATCGTGATTACTTCAATAAGCTTAGTTAACATCCAGAGAAAAAGAACAAGGATCCATCTAAGTGAAAACCAGAAAAGGATCTTAGAAGTGCACCCACTTGGGGCACCTGAGTGGCTGAGTTGGTTAAGAGTCCGACTTCAGCTCAGGTGTCGATCTTGCGGCAAAGGAGTTCTATCCCGACGTCGGGCTCTGTGCTGACAGCTCAGAACCTGGAGCCTGCTTTGGATTCTGTGTCTCCCTCTCTTTCTGCCCCTCTCCTGCTCACACTCTGTCTCTGTCTCTCTCTCTCTCAAAAATAAATAAAACATTTTTTTTAATTAAAAAGAAAAAGAAGTGCATCTACTCGTTAAGAGAAGAAACCGTTCTTCTGCATATAATGCCGAAATCTGCATATAATGCCATTTTCATAGTTCAGCTAGATTGTTCCCCGAGAACGATTTCTTTGGGGGACGGTCACGGGCAGACAATTTCCACCCGGCAGGGGATAAAAAGCGTAAGGAGTTCAGTGTCTATCATCCCCCCTCGTAGCATCTAAACTCTTATCCTAGTTTCCTGGCTACTGTTCTAGGAGTCACAGTCGGTTAACGTAAAACCAGGCTGATACAGGGTGTCTTACAGTTTACGCTTGAACCAGAGCCAAGAGAAAGCGTCTTTCTGGTGTTGGTGAACTTCCACCTCGCCCGGGTCCAGAGAGTGCTATTGTGTCCCTGAATAAAAGCACCAAGGCGGTGGTGCGTTGGACTTTAAGCCAATTATCCCTGCATTTGCTCGCCATCGGATGCCTCCTACTTCCTGGGACTCCTTGGGCTGATGCTGAACGTATTCAAATCTTCCCCTAAAAGGTTTCGTCTAGGTTGCTTCTTCGGTACTGTTTGAACATTAAATATGCAAATAATCATCATTACACTTCCCACAATTACACATGTTTGCGAGCACCGTGTCAAGTGCTGGCAGCAGAGCAATCATTTGTAAAGACAAATATTCCATTCCAAGAGATGTCGTGCTGCTCCGAAGACTCTTTTTTGTATTAGTAGCCACACCGCTGCTTCCTAAAGTGCGCAAATGAACGAGTCGGTGTTGCCAATAGCTGCCAGGCCCTTCCCCTCGGCACAGCAGGTGTCAATCACCAAGCAGCCCGGGACCCGGGGGCCACACAGACACAGAGCACGTCCGGTTGTGGATAGAGGAGGCCTTGCGACAAGGTGGCCGCTCCCGGAGTCCCTTCTTGGTCCCTCGGCCCCTCCCCAGCCATCCCTCCACTCAGAGGGGGCCTCGGGCCTGCAGAATATTTGAATTCCTGATCTCTGACTACATTATCACGTGTTTGTAAGCGATGCATCGTCCTCCGTCGCTGGGAGGTGATGCGAACAAGCTGCCTGAAACCACAGGCCGCGTGTCACAGCAGGGCCCCGCGTTCTTTTCTTTGCGTTTTTATCTCGCCTCCCTCCGTCCCCCTCTCCCCTCCCTTCCCTTTGCTGTCTGCTGGGCCCCTCCCGCTCCTGCACGTAGTTCTGGATAATTGTCACCGTTTACTTTTATCACATCCAAAGTGGCGGATTAGAGGGGCCCGGACTTGAGTTGGGACTAATCTTGCCTTCTCCCAAAGTCAGAAAATCCCAAGTCTTGCAGGGCCCAATTGATAACCCTTGTGCTTCTTTTCCATGAAAGACGGATGGCTCCAGCAAGCTTGGAGGACTGCAGATAATGGGATTGACTTGGTAGTTAAATCTCAGTGAACCAGGACAGCATAAGTAATTAGTGAATTGGATCCATCCTGGGGTGCTAATGATGGCTAAGTCTGCCCCCACGCCATTCTGGAAGCGGCAAGAGGCACATCCATCTCACACAGATAAAAACCAAAGGGACACTGCTCACAGACACCGTTTATTCCTTCTTTAGTGCACAATTTATCCTAGAAGGGGAAAAAAAAAAAATCTAATTTTCCTTGAGTGATACCCAGAAGACCAAGTGACCACGCTCCCACCAGAGTTCATTTTGATCACAATACCGCTGCTGTTTTTAATTAAGAAAGGCTAATTAAGAGAAACTCTACATTTATCTTCTTATCTACTTGTCGGCGCAGACTCTCAGACATTACCCATATTTGTTTACAATTTGGTTACTGGCTCTCTATCAGTGAGCCAGTGAGGATTCTTCATGTGTAGCTAGGTTGGTGCGTTATAAGGATTTCAAAAGCGTAAGGGCCAAACGGCTAGCCACGATAGTAACTTTTAGCATATCGGAGCCTGGTTTTCGCACACACGGATACGTGCACATACATATTTATACATATTTGCATACATACACACGTGTAGAGTTTCCACATATATCCCTAGATTACCAGTGATGTATCTTTGTATTTCTCTTCAAGTAATTCAAGTGTAAGGCAGCTGTATACAGACTGGCCTTCTCCCATTTTTCTTTCTACACAGAGTGACGGCACTTTATGAGGATAATTTTGATGAATGTCTTTTCGCCGAGTTCACTTATCCTTCCGGCAAACATGATCGACAAAGAGCCATAAAAGACGAATGACATTGCATTTTGATCAAACATATGTTCCGTCAATGGAGAAGACTTCAAGGTGGGCATCTCCTCTCCTTTTTTTTTTTTTTTTAATTCCCACCTGATTTGATCGACATTCCCAATGCCTGAAAATGTGCACAAAACACACTTTTGTGGAAACACACCTCTGTGGAGGGACTCTTAGGAATTGAAAACGCGGAGCAAATGCATTTCAACTCAGAAGTTAGCAGCCATCAAATGTGCCAGCCTGACGATTTTTATATGGCTTGATCAGAACCAAATGTGACAGACTGTGAGTCAGCTTTCTCATGGCAAGAGGGCGTTAAAGCCAAAACAGCAAGCCCTCCCTCTTTGGTCCACGTTAGGCCTTGTCTTCTGTAATGATTGCCGTTCTGCGAACCTTTCCTTTGGGGGCCGTCGGGAATTATAACCGATAATGGGAGAAGCCAAAATAATTGGTCAGCAAGAAGCTTGCTTCTACCTAAGTTTCCTCTCCACTCCGTCTGCCAGCCCAATTCCTTTTTGCCTCCATGAGAGGTTTCTTTCCGTGATTCTTGGCTTTCACACGCACCGGCTTCTCAGAAGGCGTGTTTGTGTACACGTATGGGACACACGCACAGGAGTACATTATCGTGTCAAGGACCGATTCCCCTGAAGCCTTTCTTAATATTTAATATTTGAGGAGAAAGCTGATTAGGCCAGCGCTCCATTTCTGCCTCACAATCTGTCACTGATTAGGAGGTATTTAGCCTCATGTCAGATGAAAGTGGGGGCAGGGTCTCACTGAGGAGAGTGTGGACGGAGAGAAATTTAGTCTCTTCCTGGAGCCCACTAAGTTCTGATTTGAGGTGGTTTTTTTTTTTCTAGATATGAATTTTTCAAAGTTTCAGTCTAACGCAAACTTGACTTCTGTGTTCAAGTCAGACCTGTGTGTATTCATATTCGTGGTTCAAATGGAGTCTCCTTGGGGTGCCTGGGTGGCGCAGTCGGTTAAGCGTCCGACTTCAGCCAGGTCACGATCTCGCGGTCCGGGAGTTCGAGCCCCGCGTCGGGCTCTGGGCTGACGGCTCGGAGCCTGGAGCCTGTTTCCGATTCTGTGTCTCCCTCTCTCTCTGCCCCTCCCCCGTTCATGCTCTGTCTCTCTCTGTCCCAAAAATAAATAAACGTTGGAAAAAAAATAAATAAATAAATAAATGGAGTCTCCTTTGAGCAAAGGTAGCCTATGTTGATTGTATGATTTTGCTCAGAAGCAATCTCCTGTATGGTGCTGAATGTGCATGTATAGTAGTCATATGAGTATTGCTCAAGCAGTTCTGCTCAGGAGCACCTGGGTGGTTCAGGTGATTAAGTGTCCAACTTTGCTGCAGGTCATGATCTCACGGCTCATGAGTTCGAGCCCCACATTGGGCTCTCTGCTGGCAGGACAGAGCCCTCTTTGGATCCTCTGTCTCCCTCTCTCTCTGCCCTTCCCCCTCTCGTGCTTTCCATCTCTCTCTCTCTCTCTCTCTCTCTCTCTCAAATAAATAAACACAAGGAAAAAAAAAAGTTCTGTCCACTAAGCAACATAAAGTTTTATTCCAGAAGTATTTTGTTATTTTAATTTTTTCTACCTATCCCCAAAAAAGAATATAGACTGATTCTTAAAAACTATGCCTTGCCCTAATACCATCCCTCATGTAAGTCTAATTCTGCCATCCATTGTCCCACGACCATAAAATTATAATATGTATCTTACAATGACTTTGGGAGAACTACTGACACGGTAAAAATTCTATTTTTCAATTTTTTAGAACGCCCCATATATCAAGAGGACCCGAATTGAGAAAAATAAATTTATCTCCTCCAGAAAAGTGACACTTTGATAGGGTATTTTTTTTTTTTAGGATCCCACATATGTCCCTATTAGCTAAGAACACCCTATTAAAAAAGAAAATGCTTGGGTGGCTCCGTTGGTTCAGTGGCTGACTCTTGATTTCGGCGCAGGTCATAATCACTCGGTTCGTGAGTTTGAGCCCCACGTCAGACTCTGTGCTGAGGGTGTGGCATCTGCTTGGGATTCTCTTTCCCCCTTTCTCTCTCTCTCCCTGCTCTTTCCCACACTGATGCTCTCTATCTCTCTCAAAAGAAATATTGTTTTAAAAGTTACAAGATATTGAATGCAAATATATATTTATATATAATAGCTAAGGGGGTGAGACGATAAGTGTTCCTGTCTGCTCACCTGGGTATGAATCCCAGCCCCATCACCCATTAACTGTGTCTTCTTGGCCAGGTTTCTATGCCTCTCTGTAACTCCAGTGGGGATAATAGGACCACTACGTCACTGGATCTTGTAGCATGAAATCAGTTTATCCATGGAAAGTGCCTTATTTTGTTTTAAATTTTTTAAGGTGTATTTATTTTGAGACAGAGAGAGAGAGAGAGAGTGCGAGCAGGAGAGAGTCAGAGAGAGAGGGAGACACAGAATCCGGAGCAGGCTCCAGGCTCTGAGCTGTCAGCACAGAGCCCGACGCGGGGCCTGAACCCACAGACTGTGAGATCGTGACCCGAGCCAAAGTCGGATGCTTAACGGACCGAGCCACCCAGGCACCCCAGGGGAAAGTTCTTTAATAGCACGGGGCACACTAAGCCTTTAAAAAAACCAGCTGTTTTTACAGAAGTTGTGTCTTGTTGATCAGGCAAGTTTTGGAGCAGCCGGGGGGCTCAGTCAGTCAAGTCTCCAACTCTTGATTTCAGCTCAGATCTTGATTCAGGGTCATGAGTTCAAGCCCCACGCTGGGCTGCACGCTGGGCGTGAGACCTACTTAAAAACTAAATAATAAATAACTAAGTAAAGGTAAGTTTTATTTGTTCCCCTGCATAAAAGGTTTTACATTTCTACCAAAACCTCTGGTGACTTCCGGGGTTTTCCACATGACAGAGAAAAAAGAATTCCCACACAGATAATTTCCATGCAGCACTGCTGTTGGCTTTTTTCAGAGTATGGTTCCATCTGCACTGAGACTCCTGAAACTTCAGGTTGGAGCCTGATGGTCAGCCTTGCACCCCCGTCCCCCCCAGTGTAATGATTTCTCTTAATGCTCATTAGGAACTGTGTATTCAGTGGAGGATGACTTCTGGATGTAGACCTCTCCCTTCTAGAATCAGAAAATAATTAATGCATGTGATGCTGATAGGAGCCTCAATGAAATACGCTTTTAAAAGAAGCCCACGAGTGACATTAGAGAGTGGGACCTCCCTTCACGCGGCACTCATTGTGCGTGAATGATCTAATTTCGTCGATCCATAATCGTGGGACTACGGTTAAGAAGTAAATTTAAGATTATGGTGATATTACTTTAGAACAGTTAGAAATGAATGGTGAGATGGAAGGGAATATCTTAGATATAAATCCAGTGTTCGTATTTTCATTGTTTCTACCTCCTTTGTCCTCCGGTCACTAATAACGTTTCCTCCTTTTCTTCATAAATTAATTCGCACAGTAATAAAAAAAGATGCTGTGTATTTTGAAATTCTAAGGGGACAGCGTTTAATAGAATCCTAAACGTCTTTCACTGCAATGATTGCTTTACTACCACAATGCATTCTTTCTCAACGTTGACATTCATCACGGGAGAGTCTCCACTTGCATGGTTGTAATGCCACAATGATTACATTGGCATTTGAACTTCCCCAGCCATACATAAATGGAGAGTTCCTTTACTTCATGAGAAAATGGAGTCTTTATTTTTTTTTTAATTTTTTTTTCAACGTTTATTTATTTTTGGGACAGAGAGAGACAGAGCATGAACGGGGGCGGGGCAGAGAGAGAGGGAGACACACAATCGGAAACAGGCTCCAGGCTCCGAGCCATCGGCCCAGAGCCCGACGCGGGGCTCGAACTCCCGGACCGCGAGATCATGACCTGGCTGAAGTCGGACGCTTAACCGACTGCGCCACCCAGGCGCCCCGAAAATGGAGTCTTTAAATGGAATCCTGGCAGGTGGAATACCCACACCCTCTGAGGAGTAGAGTTACATGGGCAACAGATGAAATCTATGAGGTACTCTTTCTATGAAAGAGACCGAGAGAATAGGAGAGAGAGAAAATGTGAGTGAATGATTAAATGAACTTCAGGAGCATTTTTATCTGAGAGACAAGTGTGAAAAGAGAAATAATAAATGACTCTCTGGCTTTCTAGAAAACGATTGGTATCCATTGTCTATTCTGGAAGCCATCTGATAGCCCATGCCATCTACCAATGGGCATAGAAAAGTTAACATAAAAGAAAGGGGTCAGCTAAGTAGACAGAAGAGGCTTAGCCAAAACAAAGTGAAATGCTTCATTTCACTAAGGTTTGATTAATGGGATATTAGACACCTAAGACCGTTAAGACAAGAGCTAACTAGCCTTTAGCAAACTGTGCTGTGAATCACACTTCACACATCAAGATGTGAGGTAATGAGATTCTCAAAAAGTACTACATTTAGAAGCAGCCCCTTAAATTCGAACACACAATATCCAACTCCTGCCAGTTGCTGGCACATTTCCACTGATGAAGTTGGAAAGGAAGCTCCACATTTTTTTTTTTTTTTTTTTTAGGGGTAGTTTTTGTTTGTTTGTTCCTGACCACTGATAGCATGAGCTAGCAGCTGGTGTGAGAAGAAAGGAAAATATGTGTGTATTGGCAGCACACAATTTATAACATAGCGTGATTATTCTCTCGGAGTCTTAAACATCAGAACTCACGGCTTAAAAAAAAAATAGTAATTCACACGGACAACTTTACAACGGCACATGGAGGGGGTTTTGCTGTTGTTGTACGCCGTGAGAGTTTTTAAAAATCTCCCCCCACCCCACCCAAAGATTAGTGTGAATTCGTGACCAACATGATTCATAATTGATCAATCTTGAACATTTTAAATTTTTGTTAAGGATTTCACAGCCATGACAGGCCATTTTTAGCCAGGGAGCGCGGGCTTGGTAAAGCTACATCCCCACCTAGTGGTGGCAGGGAACAGTTCGTTACTTTCTGCCCCCAAGGAAAGCAAGATGTCATCACACTTTGCAGCCAGCGTGAAAGCCCTTGGTCGCCGTGTAGCTGAAACACAATATTCAAAGATAACATTTTAATCTCAGGATATTTTTACTTGCTTTCCATTTCCCCCACACTTTCCTTCTCCTCAACCCTAAAATCTGACATTATTAGGTTGCAAAATAGCTGAAAAATATTCCTCCCCTTCCATTTTTTACTCTGACACTGTGCTCAGGGACTTTGACCAAAAACTCATTTGGGTAGCAAAGGAGCATCTTTCAAGATTCGCCCACCCCTCTCTGCTTTCTTATCCTTTGCCAGCTCACTACTTGGCAGGCGTCTCCATTGCTAGAGAGACCGAATGGAAGCTTCTATATAGATGTCTCAAAGCTTATTCTCAGCCCGCTTGAAAGATTACTTACGGTGCCCCCTCACCCTTCAGGTTAATGAAGGGTGCACTGCCCTCCTCAGATCATCCCCAACAGAGAAGAGGTATCAAAACTCATTTCCACGCAGCGGCTGGGCACATCGCTTTCCCATTAAGCCCTGCGGCCCGAGCTTCCAAAGAAACAGTTTAACCACACTCATATATCTCAGGTTTATATGATTTGAATAATCAATAAACAATTAAGAATGTTTTGCTTCTTTAATACCAAAAGGACATTCGAAGCTGGTCACGGTGAAAAGGAAATAGTTTGTTTTGCTTTTAATTTGATTTGCCAGATTACGGAGCACCTGCTCCTCCTCGGAGATGTTATTTCAGCCAATTATATAGGTTCTTCTATAGCTGCTGCCTCTCGCCATTGGATTCATCGTTGGTATAATCTGCACTGCAGTGAACGTAAAAGCCAAGGCTTTTCGGCTGGTATATGCCTCGGAAAAATTAACGCTAACTAAGAGAGTCGCTGCTTGCTAATCCCTGTAATTAAAACTACTTACAGGAAGGTATATTACACTGATTGGAGCGGTTGCTACTGTATCGGACCCAAAAGTGTTCAATGATCCTACCCTGCGATGTTGACGTTTTCAGTACCTATTAATTAACACCCATTAACTTATGCAGAAGGCAAGAGAAATAAATGTATGAATTGTCAGTTTGCCTCTGCTCCACCTTAACTTTTCCTTAAACCTGGTGTCCTGGCACGTGATTCCTTAAATTGCAAGAAGGCTCCATATGTAGAGAAATATACGGAGAGAAGGTTAGGACAATGGAATTCTTAGAGCATTTTTAACTTGCTCCACGTTTAGAACAAAATGTACAGCGCTCTTCAGCTCAGGTGTTTGACTGCATCAGTTACCATCGTCCGTGTTACCATCATCAAAGATCAGTCCCGCGGTGCCTTCTTGCTCCCCACCCTTGGTTGCTCACCAAACTGCACGGTTTGCTTTGTGCGCCTTCTCAACGTTAGGCTCTTTCGGAAAGAGACAACTGGGCTTTGCCATCATTTTCCCAGATGTGTCTGCAACTACAGGGACGTAACCGACACGACTTCACTCCTTGAATGTCCTTTGAATTTTCATGCTTAAACGTAAGCGGAAAGTGGCCAGAACATTGAAGCATCCCAACTAAGGGCACGTCCAGCTTCCGCAGAAGGATTAGTCTCGATGAAGGAGCAAAGAACCAGACACCTTCCCAAAGCCTCTGTCACACAAAGAGAGACTAGGTTTAGGTGTAGTGAGTAAGAAAAAGTCTTCTGGATCTGGCCTGACTACACTTGGCCGTGGGCTTCTTGGAGACATCCGATGGCTGCATTACAGCAGAGTCTGTATATGTATAAAATTCTACCTTCCCTGGGCCTGCCTGTAAATGTAAAGGCCCCGGTAGGATAAGCCAGGACTCTCTAATGATGTGGGGACATAGGAGAGTTTTCCACAATGCCTGCACTGGAATACACACACACACACACACACACACACACACACACACACACACATTGGCCTTTCAGTCCATTAGCCTGACTGACTTTGATGACTCCCTAAATTAACACAAATCCCATATTTTAATATTATATGTCTTCAGTAAGAGATGAAAAGGTCACTCTACAGGTAATTTATAAGCTTGGAAGTGTGGGGTTGTTTCTGGAATCTCACCATGCCCCCACCTATTGTCTATTGATCTAAGGTGGGGGAGCGGAGGAGTGAAGGTGCTGCGATCAGAGGGGCCCATTTTCCAACTCTGTGCTTAGCAGAGAGAAGACATGGAGGCTTGCTAATAGTTTCGTCGGTTCCAGAGTTAAATATTTCCTTGGCAAAAAGGCTTTCTGATTTATCTGACTGTTTTGGCCCCTGTGGCAAAGGTCACACTAGCTTCTCTGTTAACACGTGCTATCGCTGTTCCACGCAGATCCTCTGCAGTCTGGTCCGGGGGGCGGGGGGCGGTGCGGGGAGACCGTGCTCATCTCTGTGTAGATGCCTCTGCTGATCCATCCCCCACCCCATCCCTGCTGTGGCAATGCTCGATGCCGGGCTCCAAGGATAATGTGCTTTCAGTGCCCACAGAATGCTCGCTCCCCCAGGCACAAGGCAGTAACGAGCAAGGGGCTTCCAAGCTTAGCCACCGCCATGGGGAACACCCCTACGTGGCCTTGGCTTCTTGTCACCAGCCCAGAGCCTTTCCCCTAGCCTTTCGGAGTATATCAATTCCCCACTGTGGACTGCTCACCACCCTTCCCCCAGGATTGTCCTCCCCTGCAGAACCCCCTCCTACCAAGGGCCCTTACAGATGGCAAGGCTTCAGCAAGCCAGAAGGTTCTACCTTTTCCTCCTGCAAGGCATGAGTCCTCCTTATTTACATAATGAAAAAGAGACTCCTCCCATATGCAAAGAAGAAAACCTGCTCCAAGATGAATGGCATGACCCTTCAAATTGCCTACTTTGCACCTAACATGCTAACCACCGTGACCCCACCCCGAAACATGCTAGTGCTCCCATAGAGGTTTTCTGATTCCTCTTGATGTTCACAGAAGATGCCCGTGGCTCTTAATCAATGGCTGGATTTTTCATTTCCTGTAAGGCAAGTGAGATCCCAATAGCAAGGCCCTCCCTGTCACCTTACTTAAGAGCTGGCCTTCAGCACAAAATGGTGCTGGACTGGATAACTCTGGTGCGGGAAGGACTGCAGAACCTCGAGGTCCAGGACTGGGACAGCAGAGATGATGTGACTCTACTCCAAGCAGCAAGCCCTCTGTTCTCAAGACAAGAACATACTTAAGAGAACACAGCACACTCTTGCTGGCTGTTCTTCCTTATCAGTCGTTCCAATTCTGTCTGTTTATACTGTTATTTCTCCTTTATATAAGGAAGTTTACATCAATAAAGGAATGCCAAATAGAACCCAAGGAATCAGCTCAGTCATGAACTGACATCTTTGAAAAGAGAAACACAGTTCCATGGCATGCAATGGGATCCTACATGACAGAGACAAACTCAAATTGGAAGCACCACAGAAAATACCAGAAGAACAAACGAATGGCTTTGGGGAAATAAAAGGGAAGAGACTGAATTTATTTCCAGTACGCAGGCAGTCTAGGAAGCAAGGAGGAAACTGCACCAAAAAATACTTATTGTCAAAAGTGTATAAAAACCAGCCACTCCACAAAATCAGGGATTTGTTCCTAAAATCCCACGTTGATTTGAGTATCCATGGTGGGGAGAGAAGCCTAGCTTTTTCTAAAGTCAAGTGTCTTTCTGTAAGGATGGGCCCTAAAAGGAGTGAATTTTCCCTTTACGGCGCGTGAAGCTTCTAGAGCTCAGTGGAGTGGTTTAGAAAAATTAAATAAGATATTCTCTTCCTTCTCTTCATTCCCTAAGTAGTCCTTCAGCCCCATACAGAATTTAAAACTGTAATGTGTTTGGAATTACCGGATACAGAGCATGAGGGGGGAAGTCCAAATTTTGTGATCCCTCTCTAAGGCAAACTGTGTAAGCAAACACTTGGCTTCCATTTCTGGCCACTTTCTCCAGCTCCGTCACAGAAATGCTACCGTGTCTTTCTCGGAGGTGCCGAGAGTACTTACTTCATAAGTACTTCTCTAGCGATCGTTTTGAAATCCCAGTGCTTAAATGATGGATATTATTAGGCCTTGGGAAATACCATCACCGGTCCCCAGTTGAATCACAGAATCTAGAAGTGGGACGTGGGGAAAAAGACAAAACATAACACCTGTGCGTTTGGCTAAGTTCTGTACTTCTCGCCTCCTACTCGTAGACCAAAGTGCACTGTGAGGAATCCGATGCATTCAAGTTAATGACCCATAATTGCGTATACTAAGTACCAATGCGTATTGCCTTCATTTATCTGTATCCTCGTCTACATGCTTATTTAGTTAAAAGCAATGATCATACTTATCCTGGTGTCTTCAACAATTATGCAATGTATGGCTTGAGGTAGATGTCCCTAGCAAGTTCCTAATGGAAATTAGACCTCAACAGCAGTGACTCTTACTAACTCTTGACATATGCTCCTTCACTGTTGATTCCTTCTGCAGGTGTCCATGTGAGCGCATGGAAAAGTGTGGGTGTTGACTATTTCAAGACTCTTTTTGTGTTCTAAGACTGAACAGGGAGATTGAAGCAGGGTGTTGACTGAAGAAAGACTGGAATGAATAAATTTCACCAACCCAAGAATGGTTCTGTCACTCCTCACATACATTTTTTTCACAAATTTAAAATTCTTTTAATCAAGAGTACCAGATTTGCTGAAATCTGACTGCTTGACATAACGCTAAGGGTCATGCTAAGACTTTTTCGTGACAAGAACTTAAAAAACTTATGGAGCAGTTTTACTCCTAAGTGTTAGCATAACCATGGCTCCCCACAGGAACAGAACATCTCAGAATGTGCTAACCCACCTAGAAGTTACCTGACAGTTCAGATAGAACCTTCAACTCCTGCTCTCTCAAGTTGTAAATCATAATGAAATTATAATGGGCTTTGAAGTTGCCTTTCATTATTTTTTTTTGTTTACTCTTTTCATATTATTCCAAGACTCCCCTCTTCACTCTCCAAGACCTCAAATTATCCCCACCTCCTATACCCTCCCCCAGCACACTCACAAAGATAAAGTTGTAAAGGGCTGGACCATGGTGCCCCTTCCTTTCTACCCTCTTCTTTATCTGCTCTTTTACCCAAACTTGTTCAGATCAAACCAAAGAAAAGTAAGCGGCTATATCACACATAAGCCCTGTGTTTCTTCACCTTATAATTATGAGAAATATTGCTGAGTGTGGGGGGCTGTGGGGTAGGGGGGGAGACATGGGTGCCCCATTTCTAAAGGGAAACATATTGGAACAGGTAGGTTAAGAACTGGAGGCAGTGGAATGCAGTGTTAAAAGTGCTTTGAGGTGCAGGTGCAACTCACCAGCTTATCTTCTAGACTCCTTGTCTTTTTTGTTTGTTTTTCTTTTTGTTTTGTTTTGTTTTTTAAAGAGAGAGAGAGAGAGGAAAAGCATACAGGAGCTGAGGAGAAGGGCAGAGTAGGAGAGAGAGAGAATCCGAAGCAGGCTGCACACTCAGCATGGAACCCATCGCGGGGCTCAGTCTCACAACCCTGAGATCATGACCTGAGCCAAAGTCAAGAGTCTGACGCCTAACTGACTAAACCACCCAGGCGTCCCTCAACGCCTTGTCTTTCAAGTGAAGATGAAAATTATGCTTGCTGCTCAATTGCTGTGAAGATTCAGTGAGATGATGTGTATGGAGCACTGGGTCCCGCCTCACTGAGCCGGCAGCCCTGGGCAAGGAGACGGTCAGTGCTGGTGGTCGCACATGTCTGAAGACTCGTGCAGTGACTCATACCATTAGATCTCCCCCTCCTCCCTCTCCCCTTCTTGCCCCCTCTCCCTCCTCCTGCCATTCTTTGCTCATCTTTGTGGTTTCCCTCCTCTAGCTCAACTTCTGCTGCACATGAAAAAGTACTATGTGTTTAGCTCTTCGACTGAAAAGGAACACGGCCATGTTTGGTCTGTGACTTAAAACTGCCCCCAGCCTTCTGTCGACCTCCCTAAACATGAGCAGGCAGAGCCCCAAGAAACATGGAGAGAAAGCATGTTTAGAAGTTGTCTAATGGGAAGTGTTCCCTCTAAGGTGTCTTGCTAGAAAACAGCAAGTGTCCTTATCAATGTTAGCATTGTATACCTATCAGTACAGCATGCCGAGCACTGTACAGGTACGGGATCATTTCAGCATACAAGGCTGAATCAGAAAAGGGCACTGTGTGGGCCAGGAATCACGCCTCCAATACCTCTCACAGTGACCCTGCAAGCTCAGGGCCATCCCATGATGAGGACACCAAGAATCCTTGAGGCCAAGTCCCATACAAACTCACCAAGGCAACCCGAGGCAAAGCTGAGTCAAAGTAGGTCCTTTTGGCTCGGGACCCATACTTTCGCCATTATGTCTCTTGAAAAGGAATTAATATCTCAGCGGGAAAAATGTCCTACATACTCTTCCAGGCATCTGAGTATACGTTTCCTTTCCTTAATCTACCAACATTCCAGTGATGTGGCATGAATCTGACATCCTCCCTTTAACTTGATAGGTCCATCTTTCTACCCCATATTGACAAACTCCAACTGGAAAAGCCACGTGTAGCCGATCACAAATTTCCTTAACCATGGTGGAGTCTTCTGTCTATCTGTCATCCGTGCTGCTCAGACAAGAATCGTGGGACCCAGTCAACATGGCTGCTTTACACCGTGCTCCCCTTAGACTGCTTCTTCTCTCAGCTTGGCCAATTCCTGCTGCCATCTTGCTCTTGCAGTGGTTCTCCTCTTATAAATTTCCCCTCAGCCCTAATATTATAATTCCTTCTTTCTTTAATTATGGCTTGGAAACACAACACTGAGCCATGCTGCGTGTTGTGACTGTAATTCATTAGCACCGGGAGGTTGTGGGAACATGTTCTTACCTCTCATCAGCAGTTGGAATGTGGATTCTCTTGGTGTCTAGTTTTCCACGATCTGTATGAAGTGAAATGCAATATTAGTTTCTAAGGCTTTCCCAAGCAACTGTCTTCTAATGGGAAAACTTTAACAAAAAATATGTATCGCATGCCAAATAGCTAACCTCACTCTCATAAATATTTATATTTTAGGCAGAGTCGAAACATCATTTGTAAGATGGATGTACTTCTTTGGATTTCCAACAAGAAAATGCCTCACGAGCTGAACCAGTTTCTACCGCTAATAGACAGAGCCTTGGCCGTGGGCTGGGGGCAGGGGGCGGGGGGAAACCAAACAAAATCCTTAACTCTTCCAAGAAGAAATCCTCTCAGAAGATTCTCCAGTGTCATGTAGTTTCACTAAAGTGGATGATGAAAACAAAGGAACAAATGTTGGAGAATATGTCTTGGAAGAATCTCAAGTTGCTATTTTGACGTGGCATAGAACTTGGATAGGCCGGTTGGGATGGTGCAGTGACTGGATCCCAAAGTCTGGTCCTCATGCCAACGGCATCGGCATCTTCCAGGAACTTGTTAGAAATGCACATTCTCAGGTTCTACCCACTCTGAGTCGAGTGGGGAGATGGGAGGTGTTCTATGGTGTACTAGGGCCTCTGGGTGGTTCTCAAACACACTAGATTCTGAAAAACATAGTGGCTTATGGCCCCGGTATTAGAAAAACCTCGGTTTGAATGCTGCCCCTCGAACTACCCCATGCGTCCCTTGGTGCATGATTTAACTTCTTCAAGCCTCATGTGGCTCATCTATGAAAAGGCAGCAATATTCTATCACCGAGTTTTTGTAAAGATTTGTTGAAAAAACCCATATAAATTCTTTGTAACGATGCCTGGCCCAACGTATGTATACAACACGTGTTATTGTCTTTATCGTTGTAACTAAATTAATACAGTTTAACTAAATCATCTAGATATGAAGTGTAAATAAGAAGAAGAAAAAAAAAGGAACAGCTTCAAACAACGTATTCACAAAACCAAAGCAACTCGCTTTGATGATTACAGTAAACTTGATGATTAAGTTTGAACTTGAAGGTTAAAAGTAACAGCGGAAATTGATTTTTGCTCTCCTAGCAAAAAAAAAAAAAAAAGATACTTTTTTGAGGGAACATCCAGTGTGATAGGCACCTCTTGAGCGTTACTGTGAATTCCCTGAGCCCCTCTTTTGTTTGGCCCTCCTGCAGAGACCCCTCGTGGGCAGACATCTACTGAGTCTGTAGGAGGCCATGCTCAGCACCCCCCCCTCACTCCAAGGCTGCACCTCCACCCCTGTCTTCCACCGTGGACTTCTCGGGAGAGGCCCGGAAGAGCAGCTCAGGGTTCGCCCCAGAGGTGAGCCTGGTCCCTCTTCCATCAGCTCAACGGATGACCTTGAGCTCGACTTCCAAAGCCTTTTGGAAAGATGAGGTGCCAACTCAGCAAGACATTCTTGAGTTTCCTTTCTTTCCTTCTCTGCTGTAATGCCCGCCCCTCCTGTCCTCCTGCTCTCTGGGCTCATGTCCAAAGTAAGCCACCTGCATCCAAAATTATGTCTCAGCCTCTGTGTGGGGGCCGAGGCCAGGACAGAGAACTTCAACCGAAAGGAATAATGACAGAAAAGTTGGGATTCTCTTTTAAAGTTTGCTCAATATTTCCGGATGCAGAAAAAAGGCGTCTGTAAGCTGAGATCCACGCATGGGCTTCCGATGGTTCCATAAAGCTACTGAAATGTTTCCCAGATTTTATGCATGTGTATTTTTCTATCTAGTATCAATGGCAACAGCTACTCAGAGGGGTCTGTGACTAAAGGAAGTTAAAGCTACTGTTTTATACAGATCACAGGACAGATTTTATTATTACAAATAATAAGATTCCACAAGCAATATGAGTGGCCCTTTCAATTCTTTTGGTATATTCAAACTTCAGAATATCGAAGATTGCTTGAAATGGGTAGAACATTGACTACCTCTTGGGTTTTGTTGTTTGTGTGTTTGGCTGGTTGTTTCTCCAAAAGGCTTTGACTCCCTCATCATGTTACCAGTCCGTCTAGATCCCAAGCCCTTGTTGGGCGACCACGACCATCGTCACAGCTCTGGCTTCTGCTTGTGCTCTAACTTCACACCCGTCTGCCCTCACTGATGCTTGCGGTAGCTTCCTGTTGCTGCTGTATTAAACTACCATGAACCTGTGGCTCAGGGGCAACACGCATTTACCCTCTTGCAATTTTGGAGGTACGAAGTCTAAAATCAGTCTCGCCGAACTACAATGAAGGTGTTGGCAGGCCTGGTTCCTTCTGGAGGTTCCGAAGGGAGAATGTTTCCTGGCGTCTCTTGCCTCCTAGAGGCCTCCTGATCTCCCTGGCTCCTGCCCCCTCCCCTGTGTCATTCGTGCCTCTCACTTACCCTGCTCTTCATCCTGACCCTCCTTCCTCCCTCTAAACAGGAGCCTTGTGACCACGTTGGGCCCATCTGTACAATCTGGGATAACCTCCTCATGTCAAGATCCTTAACTTAATCACGTGATCAAAGTCCCTTTACTGTGTAACCGAACATACTCATAGGTTCTGGGGATTAGGATGTGCATATCTTTGTGGGACGTTATTTGGCTACCTCAGTGTTCTTTGAACACGAGAGAGCACCCCCCGCCTCAGGGAATCGAATTTGCTGTTCTCACTCCATTGTATTTGCATGGCCAGCACCCTTCGTCATTCCTGGTCATTCCTGTGTCCGCTCAAGGATCACCTCCTCGGGGAAGGTGACCTCATGCTGACCTCATCCAGACTCCCATCTCTCCGCACCTACTCTTCCTTTATTCCACTTCACGTTTTGTCTAAAGCATTGGTATTAAGTGACGATATATTACATATTCATTCATTAGCTTGTGGCTATATATATATATATATATATATATATATATTTCTAGTTAAGGATATTCTAAGGAAATGGAGGCATTCTGGGGGAGGCTGGAAATGTTCCATGAGGTTTTCTTTGAAAAATCTCACGTTGATTAGAAGAAGAAGAAAAGGAAAAACTTACAACTCCCAGGCATATGCCTCTGAGCACACCTGGAATGTTACTGTAGCCCAGGGCCTCACTGATCATGCCAGCTTCCCGCAGGCCCACAGCAGCAACTGGATATTGGGGGCCTGGCACCTATTAGGTAGTGAGTCCTGTACCGAATGGTCTTCCTGCTTCCATAAGCCCTCAATCTATCCCTTCCCCCGCATTTGGCCCAACAAAGCCTTACCCGGTGCATGATTTCACCTTATAGAGCTGCACTTATAAGGGTGGATGCTGTTTTAAATTAAGGAAATACGAGCGGTAGAGACACTCCTAAGGAGAACTGTTTGTATGACAGCGGAGATGAAGAAGGATCTTTCTGGAATCTATACCAGAGGCAAATACAGCCACTGGCAATCCCATCTCCCTTTCCCAGTTAGTCACTTTATGGCTGCAAGTGTAAATCTTATCACTGTACCCCTGATTATTGTGCCATGAAGAAAAACAGACGGGAGGAAAGGCAAGGGATGTAGGAAACATACTAGAATGTTCCATGGTAGCAATTAGAAAAAGAAAAAGAAAGCACACTGCAGAACTCATTGCCAGACTTTAAACCCTGGCTCCACCATGACCTGAGCCACGACTCAGTTTCTCATCTCTACGATGTGAATAATGACACCATTTGTTCTACGTAGAGTGAGGATAAAATGAGATCATCTACATAAAGCAAACTGGTGTCTGGAATACAATGCCTATTCCATAAATATTAGCTATTTCTATCATTTGCTTTTAATCACGTTGCTTTTTAATCTATCATGTGCTTTTAATCACAAATATTCCAATGCTCATCTTGGTACTGGTATTCACTCTTTGACGTGGAGGTCATCGTATAAACCCTCATCTTCTCTGCTATTTTTCTTTTCAGTTTTACAAATGGAGACCAATTGCAATGAAGCCTGGCCCTTCTTGGACAGTGTGAAAATAAAGGTGGAGTGAAGTGGCATCTTCCCCAAAGTAAGCTTTTTGAAAACTTATCTAAATTTTAGTTAACACACAGTACAACATTGGTTTCAGGAGTAGAATTTAGCGATTTGCCACTTAATACAATACCCAGTGCTCATCACGACAAGTGCTCTCCCAAATGCCCATCACCCATCTAGCCCATCCTCTCATCCTCCTTTTTCCGTCAACCCATAGTCTGTTTTCCATCACTAAGCGCTCTTGGGGCACGTGGGTGGCTCAGTCGGTTAAGTGTGTGACGTCAGCTTGGGTCATCATCTCACAGTTTGTAAGTTGAAGCCCCGCATCCGGTTCTGTGCTGACAGCTCAGAGCCTGGAGCCTGCTTCAGATTCTGTGTCTCCCTCTCTCCCCTCTCTTCCGCTCACACTCTTGTCTCTCTCTGTCTCAAAAATAAATAAACGTTAAGAAAAATTAAAATAAACTAGATTAAAAAAGAGTCTCTTGTGATTTGTTTCCCTTTCTTCTCTTTTCTCACTCCCTTCCTATATGTTCATCTGTTTTGTTTCTGAAGTTCCACATATGAGTAAAATCTCTGACTGATTTATTTCACTTACCACAATACATTCTAGCTCTGCCCACGTCATTGCAAAAGGCAAGATTTCATTCTTTTTCACCTCTGAGTAATATTCCAGTGTGTGTGTGTGTGTGTGTGTGTGTGTGTATACCACATCTTTATCCATTCATCAGTCGATAGACATTGGGTTCTGTCCATAGTTTGGCTACTGTTGATAATGCTGCTATAAACATTAGGGTACATGTACCCCTTCGATTCTGTATTTTTGTATCCTTTGGGTAGATACTTAAGAGTGTAATTGCTCCTGGATCATAGGGTAGTTCTAGTTTTAGCTTTGTTTTTTTTTAATTTTTTTTAACGTTTATTTATTTTTGAGACAGAGGGAGACAGAGCATGAACGGGGGAGGGTCAGAGAGAGGGAGACACAGAATCTGAAACAGGCTCCAGGCTCTGAGCTGTCAGCACAGAGCACAATGCGGGGCTTGAACTCACTGACCGCGAGATCATGACCCGAGCCGAAGTCGGCCGCTTAACCGACTGAGCCACCTAGGCGCCCCATAGTTTTAGCTTTTTGAGTAAGCTTTTGATCTCACCTCTCCCTAGGGTCATATAGTGACATCTCCTGGGCAAGGATAGAAATATTCACAGGGGTGATTTGTCATGGACTAAATCTTCTACTACGACTATTGCTGCTGCTGCTGCTACAGAAACTAGTACTTCAGAAAGTCCAGTTTTCTTAAATATTCTTCCCAATAGAGAAATGTGGCACTTGTTCAAGAAATTATGCTTTGTAACTTTTAAAATACAAGACTTACCTTTCATCCGGACCTTGGCATTTTCTGTGTGAGTGCCACTTGTATTTTGGACTGTATCTATCCTACAAAGTAATTGTTTTAACTAGAGGACACACATCTGGTGCTGGACATAATCTTCAGAAATCCACAGCAGGTGCAAGTGCAGTATTGTACCTGTCCAAGGCCACGAGTCTTCCTTTTTTGGGTGTAAAAGGAAAGTATTAATGTTTGAGAAGTGCTTAATTGGTATTGAAGATAATTAGTAATGTAGTTGTATCTTAATCTGTATATAACAAAATGCCATACGCTGGGTGACTTATAAGCAATAGAAACTTCTTTTTCACAATTCTGGACACCAGAAAGTCCAAGGTCAAGTCACCAGCAGATTCATTGTCTGGTGGGAATCTGCTTCTTGGTTAATAGATAACTATCTTCTTGCTGGGTCTTCACATGGTAGGAAGGAGTAGGAATTATTTTAAAGTCTCTTTTATATGAGTACCAATCTTATTCTTGAGGACCTGCTTTTATGACTTCATCCCTGTCAATAACCCCACCCCCAAATATCACCATAATGGGCATTAGAATCTTAATACACGAATTTGAAGGAGCACAAATGTTCAGTCTGCAGCAAATTGTATGTAACACAATCCCAAATATATATCTTCTTTAGCTAAAAGGGATAAATGATAATCCCTCATATTAAATATCACACACACACACATACACACACACACACCAAAAGGTGTCAAATCACTGTAGCCATCGGATTTTAAATTCTTTGTTTAATGTTTATTTATTTTTGATAGAGAAAGAGGCTGAGCACGAGGAGGGGAGGGAAAGAAAGAGAGGGAGACACAGAATCTGAAGCAGACTCCAGGCTCCCAGCTATCGGCATAGATCTCGATGTGAGGCTGGAACTCCCCAGTCGTGAGATCACGACTTGAGCCGAAGTCAGACACTTAACCAACTAACTGAGCCACCCAGGTGCCCCAGTAACCATCAAATTTTAAATAAGGGTATAATGAAGTAAAAAGATGGCTCTTAGGTACATCAAGCTCATCAGCCTTCAGACGTGGCCTTCATAGACCACAGATAGCAAAATACTAACAGCAAGAGGGAAAAAGATTAACGGTCACAAAGAGGCCAATCTACCTCTAATATTGAAACACATCTCCCCATTTCTGGTCAACTTATTCCGATGGAAGAGACTCTTGGTACCTTCTCATATTTTCTTTATTTTTCTGGGCAGCTACTAAATGTCTAGTATCTAAATCTACACAGAACTTCAAGTGCATACTTACGGCATAAAAAATGAATTGGGTCTATTCTGTGCTCTCCTCCCCAAAACTTGATTTGCTTCTTCTTATATGGAAGGGAGAGACTATTATGTTTTTTATTTAATGATGTGACCATGATTTTATTTCCACAATCAATTCCACTGTATACTGCGTGGACCTGTCATTTCAGATGGGCAATCACTGACACTTCGTTATCTACCTACACCAAATAACTTCAATTACTTTAAAATTAATGAAAACTCCTACCTAAATAAATAATCGCTTTTTAAGAAGTTTCTCCATTGAATTATATAAAGTCTTCTTGATATGTCAAGAACCGCTCCTTAACCCTCAAAGATGAAACAAGGCTGTGGTGGTGTTTTTATTTTTATCCTTTATTTATACAGGACATAGGTGTGGGTGCAGCTCTAGAGGGAGTGTGCCCATGCAACAGACAGAACAAAGCAAGAATTTTCCTTTGGGGGATGGTAATGTAAATGCACACAAGGACACACGAGACAATGATCACCGATAAAACACAATGCGATGCAAGCAATGTTGAGAAGCGAGTGGTTATTGTAACTGAAATGCTTTGCAGAACACGTGGTTTTTAAGGAGTTTTGTGATAAAAGAAGGTGAGTGGGTTTGCTGTACATTAGCAGGAGGCTGCTGTGGGATTCTGAGGAGAAGAGAAAAATGTGGCAATGGGGAGGAAACTTTTTTCCCTCCACAGCCTGCGTAAGTCTCCTTTGCTCCTCTATTATCCATATTTCATAATTAGAGGGCACTTGGCCAGTGGATATATTTCTTTTGAATAAAAAAGAAAGCAAAAAAGTAATGGTGGGGGGCAGGGGGTAGAATGTGATGGTGAGTAGTCTGAGCATTGGGTTTAGACAAATGTGGGGTCAGATTTTGGCAGCTGGGAGTCCTCGGGCAAGGAACTGGGAAATTTCAGTTTGCTATTTTTCAGATTATTATTACAGGTCCCTAAACACTTGGATCCAGCTATGTTTGGGAATTCAGAATAATTCAGAATTTACATGGGTAATATGATATGTACATTGCAAATTGTATACCACCCTGGCAAGGTCTGGGATAATAAAACACAGACATAATTTTATAGCAAAATATTCCAAGCAAGTGGAATACACAAAGACTATAATAGCGTCATGTCAGTCCAGTCCAGATTGTTCTGCTAAATGAGCTTGTGTTATATTTTCGTGGACTGGGGAGTCATGCGACATCTCCCTGTGAGGAAGATGGAAAATCAGCAAATGAGTGTATGACAGAGTGATCTTGGGTAGAAGACACCTCCCACTCACTAAATCATCGCGCTTTATGTACTTATGTCATCTGATCTTTCATTACTTCTGCACCCTCCCTTCCTCTTCAGGACCAGCATCCCAGTCCAAGGTACCACCTCTCCTCAAGGCCAAGTCACAACAGTCACCCAGCTGATTAGTCCAAGTAAGAGGCCTCTCCGAGAAGCTGTATTCCCGTCCCATAAACTGTTCTCCAAGTGCCAATCAGATCCCACCAGACCTGGCAGAAATTCTTTGTGATGTCCCATTCATCATGCGCAGGCTGGTGGACCAAGCCCTCAACTAGGTCTACCAGCCCAGATTCTGATCTGCATTCTCCTTACCCGCTGAGTCATGTGGTTTTCAATTCTTAAGTTCATTTTCCTCCCACTTGGGCCTTTCTACTTGCTATTCCCTCTGCCCAGAACATTCCTCTCTTCTTCTTGTTCCTTTGGATTTGAGCTTGAAAGTCGCTCTGTGCTGCCCCCACCTGGTGGAAGTGCTACCTGCACTACTAAGCGCCCCAGCATTTTCCTCCTTAGATTCCATCTGAGGTGGTAGCTGTATATATTTCTGGGATTACGATCACACCATCCCGCAATGAAATATGGGTTCCACAAAGTCAAGGACGGCATCCATGTGTTCACTCTTAGATCACAGGGCCAAGCACATCACTTGGCATGTAGTATGATCACTCCATGTATGTCTACTAAATTGACAAGAGACTGGAATGCCTGTGTAAAGCACCTACTAGCAGCCAAACCCAAGGCTAGGTACTTCCCTCATGCTTTTTCATCCTTTTAATAAAACCTTCCTTTGTCAATCTCTTAAATGCCAAGATGTAACCTTGTCAGGTAAGCTGCTACTATCACCATTTTGTAGATGTAATAGTCAATCCTGAGAAAAGTCAAGTAACTTGCACAACATCACAGGGAAAAGTAAAGTGTGAATTCAAGGCTGGGACAAAGGTCTATCTGGATGCCAAGCTTGTGTGCCTTCCCCTCCACCATACCACCAAGCAGCTGATGCCAGGGGCAGGGTGGAGGTGGGAATTTGAGCCATGTAGACCTTTCAAGCCATGTGGTTTCAAGATGAAACAACAGAGGAACGTAACTTTCAAACCGAAGCGAAGAGTTGGTTCAAGACTCTGGAGGAGAAAATGCATGGAACGATGACTTGTGATTAAAGCCTTCCATGTCCAGGTAACAGAACTTACAAAAAGAAATTCTGGCTGGCCTCTGGCACACAAGGCCAACGGTGTCGTCTCCTGCTTGGCTAGGTTAGGCGAAGCCATAGTGAGGCAGAAACACAGAGCAGTCTCACTTTCTAGCAGAAGAGAAGATATGGTTCTTTTCTTGGAGTACCTGTCCCCTGACTCCAAAATACCCTCACCTTGATACACAAAGTCTATCATAGCCCTGATGGTAAGCATGGGCACACCTCCATGGTAAGCTTCTCTTTTAACCCTAAAGCAAGTTTGCAAAGTTTACCTTTCAGAGAGTTTCTTGCTCTGAGTGAGGTGATGTGTTAAGTTCTTTACTTGCATGAGTTCAGTGAATGTTCTGATTTCATAATAAAGTAATAGCTGATGATACTCACTTAATCGGTATAAGGGACATCATCATCATTATTTTCCTTACCAAAATTGTAAATGTCATACCTTTTCTATGTGCATATGATGGATCAAAAAGTTAGAAAGTATATTAGACGTATAATTAAAACACTTTCAGCGAAGACTTGCCTTTGAATAATTCCTCTTTATTACTATCCGACTTCCATGGGAAAAATAATATATATTTGATAGTTTTAAAGATAAAGTAACCAATAATATGTTAGCTCTTTTGCTATGTACATATCATCGTTGAGTGACATTCTACAGTGTAGCTACTTTAGGAAGACTTATGCGCTAAGAATCTCACATCTTAGGATAAATATGCCAGATGGTTATCATTTGTCCAAAAATCTGAACACCACAGAAGATATGAAAATGGAGAAATGTCTCAGAAAGCAGTGCTGGAAAGAGCAAGGTAAATTTCATCTGTTTCTAATGGTCGTCTGGGGCTGGACAAACAAGTTAGATTAACCCTGAAATGAAATCTTGAGATATTGAAATGATTAAAAAAGATGATCTGAAGTTGGCAAAAATGTTTGGGAGAGCAACTTTTGTAAAAAAATCAGTGGTGACTAAGCCACAAGCTTTACTCCTGAGCAATTTGTGGCTTTGGTGCTGGCCCCCAGATCAGCTAGCTGCTGATATGTCTCCAAGCTGCAGATTCATCCACTGTAAGAGGAAAACAAGGCTATTGTCAGAATCAAACGAGATCATACTCAGATCCAGGCACTAACTCAAGTGGTGGAATTCTTCCTTCACATTCGAAAACTTTGCTAATGAAGTACATTCTAATCATCGCATGAACTTAGATTCCCTCCCAGATACTGTGAGAAAGATGGTGATTGTAGAGGTCACCTGACCATGACCTTTCCCATCAAGCCTTTGGAAGAATGACCCCTTTCTACCACCTAGTCTCACAGTTCAATTAAAAGTGTTATCGTATTATTTACTGGCCTTGTTCCCTGGTCCCAGTTGATCTATCCAAGTGTGGGCAATTAAGTAAACTAAGCCAATGGGAACTTTACTCCGAATTTGTGGACAAGGAACCAGAGAAAGCATAATTAAAGTCTCCTCCCCAAGGGGCTGAGATAATATAATGTAAAACTGAGGAGTTAAGAGGGTCTTGGCCACCTGGGGTGCTTTTGTGGTGAGGAGGCAGCAGGGCAGGAAGTAGCTATAATGGGTGGAGTTTCTGTCACTTGCAGCCACGAGGACCATAGATGTCTCTGGGAACTGTGGTCCCCGGAGAACCATGGTCCCTGGAGAACCATTCGGGGTAGAATGATAAGGACTCTTATGATAGGACTCTTGCTAAGACTTGTAGAACATAAAGAGAGTCTGTATGCCAAAGTACAATTCACATAGCTTGGTTACTTGATGTTTGTACAAATTATCAAATGAAGCTTCCTAGAGATTAAAACACTTATTTTGAGAAACATCAGGAAATACTGTCAAGATGATACCCTGAGGTGAAAAATAAACACCAGACGATAGATAAAATATTATTAAATCCTTCTTTTCTGAAATTAAATTGGTTGATTTTATAGGTGATCCAAAGCAGCATTTGTTTTTTTATTTCCCTCTTTTATCTTAAATATTAACTTTTTTTTTTTCAAAATAAAAGCTTTATATCCGCTAAGCCATAGCTAAAGCTAGGCATGTAGAAAGATATTAAGTCATTCATGGTATATTTGTGCAAAATGATAAGAATAGTCAGCCTGCGAGCATGTTCCCTAATGCTATTTAATTTAGACATCAAGTAGGTCCTATTTATAGGGGTTAATACAATGAAATAATTCTGTTATGTATCCAGAATTAAAAGCAAAGCACATTAAATGGTGAAGGTTAATTATATCAATATGCAGCTCCAAATGAAAAGAAGTCTGTCTGTGAAGCAAACACCCAGGGAGTTTGTGTGGTGTTATAGATTCAATATCTATATCGTTGGTTGCTGAAATGCATTCTACTCTTCAACTATAATAATAACCACAATAATAGTGAGTGGCACTTAAATAGCACTTTTCAAATGCAGCAACATAATACTTTGCATTATGTGGGCACTTACAGTCAACAGAGCTCTTCCCCGCCCGTTACTTCATTGGAAACTCACAAGTAGCCTGGACAGAGATGATCCTGTCTGCTTAAGGCCCAGACAGATCAGGTGTCTAAGGTCACACTATTGGAAGGATGGGGGCCGGGCTGATACTTGGGTCTTCTGGCGGTTTCCACATTCTATTTGCAAACCAAGTGGTCCACGTGGTGTGTGATTCCACGTGAGACACTTGTGCCTGTTTGCAGATAGGATGACTGGTCTGCAGGCACTTGAAACATTTCCCTTAAAATCTGATGCCTCTTTTACAATCACTCAAAATCAAGAATTAGTTCTGGTTACAGTAATGACTTTGAGTTTATGTTTCATTTATATTGCAGTTTATAATTTACAAGGTACTTTCGTATCCATGATGTCACTTGAACCTTACAAGTTCATCACCAGACAGAAAAGACAGGCATTGTATTCCAATTTCAGCATAAAGAAAAAAAAAAAAATCTATGACCAGAGAGGCTGACTTAGAGGTTTTCTAAGCAAGGGATGGCAAAGGGAAAATGCTGACTCGTTCTTCTGATACAAACCCAACACTGTAGACCGTGGAATCCTACCTGTCACGTAATTGCACAATGAAGTCGTTAGCAATGCAAAGGTCATTTTGCCTCCAAAAATATTGACCAGATGCCACCCATGGGCTAGAATGGAGAATGGGGGCTGATGGCAAGGATACGGAAGTGATTTTCCAAGTCCGTTTCTAACTCGGAAGCTGCTGCCTTCCATTCCGTTTGCCAGAGGTGCGAGGCCACGCACCTGGTGAAGCATCCGTGACACCGGAGCCACAAGAGCATAGGTCTGCGTGCCAGTCTCAGCTGAGTTCAAGTCCTCGCTCCGACCAACTCGGTGACCTTGTGCCCGTTATCTTTTGCCTTTCTCAGCTTTCGTTCCATCTTCAGTGTTGGAAAGATCATCTCCACTTAACGTATTTGTTTTGAGCGTCCGATGAGATAAAACTATCTAGATTCATTAGCCCAGAGGCCCACGTAGAATACAAATTCCTTGGGGCGCCTGGGTGGCGCAGTCGGTTGAGCGTCCGACTTCAGCCAGGTCACGATCTCGCGGTCCGTGAGTTCGAGCCCCGCGTCGGGCTCTGGGCTGATGCCTCAGAGCCTGGAGCCTGTTTCCGATTCTGTGTCTCCCTCTCTCTCTGCCCCTCCCCCGTTCATGCTCTGTCTCTCTCTGTCCCAAAAATAAATAAATGTTGAAAAAAAAATTTTTTTAAAAAGAATACAAATTCCTTGAATAGTAGCCTCAAAAACAAAAAGCCTTTCTTTATATGTGTCGTGCATAAAGAAACAAGCCCAGAAATCCAAGAAATTCAGAACTGAACTCTCATCTGGGTCCAGTTTCCCCCCGGAAGTCTTGTTTTTCCTTCTCCTTCCCGGGGTCAGGTGGTCACACCTCCATCCTCAGCGACCACTTTGCCTCAGAAACTTCACTCTCACCCTCCTGCTGCCCCCTCCTTTTGTCCCTACAACTTACGACCACTTACAATGCGGAAATACACAAAGACCAATCAAATGAGAATGAGCTGAGGCTATTTATGCAAAGCTGGCTATAGCAAGAGTCAGCCACCACCCCCCCCCCCTTGCGTTTCAGCAGAGGCCCAAAAGCAGGTAGAGGAGGGGGAAAGATTTATGGCTGGGGCGGGGGGGCGCAGGGAGGAAAGGTTCCATATATTTTATATAAGTCCCAATTGGAAGCTGTTGGTGTGGGGCCTCTCGAAGCAGGCTCACTAGACGTGGGGCATCCTCTATGACTGGTTAAGGGTGCACATTTGACTTTCTCCTGTTGGTCCTAAGTTGGAAATGGACACCAAAATTGGAAACGTTGTCAATTACCAGTCAAGTCCTGGCCATTTTAGGCTGATGATCAATGGGGTTATTGTTTCACTTTTTGAAATGTTGCTAGAGATCATGATCTGATTTCCTGTAATCCTGATTTATAGATAGCAGGCTGGCTTCCTGGACTGGTTACTTGTAGGTAATGGGTTGGTTTCTTGGGCTGGTTGTTGTAGACAATGAGTCAGAGTTCAATTTCTACATATGGTCTGGCCATCGTACGTGTGTATATTCAGTCTCTTGACAGAGTACTACGAATTCTTCCTCCACGTGACTTACATCACGGCCTGTCATTCACCTCCCCACTCATTCCCTGGCCGGGCCCAACACACACTTTCAGCTCTCAGTGCCATTAGAAAGATTTATCTTGGGGCGCCTGGGTGGCTCAGTCGGTTAAGTGTCTGACTTCGGCTCACGTCATGATCTCACGGTCTGTGAGTTTGAGCCCCGTGTCGGGCTCCATGCTGACAGCTCAGAGCCTGGACCCTGCTTTGAATTCTGTGTCTCCCTCTCTCTCTGTCCTTCCCCCACTTGTGCTCTGTCTCTGTCTCTGTCTCTCTCTCAATAAATAAACGTTAAATTTTTTTTTTAAATAAAAGAAAGATTTATCTCAAAGAACTGGATATCATACTCTTGTGTCTGCAACTTTTAACATCTTGCCTCAAATCAAAGTCCTGATCCCATGCTATGCCTTGGAATGTCATTTTACAAACTGAGCCTAGAGGTCATCTAGCGAAACAGGGCTAGCTCCATGCAGAACAGTAAATCCCGGCCAGCATGGCTTATAGTAAGCACTATACCTCTATAGGTGCCAGTGTCTACATCCATGAATGAGGAAGGTGGTAGAAACTAAGTAATGGTCATAAGGTTATATGAAGGTAAAGGCTTATCACCCTGCCCGGGTCCTTCCCTTCCCTCTCATCTCCACTAGCCAATGTCTGACCACCAACCCCCCCCAACAGCTCGATTTCCAGTTCTCCTCTTCCTTCTTCTTCATTGTACATGGTCCATCTTTCTTAACCGCAAAGATTTCAGCAGATGATGAAATCTCAGAAAGTACTTATAGAATTCATTCCCTTCTCGACATGGGCCTTGTTATTATCTCGAGTTAAATCCAGTAGCTATAATGGTTTGAAAAAGCATGATAGTCGTCTCCATAACTGGAGAAGTAGAAGTGGGCATTCGCATAAGTGGAGGGTGGCCTGGAAACTCATGAACACAATAAAACAGTTACCCTCATTTAAAGAGAAATATGCTTTCGTGTCCAGGAAGGTTTTGAAAAGATTAAAATTGACCCAGTGGAAGCCATAGGAGTCCCTGCTCTTTGGACGGTTCTTCGTGCACTCCATAGGAGTCCCTGCTCTTTGGAAGGTTCTTGGTGCACTCCAGTGGGTTCTTCTGATCTTGGCTATGGTCTGTCCTTGCACCTCGGGCCCTGCAGAAAGCACCCCTTGTGTAACAGGAAGAAGCAGAATTAAAGACGGCTCCAGGCGTGGTGTGAACTAACATAAGGCAGCACTTTGAAAGCATCTGACATTTAGGAAATTCACTTTGACCTTTGGCTTCCTCTTCCTCAGCAATAAGGTCAAAAATCCACCCCCCTCCACACACACCTGGGGGCAGCAGATGGGAGACAATATTTCCAATTTGTGGCATTTTGCTCACTATTTCTCAGGGCTTGTTTGTGCAGGAGGTGGAGAGGCTGGGGGAGAAAATTGGAGGAGGATAATAAGGGAGGGGAAAACTACTTTGGGGGTCCAAGGTCATTGTTTAATGTGACAAAAGGAGACATTTTAATTTTCAGGAATTTTGCCATCCCTGTTTTGCATGAGCCCTCTTCCCTGGGAAAGGAATTTTGATAGCACTTGTCTGGATTTATAAAATGGTTCAGAGTTTTATTTATTTATTTTTTTTTTATTTAAAAATTTTTTTTTTCAACGTTTATTTATTTTTGGGACAGAGAGAGACAGAGCATGAACAGGCGAGGGGCAGAGAGAGAGGGAGACACAGAATCGGAAACAGGCTCCAGGCTCTGAGCCATCAGCCCAGAGCCCGACGCGGGGCTCGAACTCACGGACCGTGAGATCGTGACCTGGTTGATGTTGGACGCTTAACCGACTGCGCCACCCAGGCGCCCCTAAAATGGTTCAGAGTTTTAAAGGCAGACCAGACACACGCTCCAAAGCTGGAGAGACTGCGGGCATCTGTAGCTCACTGGTTAACTTCCCAAGGCCCAAGGCCCAGTTCAGGGTCGTTGACGCTGACGGTGCGGTGACCTGCTCCCAGCCCTGGACCTGCTGAGTCAGCCTGGAAGGAAGAACCCACAGAGTTTAGCCGCCGGAAAACACGGACTCTTCTCTAATAGAGTGTGTACTCATAAAAAGAAGTTTAACCTGCATGGGAGACGCCCTATTGTTTTGACCTTCACGACAATTGGGTGTAAAACTTTGAGTAAACACCTTCCTGACACCTATTACAGGGACTCGGTGGGAGGCTCAGCCATTAATCAGAACAGCCGCGGGAGGTGAGGGCTGCTGATGAATCCCTGGAAAGATGGCTTGCTCCCCTGCAGTTCTCTCCTTTTTCTTCAAATTAAAACCCAAGAAAATCTAGAAGGAAAGAAACTCCATTTGGTTTCTGTTCGCCTCCCAGGAGAGGCTCCCTGTGCCAGGAGGCAGGTGTGGGGGCTACTGTGCTTTCAGTTCTCAGGTAGAGATGAGGCCTCTCTCAAGGGACTCTAGGAGCAGATAAAGCTGAGCTACCGGGGACAGGTGCAGGTCAGGACTTTCCCAATAACATCAGCTTGCTCACCACACAGAAGGCCAGGAGAGACACGGAAAGATTGGGGGGCTGCCGCAGACGAAGAGGCAGGGGGTGAGTCCTGGTGGAGTAAAGGCTGTCTTCCAATGCTACAGACTCCCTCTGTATTTGGCCTTAGCTTGGGGCCACAGAGAAGAAAAGTCGACATTCAGGGCTCTGGGCTCAGACTGCATGCGTGTGCGCGAATCCCGGGTCGGCCATTGGAGGGAAATGACTTCACCCTCGCGTGCTCCAATTCCTCTTCTGTTAAATGGGTTTAGTAACACCAATAACCAACCACTCAAATTTCTGCAAGGATCAATGTTGGGTATTACTGTGAAGGCATCTGTGACTAGGACAACCAGGTGATGAGTCATTTCTTGCTCTGGGCCATTTGTGAAGCAGAGAGAATAAAGCATGTTAGGAAGGCTGGGTGCACGCAGGGTTATTGATATGACAGAAATAAAGTTAAAAACAGCTACAGAGGATGAAAATGATCCTTCCACTCATCCGCAGAGGAGGAAGACATATGATGTTTAACTTCTGTAAGTGGAGAAATGAATATTACCTTACCACTGATTAAGTGAGCTGAAGAAAAGAGAAAGCTTAGGTCTGAAGGGCTAACAAGTGTTTGCACTCACGCACATTCTCCAGAAGACTCCGCGAAAAGTGACTGTGACCTTGAAATGCGTCTTATTTTCCCAGAACTGAAATTCTAGGGCCCTAAGTTCAAGTTTTTGAAACTAAACTCAAACACTGATTGAGTCACAGGAGAAATCACGAGAGGAATTAGTGATTTACTCAAATTCGAGTCCTTATTGGTACTGGGTGTTCCAGTTCCCACCATGCAGAGTGACCTGGCTTAGTTGAGTAAATAGCCATGTGGCTATTTAAGGTGCGGCTGCTTCTTGGTTGTGGCAAGTGCTCATTGATCATTGCTGCTGGTATTTCCTTGCAATATATGACTTTCTGTCCACTGTTTGATGATTTGTTTCTCTAAGAAGGCAACCAGCGACCCTTTGCCCTCAAGGTTAAATGAAAAAAGAAATTCATTTATTCAAACTTAGATTCTGCTTTCTTTTATTTCAAATCACAGACCAAGTTTGCCTGGAGCATGAGGCAAATGCTTATCCTGATTAGCTATAATGATTTAATATAGGTTATTTTATTAAGAGTAAATGCCAGTTGTGGGCAAATCTCGTACATAAAGGTTTGTTAGTAAGTCTGACTCAGAAACTAGCCTGTTTATTAACTAGGTTTCAGTAGCGCCCCCCGTCCCACCTTTATCCACAGATTCACTTTCTGTGATCTCAGTTATCCCCCGTCAGCCATTATGTCCTTCTGAGGTATGGTCAGGTCAGTGGTAGCCTAGCGCCACATGACAATGCCTACATCGTTCACTTCAATTCATCTCTTCACATGAATGAGGATGATGTGAGATTGATAAATTTCACACCATTTTTTTTTTATCATCTCACACCATCATAAGAGGAAGGGTGAGCAAAGTACAATACAATAGTTTGAGAAAGGGTCCACATTCACATAACTTTTATTACAGTATATTATTATAATTGTTCTACTTTATTATTAGCTATTGTTGTTAATCTCCTGCTGTGCTTAACTTATAAATAGGTATGTATATATAGGAAAAACATAGTATATATAGGGTTCAGTACAATTCATGGGTTTCGGGCAGCCTCTGGGAGTCTTGGAACGTATCCCCCACGGATAATGGGTAAGAGGAATACAGACAATCCCTTCTGATTTTAAGAGATCAAGCTTCGGGGCGCCTGGGTGGTGCAGTCGGTTAAGCGTCCGACTTCAGCCAGGTCACGATCTCGCGGTCCGTGAGTTCGAGCCCCGCGTCGGGCTCTGGGCCGATGGCTTGGAGCCTGGAGCCTGTTTCCGATTGTGTGTCTCCCTCTCTCTCTGCCCCTCCCCCGTTCATGCTCTGTCTCTCTCTGTCCCAAAAATAAAAAAAAATAAAAGAAGAGATCAAGCTTCATTTCTAATTCGTTGCGTTCTTTTGTGTTTGCTGCTGACGTGCTGTTAGTAGCCTCCCCCTCCTAAAATAAATATCCTGACTTAAGAAAAGTCATTACCATATTTCCAAATATGTACATGACTCGAAGCATGCCCCTGTTTAGAAGCAAAGCTGACAGATCCACCAGACCAGTCACTCAATAACCATTCTCAAGCCCCTCTTTTATTCTAGGTCCCCTCAGAGAGGCTAAAAACCGGAAAATTACCCCCGCAGCAGCTTGATGAGAGCCATTTGGCCCAGCTCTGGCCACGGAGGTCAGAGGGAACTGACTGCTGGAGGAATCGTAAGAAAAGTGTCCCACCTTTGATAAAATGAGAGAGAAACATCTTTCACCTGAGGGTCAACACCCTGCCCCTCTCTCCTCCGAGACAAGGATGTGATGCCTACGGTTATGTCCTCTGTCCTTTCATAAAAAGGGAGGAAGCTTCCAGAAAACAAAACAAAACAAAAAAGTTGGTGAAGGAGCCCCAGCAGATGCCTGGGAAGAATCTTGGGCCTTCAGGATGGTGAGGCACCTCCACATTTCTGGGACTCCCAAGCCAGAACTTCTTATTAAGTAAATAATAAATGAACTTTTTTTAAAGCTACTGTTTGTTGGGTTTTCTAAAACTCTTGGCCAGAACCAATCTAACTGACACCGTGGCCTTCTTTTGTGCTTGGCTCTCAAATTCAAAGCTTGAAAAACAACTGCAATGTTACCTATCCATCTTTATTTATTTATTTATTTATTTATTTATATGTAATTGTCTACTCTTCTATTTATGAAAAAGATGTTTGCATCTAGGAGAATTAGAGTGAGCGCAATTCCTTTGTGTCTGTCTTCAAAGATTAACTTAAAACATTTATCCTTTTTTAAAATTTTATTAATTAATTAATTTATTTATTTAGAGAGACTGAGCGTGAGAGTGGGGAGGGGTAGAGAGAGAGGGAGAGAGAATTCTGAGCAGGCCCTGTACTGTCAGTGTAGAGCCTGACACTGGGGCTTGAACAAGCTCGACATGGGGCTTGAACCCATGACCTGAGTTGAAAGCAAGAGCCAGACCAGGCACCACAAACATTCATCCTTTTTACCCCCAGATGGAACTGAGTTCTGCAAAGAACGCATCACCAAGTGAAAGTTGGAAACACCGGAGAAAGATCAAACGCTGAGGCAATCCAGGTGCAGAAGATATAAAATCTATCCTGGACATAGAAATCGAAAAGAAGAACACGAATGGAGATATTAGCAAGATAAAATACCACTTTAGAAATTAGCCTCCCTGGGCACCTTGGTGGTTCAGTTGGTTAAGCGTTCAACTCTTGGTTTCGGCTCAGTGCATGATCTCATGGTTCTTGAATTCAAGCCTCACATTGGTGTCTGTGCTGACAGTGTGGAGCCTGCTTGGGATGCTCTCTCTCTCTGTGACCCTCCCCACTTGCACTGTCTTTATCTCTCTTGAAATGAATAAATAAACCAAGAAAAATTAGAAATTAGCCTCCGTATGATAAATGTTCAAAAGGCCGCATCATTATGATCTGGGCAGCAAAATGGCAACATGGTAAGGTTATGCAAAGGTAGGAAAAGGAGATCTTGAGGTAGAAAAGGCTCCAGAGCTGGGATCCTGATCCTCACACTGGGAGTCTGAGCATTACAAATGGCCTGACTGTTGGAAAGTCCCCACAAGTGGGTGAATAAGGGATTAAAAACAGCAATGCATTACCCTGTGGGCAAACTGGGGTTCCATTGAAATACCACTCTTAAGGAAGATCCAATATCCAATAATTTGCTTTCTTTTCTACCTGCCTCACTACACAACCCCACGTGGAATGACAGACACTTCTGCGGAATAAGAGACTTCTCTTATCTTCTCAAGAGAACATAAATGACGTGAGTAAATATAAATCACAGCAATGAGAGTATGGAGCCTGGCTAGCGCCTTCTGTCCTTGATGACAGATCTGTTTCTGGTTCTTTTTCAGATGAAAGGTGCTAGGAAAGTTGTGGATATTATTATTCTCTGGGAAACTTTGAGAATTTGGCACTTTCCTTTCCCCCTTTGCCCTGCTGGCTGACCTGTGGCGTCTCTCCACTTGTCTGTTTATAATTATATTAAGGTCCCCAAGAAATCCAGGGAGGTTGCTCTCCAGGCCAGGTGTGCTGGTCGGCACATGCTGTGCCCATGTGTGAGATGAATATTAACGGGGGTTGAAAAAGTTAACTATTCCCTTCTTTTCTCATCCCATCCCCAATACATATTATTTAACTCTTGATCAACACTCTCTTCTACACGCTTTTCTGATCATACAACTTCAGCCACCAAGAAACATTTTGGTGCTAATGACGCTGAAGTTACTGACATGTAATTAATCGCACTGTAAAAGCTTGTCAACCAAAGTTCGTGTTTTTGCTTTTTCTTCTTTCTCTTGGGGATGTTGACCCCATGAGCTACATTGCCACTCCTGGCAACTCTCCGTTTTAAAAGAGGTTAAGGGGTTCTTTCTCACGAAGCACCTCGCTGAGAAATAAAATCTGGAAAGAAGACAATGAAACTCCAGGGTACTGCCATGATACTTGATCGGGCAAGTGATTCTCACCCTGCTACCTGTGCTGCACTTCCCACTGCATTTTCAGCCACTGATTCATGCAGAACTTGAACTTAAAGAGATGAGTGGGTGCTCTTCTAAGGAAGAGCTCTCAATCTCTCTTCCTCCCTCCCTCCCCCACCATGTCTAGCTCTGTCTCTATCTCTATCCCTATCTTTTCCCCTCTTCTTCTTTTATTTTTGTTGCTATTATATTTATTTTGAGAGAGACAGAGGCAGTGCAAGTGGGGGAGGGGCTGAGAGAAAGAGAGAGAATCCCAAGCAGATTTCATGCTACCAGCCTGGAGCCCAACAAGGAGCTTGAACTTATGAAACCACGAGATCATGACTTGAGCTGAAACCAAGAGTCAGATGCTTAACTGACGGAGCCACCCAGGTACCCCTGTTGCTATGATATTTAAAAGCCCACATTCGTAAAGTCTGTCACTGAAAAGTCCCCGTCACCTAAATGCTCAATTCCTCAATTCCTGCATGATGCAGCTAAAGTTGGATTTGGGTTAAAATGGTCTACATAAGTGTTCCTAGTAACAGTTGTGGAGAACATTCCGAATGAGGATGCCTAAGAGGTATCAGCGAAAGCATGTCATAATTGTTCAGCTGAAATGTGTATCAGGTTGAGAGCAAGTTCATCTGTTTTCAACTGAT
The DNA here is from genome assembly GCF_014898765.1 of Herpailurus yagouaroundi. Taxonomy (NCBI): domain Eukaryota; kingdom Metazoa; phylum Chordata; class Mammalia; order Carnivora; family Felidae; genus Herpailurus; species Herpailurus yagouaroundi. Next base: position 22,817,643 of record NW_024412441.1, on the reverse strand, counting down.
TTCCTCAAATGATGGGATTTAAATAAAATATATTCTGGACCTACAATCGTTAGACTTCTATGTGTATCCTCCTTGAATTTTCTAGAGGAAAGGATTGCTAGACAATGATTTCCTTTGCTTCAACTTGTGCCAAAGTTGCCTCTCTTATGTCTGTGTTTATCGTCATAGAAAAGTGTGAATATACCGAAGACAATGTAATAAACCAGGTTTAAAACAAAGGCTTAACTCACGTGATATCATCTAAGAAGTCCCCAGTATTTGTTCTATGAGTAAAACATAAGTAAAAGACTATGTGAAGCTGGCCGCATTTCATAACGAATAATACATGGAGAATAATGAGCTGTCATTGAAGAATTAAACATAAACCAATCTGTGGAATTAACTCAAGACTTCTTCAATGACCTGTATTTATGAATTATGACAGAAATAAAGACATTTTGCAATGGGCACCATTATGATCGAGGTTTTAAATCATTCATCTTTACCAAAACGTGGTTGATCTGCTTTGTACATTGCAAACAAAGTTTAATGGGAAAATGATGTTGTGGTATATTTCTTTGTATATTTAAAAATAAACGTTTTTATTTTTAATACAAAAATATTTAAAATGTTTTAATTAATTAAAATTTAAAAAGTTATTTTTAAATAAACCTTTACCATTTTGTTAAACTCTTTAACCTCTTCAGAATTTTTATCCATAATTGTATGTGAAGACAGAAAAAGAAAGATGCCCATTCTTTGTCAGTTTAAAGGTAAAAAAGAACTTACGAAGCCACCAAAATAATGTTTTTAATTTCATGTCATCTGTGCACACCTGTACATTTCTTATTGGACTGGACTTGAAATTCCTACATTCCTGAAGTCCAGGGAGAAAAACATCATTATCTTGGTGATGTTATTATAACATCTTACATTTTAGGGAAAGGATTATATTAAATTTAGTTTAAATATTCCACAGACTTCCGTAAAGAAAATCCAGTTTTTTGATACGCATCAAAAGGCAATGTGGGTCAGAAATCATCCCCAAATTTTTGCTTTTGAAAAGTGAAGAGTACATATTCAAATGCACAATTGAAAGAAACATTAAAGAAATAGTAGGCTGTAATAAAACAAAGCTTTCCGTGTTCACTCGAAGAATGACTTTTAAACCCAAATTGCAGTTAGTGTCCCAGGTATGAGGAGCGGTATTTGTAATCCTTCAGCTGATTAGCCAGGGAATGATCTGAACAGTTATATATCCATGAATAAAGAGTATGGGGCAGTGGGGTCTGCGGGGCTAAACCTCTAACACTTTTGTGCGTGTTTTATAATTAAAGGGGCAAAAACACATATGTTGCAAAGTGCACTTACAGAGCCATTCCAAATCATTTGAAAATTTGCAGAATTGATCTTCTTAATTAAACAGCTACGTTAACTCCTAGTTGTTAGGCATTCTGGCTATAATTCATTTACTCCTAATCTTTGACAACAAATCATTGGATTTACTCCCATGTTTCTGTAATGTGTGCAAAATCAAGAAATGACGAAGTCCTGTTAAGCCCCTCAGAAAGGGGCACATTTTACCCACCTGGGGCCTGCCATTTTGATCTGACAATGTTCAGATACTTATTTTTAATGAATCAAAGATGGATCTTTATTCAAGCTTTGTACAACTCCTTAATCCGATTCTAAATGACTGAACATACAATACGGAAATAAGGGCGATATGCAATTTACGAACTAGTTAACTTAAGCAAGCATTTCAAACCACAAGTTTCATCCATTGCAATTCTGCAGGTATCAGAATTATGACACAGATGCACCACATGCTCTTGGTTAAACCTGTAGCTACCTAACTGTTGAGCTCTCTATTTGTTATCTGGTTCTTTCCCTGCCCAGAGGCCCAGTGTCCCACTATCATAGTCTGCCTTCCAAATTCAAATAACGATCTGTCCTTAACAGGAGAAGCTTTAGGGGTGCCTGGGTGGCTGAGTCGGTTGAGCATCAGACACTTGATTTTGGCTCAAGCCATGATCCCAGGGCTCTGGGATGGAACCCCATATGGAGGTCTGTGCTGAGAGTGGAACTTCTTAAGAGCCTCTCCTTCTCTCCCTCTGCCCCTCTCCCCTGCTCACGCTCATGCTCTCTCTCTCTAAAAAAAAATTAAAATTAAAAAAAGGAGAAACTTAAAAACGATTTTCCTTCTCACCGATAGCATTTGTTCACATTTCGAAATTTTAAGTTTCTCATTAATTCGTTTCTGTCATATCTAAGGGTCTTGATTCTTAACTGGTTTTCAGATCGGGGCCATCCTGGCTATGACCTTAAAACCTTACGTTGAATGGCCTACTTATGCATCAATTAGCAGGAGGTGGTACTTCCCCACACATGCTGTCCCACACCTCCTTGTGCCTTGTCGGGTCCACAGCAAGCCTCTCCTCTGAGACCTCAGACTCCAGATCCAGCTTGATACGCACTCCCGGGTCGCCCAGGGCCAGGACCACGAAATTGTCCCTAAGACCCACACAGAGGACCGTCCTCTGGCTGCGGCTGTTCAAAATTGTTATTGCTCATTCACTTCCTACCCACGATATGTAAGTTACATTTCTTTCAAACGAAGTCCCTCTTTTTGTTATATATTTTTTTTAACTGTGGCAAAATATACATCCCATAAAATGTATCATCTTAACCATCTTTAAGTGTGCAGTGCAGGGACATTGAGTACATTCACATTACTGCACAACCATCGCCACCCTCCGTCTCCAGAATTCTTTTCATGTTGCAAAATTGAGACTTTACCGATTAAACCCTAAATCCCCACTTTCCCTCCCTGAAGCCTTGGCAACCACCATTCCCTTCCCCCCGCTTCCGTGATGCCTCTCTTTTGCTAACTTTCAACACTGTGCTCCGTAGGACAGAGTGCAAAGAGTCTTTCTCAAAAATTTCTTGTAAAGTAATCACATCACAGGTCTGACCCAGGGGACAACCGCAAAGATAAGCTCCAATGAACTCATTCAAGTGACAAGTGCTGAGTCACCATGCAGCATTTGATGGCAGATTCAGAGACCAGTTCAGGTCCTTTGTGTCTCCCAGATGTCCTTGTCCCCACCCCAGCTTATCCCCCCCCCCATTCTTCCCTTCTGTCCTTACACAGAAAAATACGGTACAAAAAGAACAGTAGTATTTTTCAGATACACCAAGTTTTTTCTTCTTGTACTACCTTACTGCAAAATCACAGTTGAGTGTTCAGAAAATCATTTTATACGTTACTTGAGAAAAGCAGTTATTTTCCAAGTAACACTGTGTTAATTTCATAGAATTAGATTTTTCACAATGACAGAATTCCCTTTACCATCAATTCCAGTTATAGAAATAAATATTAAGTGGTATCTGGCATATATATATGTGTGTGTGTGTGTGTGTGTGTGTACATATAGGTAAATTATGGCATCTCTTTCATTACTAATATTGGAACAATATCACTTTTGGGTTAAGCATATGTAGTGAAAGGAATGATAACAAAAGAGAAGAAAATGAATCTTTATATCAATGGTAGGTATGTGTTCCTTTGTCTATTATTCTTCTATGATATCCTAGAACACTGTAGCAAGACTCAATGCTAGTTAAGATCAGTACTACCTTTAGAGCTAAAATGTATATTTATATACTGTATCTCTGTAATATTGAAAATGTAATAAGGGTTCCAACCTATATAGTTAAAAACAAGCGGCAAGTACTGACAAAACAAGGCTGATATATTGAAAAATATTGAAATGTTTACTTGGGATCTATGTGTAACATACAGGGTTTATATAATCCTAATAATGACGTGCTTAATTGGACAGAAGCCAATGCCCTCCCTTTCACTTCAGACCATAAATAAATAACAGGAATGTATATCCACTAAAAATGCTACAGATAAAGGGATCATTAAAACAATAAAGTTAAAATACCACAATCTCTTCACCATTGCCTCAATTCTACTTTGGAATCAAATCATTTTTATACCATAATCGTAGTAAATTGTCCCATTCCTGACAAAGTGATGTCACCATATTTCTGAAACATAACACATGAATTCCTTGGGTTCATAAACACACATTCCTCTGTGTCCCTTTAGGAGAAGGTTTCGGGAAATTTCCCTTCGTAGATATTTCGGTTGTGAAGTAGCATTTTCTAGTCTGGTTTGGTATAAAATGATGAAAGTTTTCGTGTGACTATATAGATGTCAGTGATTCAGCAGTTTACTTAAAGCCATCAAACTCCAATGTATCCAGAAAACATCAGTAATGTTTTAGGGATATGTTTGGAAAATATTCTTTTCTCATGATCCAAGATTGAAGCAAACGATATATGTCACTCAGGCTTCGACCTACAGTTGCTGATTTTACTTAACTGCTCCGTCTTTTTTCAACTATTGTACAGAGTACTTGGGGCTTCTTTCATTATTTCTCAAGTCAGGTCTGAATCTAATGGTACAAATAGCATTGTCACCGGTTAATACAGTTTGATATTGCTTAAAATGAAAAAAAAAAAAAGCATCTATTTTTCCTTAACAATTTGCTGTACGTTTCTCAAATAACCCAAATCACTCAGCTAACAACCGGCCTCAATGCCACTCGAGAAGGAAATTTGTAAAACAATTTTTAAAAGGTTATACTTATGCTTGCAGTGTGTTTATATGGAACACAATAGGAAATTAACTCAAAACACTGATAAAAAAATCGCATAACATTAATGTCAAACAATGTTTCTTGTCATGCAATGATAACCCCAGAACACCTCCCTTGCAATACGGGGATGACAGCAGCTGAAGGCTGTGTTCGACTTTTCTGCATTTAAGAAATATTTTTTATCAGTACAAGGAAGCATGATTTTGGTTTTGAAAATATTTTTTTTGTGTATTCGAATCAGATAAAGTTTTCAAGTTTTGTTTTGTTTTGTTTTCATAATTTTCTGCTTAGGTGTATTGACCTTTTTTTTTTTTTTTTTTTTTTACTGGTTTCTTCTAAGAGCTCCACATTAGGATGTCAAAAACTGTGCTTGCAGAAATGAAAGTATCCTCATTATGCTAATTTAGGTTCCACTGATAGGCACGTTCTGTTTTATAAATTACATCCTCTTGTCAGAAGTCAAAATGTATTTGAATAACTTCATGGAAATTGTCACCAAGATTTAAAATTGTGTGCCTTCTATGCCATTGTTGATTTAATCCAGGGGGCTTAACATGGACATATATTTATTTTTGAATGTGCACATGATTATTTTGTCACAAATGTTGTCTAAATGAAACCTAGATGTAAGTATCATTTTCATATACATTTTGAGGAAGGTTTGCATTTTATAAGGCTATTTTAATGTTCGGGTTTAATAAGATATGCTAAATAGTATTAGTTGCTGTATATTTTACTGCCAACAGGTTTGTTTCCTACACACTTGGAATTTTCCTAAAGGGTAAAATAAATATACATGTTTTCACAAAATTATTAAAATCTCAAAAATTAAAATGAAAAGAGAATTTGATTTATGAAAATCATTTCCTGCACACCAAGAAGAAAAGCACTTCCGATTTGCATTGACATGACACAAACTGGAAAACAAAATGTAGGCTCTTTGAAACTAAGAATATTTACAAATAGGCAAACATTGAATAAGTGATTATTTTTAACGTGAGCCAAGAATTATCTGATAGTTTTAAATTTCCTACTTAAACGGTCAAAAGAAGTCTGGAAAAAAACTGAAGGCATACATCAACATAATCATTTTATTAGAGAAAAAACAATGTATTACATTTCCTTTTCAACCATTCTCGATAAAAGATGAGAAAAGATCGGATTTCAGGTTGTTTTTTTTTCAAAGTGTCCTTTACGGAGCAGTTGGGTTTGGTGTTCATTTGATTTTACTTTTCAGAGTGACCAGTACTGCTGTTGGCGTAATCTTTGATGTTACAAAAAGTGGAGAAATCAAAGTGAAGAGCTAAATCTGTTCGTTTTTCAAACATATTAATCTTGTCAAGATAATACATAAAAATCAATCCTTGAAATTTTTTCCAGAGCCCTTTCTCCTTTCTTTTATCCAAAATATGAAACCACTTAGGGGGATAAAGCCATGTGAATGACCTCGGAAAAATACCCTAAGTTATATTTTGGCTAAATATATTTTTAAATGGCCCGAGTAGACTGAGTTTGTATGGCCAGAAATGATCTGTTTGTAGAACTATTGGCATTCGTCATATGCGCTCAACTCATATGTATGGCAGACTAAGAATTTCTGGTATGGCTTTCTTTTAACAATTCGACCGAGTTTCAAACCCCTGACAGTAACAAATACAAATTGCACCAGCCCCCAAAAAAATTGTTGGGGCTAATTTTAATATTAATGAATTCTTTACAACCTCAGTTCAGCGGTTTCGATTAAGCTTTAATTAGTAGCCAGAGGGGAATCCAAAACAAAAATAAGGAGTTGAATTGCTAATTAAGTTAGTTTGATGAGGTAGAGTTTTAGTAAAAGACTGGTTGTTGTTAGCTGTGCAAGTTCTGACAAGCTAAAAATACTAAAGATTATCATTATTGTAACTAACATTCTACATTACCACCAGCTTTCTGCACCGAGCAGACAGTTCATTAGGGTCCGACGCTTTTGTCTGTCAGTACTGGAATTAAAGCCTTGTTAATAAGAGAGCCGTGTATAGGATCAAGAGCCCAAGACAAGCCCATGGAACTTTAACTCTGATTGGTTATAAATTAACTAGTTATTGCACTCAACTGAATATATCTAGCCCCTAACAGTTTTTTGTCATTCCCCGCAGTTTCCGCAAGGTCTTATTTATTAGAAACTGATGTTGCAAAGGAATTTGCTTTCTACTGTTGATGGTGATTAGATTTTTCTTTATGTTCAGATCCTGAACAACTTCCAAAATTCCACAATTTCTTGGTAAATTTGAAACTTAAAGAGAGAATTGCAAACAAGGAGAACCGACCTACTCTTCTGAAATAAATTAAACCCTCTCTAGACCTCTACTGATAAACATAGTATGTAAATAATGCTTGATTTTTTTTTTAATTATTTGAATCCTCTCAATAAGGGGTTTTGTTTTATTTATTTATTTTTTTGACTGGGATAATTATCATTTCAAACCCAGAAATTAACCCTTTAGTGGAGTTGGCTATTCCTAGTTTAATATGAATGCTCTCCTTGTACCCCAAAGACTACTAATTATCCCCTCGAAAGCTCTCTGGTAATGGGGATTCGCCCAGACTGCACAAGAGGAATGCGAACCATCTTTTTCGGGATTGTGGAAAATGTAATTTGATTTCTCCATACTCCAATGTTTTCTATAATTTGTATTTTATCCTTTTGCTTAAGGTTTCAAAGCCTACAAACCCAATAACTTAGGGATAAGAGAAGACAGAAAAATAAATGATATTGTTTCTGAGGTATTAAATGTAAGCCTGGCTATCAGAGCTGCATGGCACTCGCGAATCGTAATCAGGTACTTTGATTTAACACTGTTTTGTTTTATAATAAGGTGGTCGCCATATGTTGGAAAACCTATCTGCCTGTATCTGAGGGGCTCCGTACCTATGTAACAAATCCAAAAACTCATTTTATAATACCTTAAATCTACCCATTGTAATGTAGCTCCACAAGTGTAAATCCACATCAAACTTTGCTCATGAATGCGGCTGGAAGATTACGTATATTATCATTGAAAGCAAAAGGGAAGCAGTGAATTAGAATGCAGTGGATCTAGCAAAAATAACTTTCAGTAAATCTTCTTTTAATGCATAGTTTACAATTTTCTTTTGCTCAGCATGAAACTGATTAAGATCCCCCTTCTAAAGAATATTTTCCTCCTCACATAGAGGCATTGTTTAATATAGTTACAGCCCCCAATACTTGACAAATCAGAATTTCAATGCTGCAAATGTGATGCTTGTTTAACAGCAGCAGAGAGTATTAATAATTTATTTATTTGAATGTAGAATAGGTTCCAATTATAGTATTTCACATGGTGCAGTAACTGAACACATATTCTCTTAGAGGTAGAGAGAAATCTTCAGTGGAAGCTAGTTGTTCATATCTGCTGGGAGAATTCAGAAATTGATAGACAGTGTTAAATATTTTTCACCGGTTGTCACTGAAGAGTTACATTTTAAATGATTGAATACTAAAAGTTAAAGCTTAACCAAGGACTGAAACACTGAAAAGAAAACAGAGAGAAATCTTCTCAACTAATGATTGGTTTCTAATAGTAAACTCTATTCTAGAAATCTATAAAATAAAGGATGAGACTTAATCTCCAGCTTTGGATTTTTAAAACTTTGTTCTTTAAAACAGTTGAATACTATGATCAGTCTGAGGCAAAGCAGAAGAACAAAATAATGAGAACATTAAACTTGTTTAAATATCTAGCTAATGCTCCATGGTTGTGTTTCTGAGACACCAAATCATCTGGTTCCGTGAGTCACAGTCAGGTTACGAAAACAATAAACAAAAAAGTCAAATACACTTGCCACTGAAATAATTCTTTTAAAAAGTACCGAGGGTCCTGTTGTACTAAATGAATTATTTTCTGGCATCGGTGCAGACAAAATAAAGAAAACAAAAACTGATTTTAAAAGTTGAAATGGATGCTATTTTATCATTTTTTGACTACCGAATATATCTAAAACCTTATTAGAAAATTGTTCTCTTTCTTGCCACTCACTAGGATATTAAAAAGTGTTGTTTCAAGTGGGCTTTCTTATTCCATCTCCCCAAAATACCCCTAACTTGAGTGAAGTCAAACAGAGAGCATCCCAAGAAAGATATATTTTTGGACTTGGAGGCAAAGAATATTCAGAATATGATGTCTACACTGTGATGGGATTCCTTTTTAAAAATGTTTTAAATATTTCCTTTCATCTTGTGAAATCCTGCTAATGAGATATGCATAAAAATATATACTCACTTAGGAAAAAAAAAATTCAAATGCGTGTCCCAACAGAGCACAACAGAAATACTTATGATGGAGGGAGTACCCACTTGCCAGCTCAGAGCCCAAAGGCTTTCCTCTGCAGAGCCCAGAACCCATCTACTACTGTTCCTTATCCTCAGCACCAGAACCCCATAAAGTCCTCTGAGTGAACTTGGGGAAGCAGATTAACTTCTATGTTAAAGTGTCTTCTCCAGGGGCGCCTGGGTGGCGCCTCAGTTCAGTCAGTTGAACTTCCAACTTCAAATCATGATCTCACAGCTTGTGGGTTCGAGTCCCACCTCAGGCTCTGTGCTGATGGCTCAGAGCCGGGAACCTGCTTCGGATTCTGGGTCTCCCTCTCTCTCTGCCCCTCCCCCACTCACATTCTGTCTCTTTCTCAAACAGAAATAGACATTTGAAGAAAAAAAAATTGTCTTCTCCAGATAAGTTGTTTTTTGTTTTTTGTTTTGTTTTTTTTTTTTTACTTTTTTAAAAGTAAAAAGGTCATTGAGAAAAGAAATTGATGGTAACCATTAAATTACATTTTAAATGATCAGACAATACTTTCATGTCAAGAACTTGTTCGGGCATTGAGAAATTATAAAGAATTAGCACTTTTCCTTTCTACTTGTCATCTAGGGCTATAATTCAAAAAGAAGCCAACTGTTCACTTTTACGGCGATGTACCATTTTTAGCTTTCGAGAGTAGCGAACCTTCTCTGCTTTGATCCCAGAAAAAAGAACCTACGTGTGGTTTTAAAAGTGAGCATTACAAAAATAATAGAGATTCTTGCCGCTCAGCTTTAACACTTACTTAATCTGTCCTTAAGTGAATAAGACGGCAGCACCATGCAAAAAGCATGCTGTAAACATCATCCCCTGTTCTGTGAAAACTATGGTAGGTATCAGATTTTTAACAAAGCTACAAGAATTTTGATTATGGTATCCATACCTTCTTTTTTTTTTTTAGAGATTTTAACATCCACGGGGCCCCTGGGGGGCTCAGTGGGTTAAACATCCAACATCGGCTCAGGTCATGATCTTACAGTTCCTGAGTTCAAGCCCCGCGTCGGGCTCTGGGCTGATGGCTCAGAGCCTGGAGCCTGCTTCGGATTCTGAGTCTCCCTCTCTCTCTGCCCCTCTCCCGCTCATGCTCTGTCTCTGAAAAATAAACAAACGTTAAAAAGAAAGAAGAAAGAAAGAAAGAAAGAAAGAAAGAAAGAAAGAAAGTTTAACATCCAGAAAGAAAGTTTAACATCCTTATATCTTAAAGGTTTATTTGGTCTACAGCTTGGGAGTAACACTAATATTTAATGGCACTTTTTATTTACACATGTTAGTGCATTTTACCTTCAAACCGCAGGAAAGAACAATGCTTCTCAAGCACTTGCTGGGGCCTAACTCTGAGCTACGTCTTCTCAAAGGATTAGCACACGTCACCTTTAGATAAACTTTTCCAGTAAACTTTTGCGTCATAGCTTAGAAACTATCCCCACGTGCTGCAGGTTCACATAGCAAATGCAGCTCTGTGCGTGGAGCTCCGTGGCCACCCCTGGAAATGGTCATACTACCGCCCACCATTGGGGTCACCTTCACCCAGCTGCCCAGATCTCCATACTCTTTACACAGATGTATTTACACAGAAAGGGGAGGTATAGGAGGCGGAGCCTTAGAAGGGATATTTAGAGCATGAAAGGCTTCCTTGACAATGTGGTGGTAAGAGTGGAAGTCAAGCTCTACGAGGACTTTGCCGGCTATTCCGTTTTGAGGAGAGGAGACCAGCAATAGAGTCTCTTACGGGCTTAACGGTTCTCCTCGCCATTGCAGGCCACGGTCTGGTGTCGTGCCTGGCGCATAGCGGAGAGATCATAAACGTTTGCTGACGGATGAACGCATGAAGCGCCTCTCTGGAACCAAGGGCATCGGTTGTCCTAACTGTATATCCACACCGTGAAGGGCACGGAAAAGGCCTCCCTCCCACTCTACCCTCTGCAAAGAGCAAAGCTGAGGGTCAGCATGTTAGGGGCCCGGACAATCAGGACCAGGACCTGGAGAGCTGCGGAAGAGGCAATTCCGAGCGAAGGGGGTGAAGGCGGCTGAGTGTCGAGGAGCCCTGTATGGGGGCAGGGAGCCTTGGCATCAATACGGACTCCATCTGCAGAGAAGAGGACCCATCCTCAGCCAGACGATGCCCTTCAGAAGGCATCTGGTGTCCTGCTCAGTGCCGCACGTGGGGCCAAGTGTGAGCAAGGCACCTGACTTTGGTTGGAAACAGCGCCCCCCCCCCCCCCGCTCCCGCCGTTTAAGTTGGGGCTCCAGCACGACAGGCCACATCTACCCAGCTCAGTCTTACCAACTCTGCCAGGAGGCAGAGTTCATATCTGCTGCAAAGGGAGCCTGGAGGGCCACTTGACACAATGTGGTTGAGGCCACTTATTAAACCATCAAGTTCGACACTGGCGTGAGAATCCTTCCAGTCAACACTTACAGGGAGCTGTGGCCCTCGGGGTTAGGGCAGTGACTCCTAGACCGGGTTTCCCTTCCCTGCTCTGCTGTGTGGGTAGCCTCACGCAAGGTACCAAAGCTCAGTTTTTCTCATTGGATAGACAGGTAACATCCATGGCCTGGCTCCCAGGCCTACTGTTGAATTGCGATAAGAGAACCTCAACCCTGTGCCGGCAGCCAGCTGGACAAAGGGTGGCACGTCCTGGGCACCAGGCACTGGGTGGACACCGAGCCATGGGTGTAGGTCAGTCTCAAAGCACACAACACAACCCAGGTGTGGGATCATGTGAACGTGCTTCGCAGTTGAAATGGTAGAGGAAGAGTCTGGATGCAGGTGACAGGGGGGTGAGGGGGCTTCTCTTTGCCATCCGTCTGTCCTCTTTGGTCATGCTCATCACTGAGACATAGCAGCCTGAAGAAAGAGAGCAGTGCCTCCCTCTGTCTGTTCCCTCTGCAGTGGTACAGATTCAGAGCCCTTGTCCTTTGGCTGCAGAAGGGAGCCTGTATCAGGAAAACCAGTGACATTTCCTCCTCACCGAGGACTCATTTCCCTTCTGGACTCGCTCCAGCCTCTCTCGCGATGCTCATTTTTGCTGAGAACAGTGCAGTGCACGCCCTGCACTCAGCCTCCAGCTTACCCCCTATCACTGGACCTTCTTACCTCTACTGCCTTGCCCCCCAAACGTGCATCAACACAAGGAGTAAGGAAGATGAGAGGGAGGGGAGGTTGCCAACCTCTTCGCCAATAATCCCCCCTCTTCCAGAATGGTGCAGAAGCAAAGGGGCTGGCAGAGTGTCACTGGGTTGTAGGACAGGCTGTGGGGACAGGGGCACCAGGGCGTAAGTGCAAGCTCAAATTACATAACACAAAAGCACAGGTGTTAGCAAGGTTATCCTTTCTCAAAACAGCCACAGGGCCGCCTGGATGGCTCAGTGGGTTGAGCGACTGACTTCAGCTCTGGTCATGATCTTGTGGCTCATGAGTTCAAGCCCTGCATTGAGCCTGCTGCTGTCACTGCAGAGCAGGCTTCAGATCTTCTGTCACCCTCTCTCTCTGTCCCTTCCCCACTTGCGCTCTTGCAAAAATAAATAAATCTATTTTTAAAAAAAACTGCTCAGAGTGTACTTGGAGAACAATTATCTGCAAACTTCAAACCAGCCCACCCCACATACTGTAAAACCATGTGGACAACAGCTTAGGGTGATGTTGAAGTCCATGGAGGGTTTTGTTGTTGTCCTTTAACTGGCTTGATTCGAAAAATCACTCAGGGCAACGCTCAAATTTTAGGAAATATGAATGCACTGTCCCCAAAGGATACCTAGGACCTGTTTTCATCCTGACGTCTCCAGAAGTCTATGATTTTATTTGAATGACATACATACACTTGTGTTTTCTAGACCTGCAATTATAAACCGACTTTCTAAAAGAAGATTGATTATAGTTATGATAGAACTATTTACAAGCATTCTCAGGGTTTTGTGCAGACTTTTCTTTCCTGGATTGGTGGAGCTAGGGGATCGAGGGCAGTGTCCAATCTTAGCTGAGTCTTCTTGATGGAGGAGATAGGATGACAGAGGATGGGGACATGATGTGATAACGTTTCCCTCCGTTGTACATGGTGAAGGGGTTATGCCATCCCTTGGATCCAGACAGAAACAGTCTGAGAAAGACAGGATTGTTCTTTCGGTTTTGTTTTGTTTTGTTTTCCACAAACTATCAGGCCCTATTACTAAAAATTAAGAACCAGTACGATTCTTATTCAGAGATAATTGGCCAACAGCTTTGTGGCCCGAGGAGTAATGGACTGGTGAGCAGATTCAAAGCTGAGCTCCCCGAGGTGTGAAGGCCAGGTCCTGGATTTGCCTGCGGAAGTTCTGACCTTCCCTGGAGGCTACAACGTGGCAGGCAAAATGCAGTATTCTTACCTGCTGTGATTTAAAAAGGAGCTGAAACCAAATAAATTATTTTAATCCCTATCTCACATTAAAAAAAAATCAAAAGTATATCATTAGTCATAAACTATGACTTCATTAGAATGTTTCACCTAACAGGATTAGAGAAGAATGTGTCAATGATTGGCAAAGGTTCGCCATTCATTAATTAACACCTTTGTATGAATACAAACTTGTTATCCTCACGTATTATAGGTGAAAGATTACCATTAAAATAAGCCATGACACTTATGAGTATTGTTTTTTTTAATTCTCATAATTTACATTTAATAGGTTGATTCAAAGACGTTTTTTAAAATTCCCTTTTCAAAAAAAAAAAATTTCTGGGTGAACGGTGAGTGTATTTTAACCGTTGATGCCTAAACAATGCCTAAGGAAGAAATTACATAATTTTATTTTTTTGTATAACATTGCACTAATTTTAAATGTGCTCTCACTTTTTCATCTGTCCGTAAAAACTAATCACAAATGTTAGTCTAGTTACCATGTGTCATTCAGATTGTTTTTCACCAGAATCCCTCTGGCTGTCTCAAATCCTTGCCCTCTCCAACAGGGAACATCAGTCAGAAGAAAAATTGGCCAAGTCTAATTCGCTACATAAAATTTCAGTGCTGTTTTCTGAAGTTTGTCACAAGTCAACAGTTTCCATTAAAAGGTTAACCGAAACAGAAACAGGGTTTTTCTCTGATAGCCAGCTCTAATCTCATTTTCATTCAAAAAATATAGTCAAATTACCTTTTCATATTCTCATCCCTTGTAAAATAATACATTTTTTCATTACAAATGTATTTCGAAGGAAAAGATACTCTTCCTTGGAAATGATTGGGGCAGGATTAAGTGAAAAGGAAAAATGGCTTGTTATATCTGTCTATTTCTCGTTAGGACAGAGTAGAGCGTCGCTCACAGAGAGGCACAGTTTGATCTCAGTTTTATCTCCAAAAAAGGCAAACAGAATACGCAGGAAGATTCAAGTACTTGTTTCCCTAGGTAAGTTATTTCTAAGTTTTGGTTTGTTACCTTGTTTAAGTGAAATCTGGCAAGGTCCCAGGTGTGTTTGTATTTAAAGTAATCATTAGAATTACAATGGCCTCGGTCCCATTGAAAATCTAAATACCTGGTAAATATCCACCACGGCATTTAAGCGCTGAACTTTGTTGAATTTTTCTAATGCGGTTTCATTATCAGGCACTCCTGTAATTGAATGCATAGATACATGAATTCATGAATCTAAATCATGGGATATAAATTACTTATTTTAAGTAGTAGATTGTTTTAAAAATAAATATCTACTTTGAAGAGATATTACAAATAGTCTATAGTCAAGCCATATAGGTCTTTAAGGAATATTTCTCACTTTAGTGAAAATAATTTGAACCTTTTATGAGTTTGAATGCAAGCTGGTGTGAAAACGTAGATTATAAATATATGCACATTTGTGCGTTTGTAGAAAAGCTCTCTATGGGCTAGCTTAGATTACAAGGACTGAATGCCCACCTAATACGGTATCTTTTCTAAACAATCTGGTAGTTCTCTCTATGCATTTCTCACTCTATTGTATGCTGTTCTTTTTATTAATCAAAATAACAAGATAGGCAATTAAGGAACTGCTGACTCATTTTTAAAAAGCAATTTAATTCTACTTTAGGAGGAATTTAACATCATTGAGCCATTAACCCTTTCAAAACGTTCTACTCCTTATTTGACAACACAGATGCTTCCTGCGTGGTAACCAAATACCCTGAACTATTTTCACCACTACTTGGACTTTAAAATTCTATTTCTGTGTCAGACCCATGTCAAGCCACACACAATCGTGGTTTTTATTTAAGGAGACTTTAAACACAGTAAGGTGAGTGCCAGATTGAAGCTTTGATTTATACTAGACACATTTCCTTATATATTTTGTTGATTACGAAAAAATAACTGTAAAAAAAGTTTAGAAGATCTCTTATTTGAATTTTTGATGACTTTATTTTCATATTCTTCTTTTTATCAGGTTTGTCAATGCCTCTAGTTTGAGTTTATATTTGGGAATATGTGTTACTTTTTATTTTTGTATTCCATAGAGTAACAAAATATTATATGATGCTATATATAATATATGATATTATGCATTGTGTACTGCGTGTTATGTATTAAGGATAGAGAATTATTACCTATAATAAATATATATTTTATGTCCATTTAATTCTATAATGACTTGTGCTCCAAAACAAAAGGTGAATCTCCAAGGCTAACCAGATAAATATATGTATTATAAATTACATGATAGCATTAAGAATAGCCTAGGAAATACAGTTTGAAAGCATAGTTTTAAATATCCATGGCACCTAATTTTACCAACTTTAAAAATACATAAAATCTAAAGTTATTTTTTTATTGATATGAAATTTATTGTCAAATTGGTTTCCATACAACACCCAGTGCTCATCCGAACAGGTGCCCTCCTCAATGCCCGTCACCCACTTTCCCCTCCCTCCCACCCCCCATCAACCTATAAAATCTAAAGTTCTAACACTTCTAAAATATTGCTGTCATTGTCACTAGGTAATATAAATGTTCAAAATTTAGTTGTTTTTCTCCTCACTGAGTACAATTGACATCCAACATCATACTCGTTTCAGGCATACCACACATTGATTTGTTAGTTGTGTATACTGTGAAGTAATCACCACGGTAAGTCTAGTTACCATCTGTCCCCACACACAGTTAACAAAAATTTTGTACATGTATGACAAGACCTTTTAACATTTACTCTCAGCAACTCTCAAGTATGCAATACAATATTATCGACTACAGTCACCATGCCGTACATGACATCCTCAGGACTTACTTAGTTTACGACCGGAAGTTTCTGCCTCTTGAACCTCTTTAACCGTCCCTCACCTGACTCACCTCTGACAACCATCTATTCTCTATATCTATGAGTTTGGTTTCGTTCTATTTTGTTGGTTCGATGTTTTGCTTTTTGAAATTCCACATGTAAGTGAAATCACATGCTATTTGCCTATCTCTGTCTGATTCCTTTCACACCTCGCGTAATACTCTCACGGTCCATCCACGTTGTCACAAATGGCAAGTTTCATTATGTTTTATGGCTGAGTAGTATTCCATTATATATATATATATATCTATATATATATATTCATATCTTTCCATTATATATTCCATTTCATCCATTGATGGATACTTAGATTACTTCCATTTCTTGGTTACTGTAAAACAATGCTGCAATGACTATAGGGGTGCATATGTCTTTTTGAATTCATGTTTTCATTTTCTTTGGTTAAATACCCAGAAGTGGATTTGCTGGTCATACGGCAGTTCTATTTTTAATTTTTTGAAGAAACTCAAACTATTTTCCGTATTGGCTGCACCAATTTACATTCCTACTCTTTTCTCCACATACTCACCAACACTTGTTATTTCTTGGCTTGATAACAGCCATTCTGACAGGTATGAGATAGTATCTCATTGTGGCTTTGTTTGGCATTTCTCTGATGATGAGCAATGTCGAGCATCTTTTCATGTGCCTGATGGCCATCTTTGGAAGGTCCTTTTTGGAAAAATGTCTATTCAGAGCCATTGCCCCTTTTTAAATCAGATTGTTTGATTGTTGTCATTATTGTTATTGAGCTGGATGAGCTCCTTATATATTTTGGATATATGATTTGCAAATATTTCTCCCCTTTAGTAGGTTGCCTTTTTATTTCATTGATGGTTTTCTTCTCTGTGCAAAAGTAGTTTACTTCATAATGCAGTGTCATTGTTTATTTTTGCTTTTGTTGTTATTGCCTTTGGAGTCAGACCCAAAAAAATACATTGCCCAGAGCAATGTCAATCAGCGTACCATCTACATTTTCTTCTAGGAGTGTTTTTGGTTTCTGGTCTTCCATTTATGTTTTTAATCCATTTTGAATTAATTTTCATGTCTGGTGTAGACAGTGGTCCAGTTCCCCCTTTTTTTTTTTTTTTTTTTGCCTGTGGCTTCTCAGTGTACCCAAAATCACTAGTTGAAGAGACTCTCATTTCCCCATTGTATATTCTTGCCTTCTTTGTCATAAATTAGTTGACCATATATGCTTGGATTTACTTCTGGGCTTTCTATTCTGATCCATTGATCTGTGTATCTGTTTTTATGCCAATACCATACTGTTCTGACTACTATACCTTTATACTATAGTTTGAATTCAGAGAGCATGATGTCTCCAGCTTTGTTCCTTCTCGAGATCGATTGCTCTGGCTATTTGGGATCTTATGTGAGTCCATACAAATTTTAGGATTGTTCATTCTATTTTTGTGAACAAAAGCCATTGGAACTTTGATAGGGATTGCATTGATTCTGTAGATTGCCTGGAGTAATGTGGACATTTTTACAATATTGATTCTTCCAGTCTGTGAGCATGGACTATCTTTTCATTCATTTGTGTCTTCAATTTCTTTCAATGTCTTATAGTTTTCACAGCGTAGGGTTTGACCTCCTTGGTTAAATTTATTCCTAGGTATTTTATTCTGTCTTATGTCATTGTCAATGTGATTGTTAATTTCTCTTTCTGATAGTTTGCTGTTGGTGTATAGAAATGCAACAGATTTGGGGTGAGAATCATTACGCCCATTTCACATATGATGTATATTTTACTTACACTTCTGTATGTGTGCTTGTATTCTAATACAATATATGTGAACCTGCCTAATATATTTTTTCATTTCAGTTATTGTATTCATTTCTGTGACTTCTGTTTGGTACTTTCTCATATTTTCTGTCTCTTTGTTGAAGTTCTCTGTGTGTTCATCCATTGTTCTCCTGAGTTCCCTGTGCATCTTTATGACCATCACTTCAAACTCTTTGTCAGATAATTTACTTATCTGTGTTTCATTAAATTTTTTTTCTGGGGTTTAATCTTGTCCTTTTATTTAGAACATATTTCCTCAATTTCTTCATCTTCCTTGACTCTCTGTGTTTGTTTTCTATGTGTTAGGTGAAAGAATTATCTCTACTAATCTTGTAGAGGTAGTCCTGTCAGGTGATGAACCTTATTGTTCAAACATGCCCCAGTTCTTGATTGTCTCTCAAAACTGCTTTTTGGATGGGTTCAGACCTGTGGGGTCCAAAAACATAATCCTCCCTGGCCACCAGAGCCAAGCACTCAAGGGGCATCTTCTGTGGGTTGTGCGCACCAACTGGTTTTTGGGGTTGTAGGGGAAGTGGGACACCCCCCTCCACCGCTTCTGGTAAGGCCACAGGAGCAAAGATAGGGGATAGAGAGTGGGGCACCCTCTTACCACCTCTCGTGGGGCCACCATAGTGGCACGGGGTGGGGGTAGCGTAAGAATGTAAAACAGATCCCACCAGTACAAGTAGAAGGTAGAGAATGTAAGAACGGTACTTGTCAGTGCCTCTGTCCCTGGAGAGAGTCCCAGTACTCTTTTGGTCTTCTGGCATATGCTTTAAGATTAGCAAAGAATTTTCTTCACATATGGTGTAGGCTCTTTTTTAAACCACCGCTTTTGCACTGGGTTCCAGGGTGCGTGAACCTGTGCAGGAGCCCTTAAGAGAAGATTCTCCATTCCCTATGGCCCTGTAGTTCTCCTGGGCATAAGACCTTTTGATTTTCAAACCCAGATGTTTTGAGGGCTTGGTCTCAAGTGTTGAGGTGCCTGATGCAGGACACAAACCCCTTGCCCCTCCGAGCCATCAGCACAGAGCCCGACGCGAGGCTCAAACCCATGGACTGCGACATCATGACCCGAGCCAAAGCTGGATGATGTTTGACCCACTGAGTCACCTAGACATCCCACCAGCAGCGGGGTTTGGGATAAGGCCACATCTCTGCCTCTCCTACTCAAGCTGATGTGGCCCTTTTATCTTTTGTAGTGGAGAGGCTACTCAGCTAGTTCTCAGGTTCTTTTCAGAGGGAATTGATCTGTACGCAGCTCTAGGTTTGTTGTGCCTGTTGGGGCAGGTGAGTATAGGGTCTTCCCAAGCCCCCATCTTAAACCGCCTCCCCCCAAATTTAGTTTTGAAGTGAACGGGGATTATATGTTTGTTAAAGTTTTCAAAAATTTATCAATTTCTGTCATACTCGAATGGATCTGTTCTCTATTTTGTGAAGGTCCCCGCACAGGCTTTGAAAATAAAGAATATTGCAACTTTAAAAATAGTTTGAAGAATTTGTTCTTTGAAGATGCGAGAAGATGTGGAAAAATAAAATGATAGTGAAGACATATGTGTTTATATTAATACTAATTTTATTTATTAATTATCAACTACCTCTGTGCTGAACTAGTTCATTTTATTGGTAATTTGCCAGTTTATTATGCAGCACTGAAGACTTCACTATTCAACGGTCATAGTATAGAAATAAATACAGGTTAGTGAGAATATTTTGACTGACATATTCCTTCTAAATCATTAGATTAGCCAACAGCAACTCAAATTTTTTGGCAAAAGTGTCTAGGATCTAAGCCATATCAATTCAGTAAATAAATATCTGGGGTTTTTTTTATTAATCTAATGTTTTAAATATACTCTAAGAAGTACCTATACATCACCAGGAGTTTAATGTGCCCAAACATAAGGCAGTATTTGAATGACAGCAAGAAATAAATGTCAATCCTCCTTGAGGCTTTAGGATGAGAATCACATGCCTCTGTTGCATAGAATATATATTTTATTTACATTTCTCTGTGTATGCTTATATTCCAGCATGTATGATTTTTTGCACGAAGATATGACATCCTGGTATGCTGGTATGAATACCCCAGGTATTCATGTCCTGCTAAACCAATCTTCATGCTTCAGATTGTCCTTAGAAATTCACCATTCTGAGTGTGACTGTACTTCTTTGCTCTCCAGTCTCCTTTCTTTGAGGGTTAGGGTAAAAGAGATTCACTAATCTTTTAGTACTGTATCTGTAAAAAAATATTAATCATATCCTCCCATACTACTATCAGAATCAAAGTAGGTAATGTATCTTCAGTTTTGTGCTAGAAAATACTATAAAAATGCCATATATCAAGGCATTAATAAACATCTGTTATTAATGAATGTATCTAACCTTTAAAAATCCATATGTATTTTCAGATTGTTCTGTTTCTCAGGATAGAATATTCCTTAAATCTAATGCAGTATAAAATGATTGTTCTAAAACTGCTTCTTCAAAAAAAAACCTTTTTTTTTTTAAACTTTTTTAATCTTAGTAGTTCATTGATGAAAAATCTTTAGGCAAAGTCTGGAGTGACTATTTTATGGAATATAAAAGATCACCCACTAAATTTATTTTATTGGAAATAAATTCACTGTAAATATAAATTCAAAGTGTCAATATTATAGGGGCACCTGGGTGGCTCAGTCAGTTAAACATCCGACTTAGACTCAGGTCATGAGCTCACGATTTGTCAGATCAAACCCGGCGTAGGTCTCTGTGCTGACAGCTCAGAGCCTGGAGTCTGCTCCGGATTCTGGTGTCCCTCTCTCTCTGCCCCTCCCTCTCTCTCTCTCTCTCTCTCTCAAAAATAAACATTACAAAAAAATATAAAAAAATTCAAAGTGTCTATATAAAGCATAACTACACATGAAATTAATCACACAGTACCTGAAATCAAAGTAAATACTGACCTAACTGGAAACTCCTTGCTAGACCATACTCTAATAATGTTTTTGCTTTGAACATTTTGAAACCCTTATTTATTTAGAAGTGGCTTTGTACTTTATTTGTGAGTCTCCTTATTTTATAGTTATACTATATTTTTGACCCAGAATAGAATCAGTTAGCTTGGTCATTAAATTAATTTATCAAGATCAAATAACATTTTACTGGTTAAAATGAATATTCAGTGAATCAAACACATACTCAAAAGACATTTGTTATTAATGATAATATTTGAAGGAACATAGTGGTAACTTCCAAAGAAAAATTCTAAGACTTGTTTGAACACCAGCACAAGATTTGAAAAAATATGTAAAGTCTTGAGATGCCAGGCCAAACAGAGACATATGGGTACTATGGAAAGTCTAACACTAATTTTAAGTAATTCTTCAGTATTTGATTTAGAAAAGGTGCTTAACACTGCTTGGGGAAAGCCCAAGAGACTCCTCACCTCAATGTGGCATGTCTACCGATCGAAAGAAAATTCTATGGTAAACAGAACTGGCCCTCCTCTGATGACAGTCCGTGGCCATTTATTGGACCAGATCATGGGTTCTGTGATCTCTCACTATTCTCCCTCATTCCAAGAGCCTTGTTCTTTCCAACTCTGGCAATCCTATGTGATAATATATATACATATGAGGGTTTCTGGCAAACATGATATTCTCTATTCTGTTCCATTTTCTGTGGCATCTCATTGTCCCATGTAGTGGTCTACAGTTTACATGCTCTTTTGCCACCTCTGGTTGGAGATATGTGATGAGGGAGCATAAGGCAAGCTGAGGGCCAAGCACAAGCTAGCATTACCACCCCCGCACCTCAGGTGGGATATGTGACATTCCTCAGGCACTCCTGGCTACGCAAGGACAAAGGAAAGGACAGAAAACAAATGGTTAAACTGATAAGAGTCTCCATCAGTTTACAAATATCTTAGCAAGTAACAAGGAAAAGGCAATCTTATCAATAGCCTAGTCTCCAGTAATCTGAACACTCAGTTTCCTGGAGCCCCAAATCACTCTTCCATGGTGATGTGGGGGAACAAAGGCAAGAAGGAAATGGCAGGTAAAATTAAATTTCCTTATAACCTGCAGCCCATTGACAACTATTTGAGGGAAATACAGAATATCACCTTTCTCCAGGAACTCCCTACTGTCTGAACGGTAATGTTTACCAAAAGAAAAACAACCTTAGCTTGACAATAGCAAGGCCTCAGGTATCTAATGAGTCCTCTTTAGCAAAGTCCTTGTGGAGGCCTCCCTTTCGACTCTACCTCCCCCAACTTCATAGTATATAAGAAGCCACTCTTTACAACCCAGGTACAGCTCTTCTTGTCCATGGGTCCTGTCCCTGTGCTTTAATAATATCACCTTTTTGCACCAAAGACATCTTTAAGAATTCTTTCTTGGCCACGAACCCCACCATCACCCCCAAACCTCATCATATGGATTCTGACATGTCACCCCCACCAAGTAGTCATGTTACTTTCTTTTCCATAGTCACATTTTATAGTTCTGAAAAGTTTTAACTTACTCAACTCAGGGGTTATTAAGGGAATATTCCCAGAGGTGAATATGCCCCTCCTACCTTTGGAAATAGATATTAGTCTGTCCTCCCTTTTAGTACCCAAAGAGTGGCCTCAGATGGAGACTAAATAACTAGAAACTGTAGATATAATAGGGTTGACCTAACAAGCAATGAGTTTCTTTTGGTTCAGTGAATCCCAAAAACATATGTGATAAATGACTTAAAAAATACACTTCCCTACTGATTATCTGTTTGTTGCTAAAGGGTATTTTTTAAATGATGGTGCCTGTTGTTATAGGAAAGTGATGTGCCCAATAGAATGTAATTTCTGCGAAATGTACATTAGAACTCAGTAAATATTTGTTGAATGAAGGTAAATACGAGCTGAAAGAATTCTGGGAATATCTGGTCTGATTTGAAATGACAGGTAGGAGGTATTAATCTACCAGATGATGTACTTAGATGGAACATTTTCAAAGTGAAGATAAAAACAACTAGAAATGAGTATGGTCTCTGGAGAAAATATTTAAGAGGCCATTAAACTATCAATTATCCCAAGAAATAGTTGAAACAAATATGAATATCATTAATGAATTATTTTGTTGCCAACATTCAGAATATTGAATTTAAGAAAAGAATATTTTATAAAGGTTTGAAAACTCCTTCTGCATTTTAAATCTTTTCCATATGTCTTTAGGCAAAAATCAAGCAAGACAATATTGTATTCTGTCCTTCAAGTTGACGGTTGAAATGTCTCTTTGTCTTCTGCATAAATTACTATCTATCTTGTCAATAGTAAGTTTATTGACACCAAGTTATGACACATAAAGTAGTTTTTTGAATGAATAAGATTAAATGAAAAGCGCTTTAAGAAATATAATTTGGTAGAATGTTCTTGAAACAATCAAGTAAGACTTTCTTATAACCCTTAAGTAAATAGTATCTACTAGAAATAGATTATAAATAATCACGCTGTTGAGTAGGTCATATTAAGATAGAGTATTAAGATACACCATTCAGTTCTTAGGATACATGTCTGGTTCCCCAGAGAAAGTACAGAGAATGACTTGCCTTAATTGCTTTTCTTTCATTTTTGGCAAACCTAAACCACGGTGTTGGTTGGGGGTAAGAAACTACTTACTTTTTGTAATAAAACAGTACCACCAGTTCCTAACTATACTAAATACTGCTGCAAGTTCTACCAAGAGCAGATTCAGTCCAAACCTCAGAACCAATAGGGACAGCTTGGGATCCAAACCCTACTCATGGGGACCAATGAACAACTTCTTCATTTCTTGCCCATTATAGGCAAGACTAGGCTTTGAAGGTATACCCATCTTTACAAAATATAAACACCATCTGTATCATCTGAAAAATAGCATTTGGAAAGCTACAGGATAAAAGCAGGTGTTTTTAATCTCTCACCTTTGAAAAAGATGTTGAAAATTTGAGTTACAGGATGAGAATCCATGACCTTTGGTTTGGCAGTGAAGATTACTGTTCAGGTGGAAGTGAACAGCAGACAGTTGAGAGATACTAATATCTAATGAACTAAATAAGCACTGTAACAGTGATATTTGATTCTCTAAGTTAGAAGTGAAATAATAATGCTTCTGAAGTTAACGAACAGAAGTTACTTATTTCAGAGTAGGCTCAAAACTCAAGGTTTGCTAAAAGGTCCACAGTGTAAAGAAAACCCTTAATACCAAATGTAAGTATACTAGAATAAAGTAAGAATCTGAAAAAACTAATACTGCAAAATATGATGAAAAACTTATACCTTCTAAATCAAGGTTGTAGCCATTATCAATATTCTATTGTAGATAAAACACATTCTTCCTTGAAGGAGTGATAGGATTTTTACAATTCAGCTACAATGCAAGAATTTTGTGCTGAGTGTGGACTTCAAACACATCATTCATCCATTGTCTTCCTATGCCATCGTTCTAAGACCTTGACCACACGATGCTTTTCAAATGGCCAACATCTACAATGTTGTGATCTGCCAAATAGCCAATCAACCTTTATAATTAAAGTTGACAACCTGACAAGAAAAATGAGCGTATACTTGTATGTATATATGAATTTTTATGTCACATTGCCGTCTGTACACTTGTTTGCTTTTTGTCAATAGCCGAAGGCTCATTTCTCTGCACCAGAAGCATGTTATATTCCAAGGTCTTCAGACAGTTCCCCTTCGCCCTAGTGAGCCCGTTGATTAATTTTGGATACTCTTTTTAATTAACACCCCAAAGGAGATCTAGATTATCTAGCCTGTAGTCCATGAAAAACAAGTGAATCTGACGAATAATGACCCAGGGAGACAGGCACACTCTCTCCAAATGATGTTATAAGAACATTCAGTCTTTCACAAGTCAAAATCATGTCAGGCAATGCCTAGGGAGGATGCAGGCCTTTAATCAGGGCAAAAATAGAGGTTTATATTAGTCTAATTTAATTTTCCTTTTGACAGGAAGAGAAGTGATAGATGCCCCTTGACAGATGAAACATGGTGCCCCAATGCCGTCATGGTTGCCATTGGCCTTGATTAGTAACTGGTCCCATTTTCACCTCCAGGCAGATGAGTTGATGAATGACAGAAAAGAGTGAAGCAATTAAAACAGTAGGATGAAGTAGGAAACTAGCTAATTGTACCCAAATCTGTGAAACCTAATCACAGAACCAAGAAATATGATGCTTATGGCAGCTTTCGTAAGTATGTCTAAAGACATCAACCCATCACATGTGAAGATTGAAGGAGAAAAACTCTGACAATAGTAGTACCAGAAAGAAAATTTCAGTTCATATCTCTAAAAAACCTTTCCTGAGGAGCAATTTGAGAATTTTTTGTTTGGCCAACTGTTGCATCTGATGGAGATGATAGGAAATGCGGTCCTCTTTAATTTCTAGGCCACATCACGGACAGGTGCAAACAAATCTATCATGGCTTCTCAAGCAAAAAAGATTTTTAGTAAGTCAAATTAACCCAGGTACCTAGTACACACACACACACACACACACACACCACCTCAGATAAATACACTGGCTTAACTATGGTTTGCACTATATATTTCATCCTATACCACCAGACTTTGCATAGTGTAGTTAAGGAGCCTTTTCAAAGCTGAGTCATCTAATTGCCACTCTTGTGCTGGTTGTACTCAGCACTCGGTAGCTCCACATTTAGAAA
Organism: Herpailurus yagouaroundi; assembly: GCF_014898765.1. Classification (NCBI taxonomy): domain Eukaryota; kingdom Metazoa; phylum Chordata; class Mammalia; order Carnivora; family Felidae; genus Herpailurus; species Herpailurus yagouaroundi. The sequence goes on along the minus strand of NW_024412441.1, from coordinate 22,791,884 downwards.
AGCATATGCCATTCTATCTGTTCCTCTTAAGAGGGAAAAAAATATCTGCCAGTTGATACTACGTATTCCATTTTTACCCTTACTAACAAAATGCTGAAGTTGTTTCTTTCTCATTATTTTGATGCTTAAAACCTCTGACCTGCAAAAAAGTCTGTTATGTTGTCTAACGTTTTTCCATGATGAAACGCAGATGCTTTTCATTGCATTTCTTAGTCTAAACAAAGGAGTGGCCATAACTTAAAGTGACAGCTAAGCCTGCTACCACATCCAAGCAGCAAGTCTTAAAAGAAGAAAAGTAATTGTGTGTAAAGTTATTCTTCAAATGAAAATACGAACGTCTACTTTCCCAGTATTCATTCATTCATTCACTCATTCGTTGATCCAGTCAGTCAGTTAGGCAGCAACATTTACTGAGTACGTTCTATGGACTAAATACTGCAAACACACTGTGCTTACAGTGACTACAAACTACAGTGACGACAGTAACTCCCCCCAAAGGCTGCAAATTCCTATTTCCCTGTTTGCACGATGCTCTTTGCAGTTTGATCTTGTTACTGTTCTAAAACGGGGAGTCTATTTCTCCACCCCTCGAATCTGGAATCGACCATTTGATTTACTTTGGTCAACGTGCCTTTAGAAAACATGAAACAAACAGCCTCATAAAGCACTTTCACTCTAGTACTCAGAAAGGGAAAACCTGAAACACCAAAGTTTGAGTGATGATCGAGAAAAGAATTAAGCAAAAGACTCTAAAGCTGAAATGTCAGTCGTGCTGCTGTATTAATGAAGCTACATTCACCCAAAAAACATCTGGGATGGATATAGTCATGTTATGACTATCCTTATGGCTACAAGAAATTGAGCTATTATTAATGAGCAATTATTAGCAAATATGCTAGAATTTCCAAAACTAAATTCTGAACTGCCTTCCAAGTTTTTAGCTTTGGAGTGCATTCTTTTAAAAAAAATTTTTTTTTTTGAAAGAGAGAGAGTGGGGAGAGGGTGAGTGGGGGAGAGAGGCAGAGGGAGGGAGAGAGAGAACCTTAAGCAGCCTCCACGCCCAGCATGGAGCTGGATGTGGAGCTTGATCTCACGACCATGAGATGAGAGGAAATCAAGAGGCAGTCAGTTAATCAACTGAGCCATCCAGGTGTCCCTGGAGTGCATTCTTCTATTCCACATGACTACTGCAATTTATTTTGAAAATAGCTTTTGGGAGTTTCATATTCACTGCATTAGATAGACAGATAGATGATAGATAGATAGATAGATAGATAGATAGATAGATATGGGATCCAATACTGGCTTCCACAGAAATTGGGTTGTCGAAATTTATCTCTCACCTATCTCAATTACTGTTACATTTTCAAAATAAGAAATATGTTAATCAAAGAATATACTATCTTTGATTCTCTTCAATATACTGTGTTATCACTTGAGTATTCACTTTCTTTTTCTTTTTTTTTTATTTATTTATTTTGAGAGAGAGGGAGAGAGAACAAGCCAGGGAGGGGCAGAGAGAGAGGGGAACAGAGGATCCCAAGCAGGCTCTGAGCTGTCAGCACAGAGCCCAGTGCAGGGCTCACACTCACGAACTGTAAGATCATGACCTGAACCAAAGTGAGACACTTCACTGGCTGAGCCACCCGGGTGCCCCTAGTACTTACTTTCCAGGAATATTTAATAAATGTGGTGGAGATCATTAAACAGTGGGGGGGAGAAAGAGCCTATTACAGGATGTTCTAATGAAAAAAGATGAAATTTGGTCCCTACCACACAACATACACAAAAGTCAGTTCTAGTTAGATTGTGGTTCTCAACATAAAAAATAAGACCATAAATCTGGGAGTTGCATCAGAGAATATCTTCAGAACTTTGGAGTTTTAACAAGACATAAAGACAATAATCATAAATAAGATGCTTTCCAAATTGTACTACATTAAAGTTAAAACTTTCTCAATCCTGGTACATATGTTATATGATTAGTGTACTTTTGGTTATTGGCCTCCAATTTGTTGTAGGGTGATACATTCACTGAAATCTAGTGCATTCCCTAAAATTTTTCTTTCTCCCTAAAAGCTATCAGCTGAGTAAAAAAATTCTTAGGCTAAGACACCTTCATCCTTGTTCATTCATTAGAGTTGTTCTCTGATACCTTCCAGCATTGCATACAGCAAGTCTAATAATAAACTTGGTTCTCATAATTAATACCTCTTTAAATTTTTGTTGGGTGTTTTGCTTCTTATATTTTGTGCCCCATACCATTCATCTGGGTCAAGGATAACCCATTCTCTGCTTCCTATTCGTTAGTGATTTTTGTAGTAAGAAAGCCATATTTTGGGGGGCGCCTGAGTAGCTAAGTCAGTTAAGTGTCTGACTTCAGCCCATGTCATGATCTCATGGTTTGTGGGTTCAAGCCCTGCATCAGACTCTGTGCTGACAGCTCAGAGCCTGGAACCTGCTTTGGATTCTCCCTTTCTCTCTGCCCCTCCCCTGATCATGCTGTGTCTCTCTCTCAAAAATAAATAAACATTAAAAAAATTGTTTTTAAAGCCATATTTTTTAATTCCTAGAAAGTCTCCTTTGTGCTAAATTTGAATTTCCTTAAAACACTTAATACATATTTTTTAAACAAATTCAAGTAGTCTTGGGGCACCTGAGCGGCTTAGTGATTGAGGGTCAGACTCGTGATTTCAGCTCAGGTCACAATCCCATGGTTGTGGGATCGAGCACTGTGTCAGATTCCATGCAGAGCATGGAACCTGCTTAAGATTCTCCCACTTTCTCTGCCCCACTAGCACATTCTCTCTCTCTCTCTCTCTCTCTCTCTCTCTCTCTCTCTTTCTTAAAAAAAATCAGGTAGTCTTTTGTCAGCACTTTCCTACTGATCTTGTTCTCTGTGAATGGCATGGCTTATCATGTGTTTGCTTTTCTTTTGCTTTGTTATGAGGGCATGAGTCAGGTTGTTGGAATATGTAGCTGCAGTGATTGCACAGGTGAACGGAGCCAGACGTCCTCCTCAGTCAGAGGTTGCAGCTGTGTAAAGAGACTCCATGGAAAACATCTCTGTTCTTAGCTTCCCCACTCCTCCCCAGGCTCTGGGATAGGATGCCTCACATCCATTTATGTTAGTCCTTAGATGTTTTGAGCCAGGAACATTCACAGAGCCCAAAGCTGACCTCTCTTCACTTCATATCCCTTCTTGGCATTTGATGCCTTCCATTAGCTGCCAAGAGCTCACAGCCCTGACACCGTGGTATTTGCCCCACTCATGGTATCCCAGGATTAGAAGAGTAAAACTCCAAATTTGTCTTCACTAACAGGAAGCCCCAGTATCTCCGCCACATTTGGCTTGGAAGGAATTGATCGAAGTAAGGGGGTGGGTGACAGGGAAAAGCGCATTACTAGAATGCTCAAATTCAAAACCTGGGGTTGTATCGTAATAAACAAAATGAGGCTATTGCTGTTTAGTAATTAACAAAGAGAATGTGAGAGCTGAGCGAAAAAAATATATACTTTTAAAGTTTCACAGTTAAGAGTAGTTGTTGTATAAACAAAGTGACTTCATGGTTAGGAGTTGACACTTAACTGAACTGAACACTATTATTCACCAAGATGAAGGAGAGAGAGGAAGGGAGGGGAGGAAGGAAGGAAGGAAGGAAGGAAGGAAGGAAGGGAGGGAGGAAGGAAGGGGAAGGGAAGGGAAGGGAAGGGAAGGGAAGGGAAGGGAAGAGAAGGGAAGAGAAGGGGTGGGGGGGAAGCTGAAAGAGTAAAACCGTGATCTGCTCATCATTGAGGTACGTTTTCCTATTTGAATCAAGGGTGATTAAACTTTGTGATTTCCCTATTGACAGAATCTGAATACCACAGTATAAGATTTTAAAAAATCAGGTAGACAAAAGTGAGACTAGAGCAAAACCACAGCCAAGTTCATGCCATAGTAGCAATGTGGTGGGAAAGTTGTCAGGGCCGTGGTATCATTGCCGCCAGTGACATTAATACATTTTAAATTGTCTCTACAGTCTTGAGTCAAGACCTGCAACTTAACATTGGTGGATGAAGGTTTGATTAAGCTTGGGTCACATGCCTTTGCCCTGGCTGTGCTGTCAGGGACTGGGAAAGTGAGCATCTCCCTGGTTGATCCCGTAGCGAAGTGGGCGCTGGATCCCATCATCACTGCCTATAATGGGATTTATTTGCCGAGTGACGACAGTGTGCACAAAATGCTTCTCTTATGACCTAATATCCACAGTTTTCTTCCCTTCGAAACACTTCCAAATAAAAAGATGCTCACTTAGCATGCAACTCAATGCAATTCTCCCTTATAGAAGTAGAAATACAGTGAAACCTTGGATGTGAATAACTTCTTCTACAAATGTCCCACAAGATGAGCAAACATTTCTAATAAATTTTATCTTGATAAGTGAACGGTGTCTTGCAATACGAGTAGAACATGACACCAAAATGTCACATGATCACAACTGAGTCAATGGTTGTTGACGTTTGCTTTGCTATACAAGTGCTTTGTATTACAAGCGTGTTTCCAGAACAAATTACGCTCACAAACTAAGGTTTTACTGGTCACTCATCTTCTCCTCAAAGGAAACCATCAATGTGTTTTCAGTTATTCCATCTAGCTCCAGACCCAGGATTCCTGGAAATGTCTAGTTTTCATCTTACTGGGTTGGAATCAAGTCTCGGTATTCTGTAAATGTTTGGGAAAGAATGAAATAATTTAACTACCCTAACCCACCAAAGTTGAGGTGAGAAAAACTACAAATTATATATTATATATTATATATATAATATATAATTTATATATTATATATAATTTATATATAATAACATAGAATATATAATAACATGTCTTTGTTATTTAATATATTTATAAATATACTATGATTGTTATATATGACTTGAAAGAAAGGAAATACAGATGGAGACTAAACTCTGTTTCCCAGATGGTCATAGTTGGTATATATATGACTTTCTTCTTTCATTACCAACCTCATTTTGCCCTTGGCAAGTGCATACCTAGTTAGAGTCCTTTATCTCACTGGGGTGATCCACAGTTTCATTTCCGAAGTGTGTGATTCTTTAGTGGTGTTTCTGTTAATGGCTCACCATCAAGTTCCGTTAACTTCCTCTCTGAATAGCGTCAGCACAAGAGAAATCCCAGGAGCTCAACTGTGTTCCATCCCCAGGATATCCTATCCCACTGCATAGCAGCAGCCCTACCCTATCTCCTCACCGATCGCTCAGAACTCCATATCGCCCATCTCTGCCATCATGGCCAACTGGGCAAATACTGCACAGGCTGTGGAAGGAAGTTGTCTTATATCCGCGACAGCTGGGCTAACATGTCCATTGATACCAAGGAGGTTTTTGCAGTGGAAGATTTTTTGATGAACATTCAAACCAGATACAAATATTCTCACATTTGGCATCCATTCCTAGATTTCTATCCACATACTTCTTTATTGTCAATCCCCTAACTTTGCTCCTTCCAAATCCCTAGCCAATTTGTGGCAATTTACGAACTAGTATAGATCCACACTTCAGCTCTCTCCTTACAGAATAACATAAATAATTTGAAGTTCTGCCCATGGGGAGGATTCCCAGTCTGCACTGTTTTCACATATGAATGGAATTATCACACCTCTAAACCCTCTTCTCAGTGATGCCAGTCACCTATGACTCAAGTTGGATTGTTTTCTTTCTCAGTTATAGAGCACTGATGAGTCTGTAGGTGTGCCCTGGAGGAGGCTGGCAGGGAAGCAATTGGAATATGATCTCGTGGCTCGTGCTTCGTGTGCATGCCTGGCCCCAGTCTTGTCCACTCTACAGCATCTGGGAATGCCAGATCTTGTCAATATCAATCAAGTTAACACCCTGTTCTTGATGAGCATCATGGCTGGCACGAGTGAGGTCATTTTCCACCAGGACATCGCAACAAACCAAGAACCACTTCTCAAAAGGAGGTGTTGACTCTACACCTACGGATGTCCGTTGTGAATCTCCTCTCAGGACTTGGCAAAGTCTTCACACAGCCTCCAGACCTGTAACATCATGCAGCGCCATTTCTTTCGACCACAATTTCATTTGGTTACAAAGGCAAATGAAGTTGTGGTCAAAAGAAATGACGCTGCATGATTTCACCCGAGTGGACTCAGACATTTCGAGTGACTCTTTATACCAACTTTTACTCTCATCTAGCAACTTAAGCTAGGAGACATTAGATATAGTTTTCTATATCTAATAGATAACGAAATATAGATATAGTTTTCTACAACAGCTGAGGTATTTCAACACTTGCTACTGTCAGACCAAAACATCTAAACTGATCTCATGCTAAAGATCACTTCCTTATCAAAGACCACTCCCCAATTTTGCAAATTCAGCTTGCCATCACACAATGGCAGCCTTCCCCTTGAAATTTACATTCCAGCAGAATAAAATTTAGTTTTGGCTCGTTTACATACGGTGGGCTAGTTTTAAAATCTTCCAGAAAAAAAAAAAGCCAATAAATTGCTCATGGAAGAAACAGTAAAGATTATTTTGATAATCTGAAGGTGAAGAGAATCAATTTCCAGACATAAAATCTGGTATGTTGATTTCACTTTTGGGGACAGAGTTTAATATGATTGTTAAAGAGCCCCACCTCCCCAAAAAGTTAAGAATCGCTGATTTGATGACTATCTAGTAACAGATTTTTCACACATTTTAAGCAAAAACATCTGCCATAGCACCTCACCTCACAGTCTTTTATTATTTTTTACATTATGTTTTCCGAATGTTCATATGTTGTTCTTACCTCATTTATAAAACCAGTTAATCTGTTTTAAATAAAGTAAAACTTGAAAAGTCAAATGGGACATTTTAGTACTTAAATTATGGATTAATGAGCCAAATGATAACATGATAAAGTGATCACTGAAAGTTCAGATTTGATCAAATGAACATATTTTGTGTGTCTTTTACTTGGTACAAATGTAGCCATTTCTCAATACGCCAGTTACGTCAATATTTTTCATGGACCATAGTCATTATTAAGTGTGATCACAACAAAATATTTTAGAACATTTAATAATTTAATACAGATTTCGTTATGTTAACTACGATTCTTGCTGCTGCAGATGAAAAGTCGATTGTGTTTCACATAGCGATTCACTGAGTTGAAGCTAAAATGGGATTTGGCTTGGCCTCCAAGTTAAGCAAAGTCCCAGCCAGCAGAGATGCTGGCGCTAAAGGCTTTGAGACGATGTTCAGGGGAATGGATCTACAATGCAGACTCTAGGCATTACTGTCACTGATGATTGTGTAAGCCTAGAGACATTGCTGGAAAGAGAGAATCAGTTTGTTTTTATGCTGAGTGAACGTTGTTTGTATGTTTTGGGTCATGGGCTTTCTGCTGCAGCTACATTTAATTCAAAACCATCTTCATTCAGGGATCTTATGGAGGTTATCTATTTCTGAGTCATTCATTAAAGGAACATAGAAAAGCACCAGCCCACCACCACCCAGGCTGGGACTCCCTTGAAATCCACAACCTTTGAAAGCTTCTTTCTTCTCAATCCATTGATATTCTTGGCCCATATCTTTCCATCATTCAGATACTGGAGCGTATTGTAACCAGATGCAAAGTGGTACTTTCTAACAAGACTTTGGATAAGCATTATATTTACTGTACCACAGCACTACCTACTGTACTAAAAACAGAGGATCTTTTCACAACTTCAAAAGTTCCTTTCATACACACACACACACACACACACATGCACACACACACACGCATCTTAGTATATGATATGCAGCTTTGGCTGCAGTAGAATATTAAACCATGTTTTCTGTCAGTGTGATATAAAGAAACAAGAGGCCTCATGTAATTTGGATTTTTCCAAGTATCCAATTTCAATCTAATGTACTGTTGTGAAATTAAGCCAGGAAATCTATATGGCTGGTCCATTTGGGGGCTTGGTCTGCTATCTTTAGTCTTTGACAATTTCTGGTTTCCATTCCTTGTTCAGGGACGATAACAGTGTGATTTACAGGTATAACTAACAAATGAGATCAATTAAAATGTCCCAAAAGTGGCACCTGTCTGAGTATAGAGTTGCACTAAATAATTCCCACAGCTTCGTTTCCTGTAGCCCCCACCATTTGCAAGGCTTCTCCACATGCAAAGTAACAATGAAGGGTTGTTTCCTAACTGGCATGAACCAAGAAAGCCGGCCTTATCCTATGGCCTAGATATATGATTATTATCACTGACTGGAAACAACAGGTGCATTTTTCAACTCCATTCACAAATGATCCCTAGGTTTCATAGCATTCATTAATATAGCTTCTTGAATTGCCCAATTTGTTACAAATTTGTACTGTCAGCTGCCTTTGTGATTGAATTGAATTAGTAATGAAATAGAAGCTACCTTTCATTTGTGTACATTATTGAATACTTTGATCATTACAAGGCAAACTTGATACTTTTCAAAGATCTTAGGTCCATGGAGAAGGGGAAAATGGTTACTTCTGAGGATAAAAGTCACAATTAGACAAAGTCACAATTAGACAAAGCCCTCCAGAACGTTTTTTACATGTCTTCTACTACAGCTTTGCAAAATAAACAAAGACATCGGCAGACCTCGTGATCATAAAGCATTATATTAAATAGTGTGTAGAAATTATGAAGGCACAGTATTTTTATTCTTAAGTTTGACTGTAACTGAAATTTTGGGTTGAACTTTGTAAACATGTCTTTCACTTATGTTTGCATCTAGGGACAACATGAGTTAGATTGCATAATGAAAGGTGAAAATTTCTATTTTGTGATCTATCTCTGAAGTCAGAAATGATATTTACGAAATAAATTAATATTATTCGTATAGGTGAAACTGCAATGTAATGGATTCTCAAAAGCTTACCACAGTTACTTTTCCTAAGTGACATAAATCCCCAAATTAGCATATGCTAGAGAGTGTGTGAGAGAAATTTTGCCTACGAAAACTATCACAATTCCCTATCTCAAATACCTAAGCATCTTATGCATAAGATGGCAACACAGTCCTGTTTCCTGGGATGGCCCAGGAAATGGGCCTGTGGTTAATGCCTGTAGCCCATGCATATGTTTCAACAGACCCCTTCCATCCTTACAGGTGGGTTTGAACAACCAATCATACAGACATCCCCCTTGTAAGTCTGACAAAATAACACTGTAAAACTTAGCTACGTCTCATTTAGGAAAAGTAATATCACAGTTATAAAAACATAATTAAAGGCACTCATCCAAATAGGCCACAGTTAGATACAAGTGATTTCTTTTTTCTATAAGACAGCCAGAGAACCCTCCGTTGGATATACCATGGCTTCAGAGATGCTAGGTATGATATGATTCTTATGTGTTAATGTTCAACTGGCTTAGGCCTTCAAAAATAGTTACACGGAATTGCCATTTAATTATCACCAACCCCCACGCACAGTACTATGCCATATCTTATTGTGCAACAAAGAATAAAATACATTGGCAGGAAATCTAATTATACCTTATCTCTTATAGCATTTCTCTCCTACGGGTTGCAGACTGTAGGATTCAAACTACAAAATCAAAGCTACTCTAATCATTTCTAGTATGAAGAGTGGAATCAACCAAGTTTATATCACAAAGAAAGAGAAAGCTCATACATTTAAATTTTTAAAAACACAGGCCACTGATGTTACTCACTAACATAGTCATGTATATGTAGGAAAGGGTGTTCATCTGGGTGCAGTACCATGTATTTAACATCTTATTATATCACTATCTATATAGATAAGATCTATAAGAGATATATATCTATATATCAGAGATAAATTTTTAATTCTCATTAAAACAATATTGCTGAAATTGCTGAGCTTCCAGAACTTCTTAGTTAATAGCATATTGGAATAGATAGAATCTGAGAAATAATATATAGCTCAGTATCTTCCAATCAATCTTAGAAACTTAGATTCAGAAAGATAGATGAATTTGCCCAAGATCATGGAGGAAGATAGTTTTAGAGTCAGGGTTCGAGCTATTTCCTTTTTTCCTTCATCCTCCCTCCCTCCCTTCCTTCCTTCCTTCCTTCCTTCCTTCCTTCCTTCCTTCCTCCCTCCCTCTTTCCCTGACTTCCTCCCTCCCTTCCTTCCTCCCTCCCTTTCTTTCTTCCTTCCTTCCTTCCTTCCTTCTTTCCTTCTTTCCTTCCTTCCTTCCTTCCTTCCTTCCTTCCTTCCTTCCTTCCTTCCTTCTTTCCTTCCTTATTCTTTAGTAGCTTCACTAAGCATCTTGGCACCACAACCCCCACTGCTGTTCTCCAAGAGTTCAAGGAACACAGTTATGCCCTTCCCCATGATACCTGACCTAGTTCACACCAAAGTTGTTTACTCCATGTTTGGTGAATTTGGAAGTTTTTTAAGATACCTTCATAGCTGGTAAGTGCTTCCTATAGAAAAAAGTCTTTATATCACGTGCTGATTCATCCACATTCCTAACTGCAGGGGTTATGAGCCCCTCGGGAAGAGTTCAAATGGTACCGTGAAGATAATGGACCAGTGAAGTGAGCAGTGACCTATTTAAGTAACTGCAGTGAAATACCAGATAGGAGGATGGTATAATTTCACGCTATCCCTTTTCTGAATATAACTTTTACCACTACACTTACTGAAATGGACTAAGATTGTGCTGGCTCTCCAACCTGTTCTCTCCAAGTAAACCATGAGCACTTTGAGAATTGGGCCAATGTCAATTCTCATCCACAGCATCCAGCATGAACTCTTTCATAAAGGATTGTGTAATGGATGGATGAATGGATGGATGAGGAGAACATTCAATGAGACTAAAATAGGCAATTTGATAAAAAGTATTTTAGGAAGAATAGATTTAAGAAAATGGAAAAAGGCAGAGAATTACTGAAAACTAGTGTCAGTTGGGGTGAGCTTTAGTAGGACAAGTAGAAGATGATATTGAGAAGGGCAGTGATGAAAGGAGATCACTGACAACTTTGAATGCTCAAATAAGGAACTGGGTTTTGTTTTGTTTTGTTTTGTTTTGTTTTTTATAATGTAACAGAACAACCTGCTTAAAGTTAATAAGGGATAGAAAGAGATTTGATTTATACATTTTGGAGGTAGTGACCTAGCAAGTCGAAGTTGGTATGGACTAACTATCTCTGTCTCTGATCTAATTAAATATAGAAGAGGTAAACTATAAACGGTATTCTCTAGAGGTAGAAACATTTTATAAGCAGTTTCACACACACACACACACACACACACACACACACACACAAAAAAAAAGAAAGAAAAGAAAGAATGCAAACCAATCAACCAGAAGACTCTTGTCTTGTCTCAAGTTACCTGCATGCCCGTCAGGCCTGAACACTAATTTATGGTAAGTTCAGGCCTGGCATTCAGTTTATAATTTCACAAGCTAGAGAAACTCATTAACGAAACATGGCTGTCAGGACTTAGGAAATTTTCAGGCACCTTTCCATCTTGGAACAGACCTATGATCCCATGCAACGTCCTCATCGCCTCCTACCAAGGAAAGAGAAGTCACACTATGAGATACTTGCATAATTCCTCTCTCCTCTTCCACTCCTAAAATCCCCAAACCTCAAACCGCATTTATTATGATAGTAATAGCAATTAATAGTAATAGTAATAATAATACAGTAATAATAGCTCATCCTGGTCACGAACAAAACAACATTCATCGTTGTTTTTCTTCTCACCAATGGACTAACAATTAGGACTTGACATAAGCTGGTGATGATTACTGAGGAACAAAAAATACTGTTTACCAAGGGATACTTGTGGGCCATCTACAGGGGCTGGCTAGAGCTCTTTCCTCCCGTGAGTCTTTTTGAATTCAGGTGATTAATGTTGTGTGTTCTTCTATTCAGGCACTGCATTTGAAAGCATTGTTTACCATCACCTTGTAATCAGCATGCCTCAGCAACCCCCTATTACCCTTGATAGCAGTGCGGCTGCGATTTATACCTGAAAGAAATAGGTGGGCCCTCGGAAGCTTAAAGCTGCTCTGCAGCCCTGTTATCTCCATTTGTGATTTGTTTTCAAGAACAGTGATTTACATTTCAGTTGGATTACACCTTTTAATGTATCACGGAGGGAAAGTGGCCGGTACAAACTCACAGCTCTGCCACATTTCAAACGGTGCATTTGAGCCATTGTAAAGAAGGCCGCGCTTGCGATTAGAACCCAAAGTGGGACAGTCTTTCCCGGGTGATGGCACCAACCATTTGTGGGTGATAGGAACGAGGACAAAGTGCTGTCCATGCTGCTATTTTAAAGTGGCATGAAACAGCTCTGTGCCGTTAAGAATTTCCATGACCCTAGCCATTACTCAGGGAGCGAAAATAAGAGCTTCTGGTAATAATATCTCCAAAAGTTAAATGGAGATGAGGTTTGTTGTGGGGCTGCCTCACATGATCTTAGGCCGCACAACTTTTATTAGCAAATATATTTTACGAAAAGACCAAATGAAGCCAAAGCGATATCGCAGAGCAAAAATAATGTCAACATGATGACAAATTACTGTTTTCAACAAGTGCGTATTTATAAAGATCTTTCTTAAACGCGTTCGTATTCACTTCATTGTTTTACGGGGATTAGTTCTTTATTTTCAGCTTTATTGAGGTACAAATTACACACAATAAAATCCATCCACACGAAGTGTACAATGTGATGAATTTTGGCAGTTGCTCGCAGTCACGTAACCACCACTGCAAGCAAGACATAGAGTTGGTCCGTCGACACTGAAGAGCTCCTCCTGGCTCATTTAAATCAAGTTTCTCTCCTAACCCCCAGACAGACTGCTCTGCTTTCTGTCACTATAGCTTTGCCTTTTCTAGAAGGTCACGTAAGTGGAATATAAGCTACTGCTATGGTCTGACCAATCCTAATCCCTAAAGATAATGGTATTAGGAGTTTGGGCCCTTGGGATGTACATAGGTCATGAGGACGGAGCTTTCATGAACAGGATTGGTGTTCTTACAAAGAAACTCCGCAGAGCTCCATGGCTCCTTCTACCACGTGAGGGCACTGTGAGAAGTGGGCCGTCTGCAACTCTAAAGAAGGCTTCTTCTAGAACCCAACCATGCTGGCACCCTAACTTTGGACTTCCGGCCTCCAGAACTGTTAGCAATAAATCTCCAGTGTTTATAAACCACCCAGTCTGCTGTATCTTTGTTACAGAAAGTGAAGCAGACTAAGAAAAGCATATAATCCTTGAGGTTTTTTATTTTACACATTATTTAAAAAAAATTTTTTTCTACATTTATTTATTTTTGAGAGATAGAGTGAGAGCGTGAGTGGGGGAAGGGCAGAGAGAGAAGGAGACACAGAATCTGAAGCAGCCTCCGGGCTCTGAGAAAGCGGTCAGCCCAGAGCCTGACATGGGGCTCGAACCCAGAAACCATGAGATCATGACCTGAGCCGAAGTCAACTCTCCACCAACTGAGCCACCCAGGCACCCCTACACATTATTTTAGAGGTTCACCCGTGGTGTTGCATTTATCAGCACTTTGTTATTTTGCTGAGTTGCAACAGTTGATGAACATCGTGAGCTGCTAAGGGCTATCATGAATCTTGCTGTTACACGCATTTGTGTAAAAGTACCTGTGTGGACGGGTGCTTTCGTTCGTCGTGGGTAGACGCCTCCAACAGGGTTGTTGGGTCATATGGCAGAGCTAAGTTTAACTTCTTACAATACCGTTCAACTTCTTTCCAGAGCAGTAGTATCATTTGCCATTCCTACTCGCAATATGTGAGCGTTGCTTCACATCTTTATCAATACACGGCCTTGTCAGTCTTCTAAACTTTATGTGTTCTTGTGAGTACAGAGCAGTATATCTGCTTTAGTTTGCACTTCCTTTGTGATCAGAGAGGGTGAGATCCTTTCCTGTGCTTACTGGCCCCTCTGTTCTCTTCTTTGGTAAGCTGTTCAAATCTTTGGCCCAGTTATTGGGTTGTTTTTCTTATTATTATTTATGTACACAAGTCCCTCCTGTATAAACCTTTCTACACATATATGTTTTGCAAAAATATTCTGTCAAAAGTGATCTTTTTGGTTGGCTTTGTTTGTTTGGGATTTTAGCCAGGAAAAAAAAAAAATACCTCACAAGAATGTTCTTTGTTGTTTTTGTTTTAAAAAGCAATCAGCTAGCAGTTTAGAAAACAAAGGTTTTGTATTGGATAATTCTTACGTGTATGTCCATAGTCTAGACCTTTCTCTGGTGTCCCAGATACTTTGACAAGTGTTTGTAAAATAAACGAAAAAGCAATTGAAAAGTCAAGTCCACTTGAGTGTCCCTTGGAAATATAGAAATGGTAGACCTAAAACTGGGCCCATCATCTTCCCTTGTCAAATATAAGACTTCTATTTCCTTTATTATTAGCCACAAATCTGGGAGTTATTCTGTACCCCAGCTTCTGTTGCCATATTTCACTGGTCACCAGGTTACACCGATTCAACCCCTGAAGTATAAATCCGTGTCTGCTCTCCACCCCATGCCATTCTCTTAGCTAAAACTTTCATCACGTTTTGTGTTTAATGGCCTGCTGACTCTTCTTTCTGCCTCAAGCCTGACAGTGTCCACAGTGCCCTCCTTTGTGTCCACAATGCCACCGGGTACCTTTCTTGGCAGAAAAAAATCTGGTCAAGACCCGCGTCACAAATCCTTCGGCTTACACCAGTTTATGTGTCACACCCAGAATTTCGCAGGATTTTACAAATCTGTCCCATCTATTTCCTCTGCACGAAGCCCTCTAAGCCCACGGCCCACTTTTTTTTTCCTGTAAGACTCAGTAACTGACATTCTGCCCCCTGACCAGATCACATCCTTTCCCTGGGGCTCCCACAGCACCTCGCACGCCTCTGTCATGCAAATGGATTCTGTGTCTCCCTCTCTCTCTGCCCCTCCTGCACTTGTGCTCTGTCTCTCTCTTTCTCTCTCTCTCTCAAAAATAAATAAACATTAAAAAAAAATGTTTTTAATGAAAGAGGTGTCATTTTTACTAATCCTACAGAAAAGGATTACAAAGAATACCAAGAACAACCATATACCAAACACAGCTCACACAGACAAAATGGAAAAATTCCTAGAAATTATCGAAACTGACTCAAGTGGAAATCTAATCAAAAACCTCCAAACAAAGAACGGTCCAGGCCCAGGTGGCTCACTGATGACTTCTACTAACACTCAAAGGATTACCACCAAACCTTCCCAAAGTCTTCCAAAAAACGTAAGGGGGAAATATTTCCTAATTCCTTTTTTGAGGCCAACATCACCCTGTTACTCAAGCAAAGTCACCGAAAGAAAAGAAAAATTATCAACATCTCTAATTAACATATATGCAAATTTCCTCAACAACAGTAAACTGACTGCAATAGCATGGGGAAAGGGTGGCACGCCATGGCCAAGTAGGATTTATCTCAGTAATGCAAGAGTTGTTAAACCTAAGAAAATCAATTGATGGAATACACCATAATAACATAACAAAGAAAAAACATGCAGATGGTCATCTAAATTAATGTGACAAAAGCATTTGACAAAATTCAATAGCTTTTCATGTTAAAAACACTCAGAAAGCGGGGTGCCTGGGTGGCTCAGTCGGTTAAGCCTCCAACTTCGGCTTACGTCATGATCTCACAGTTCAAGTCCAAGCCCCTTTGGAGCCCCGTTGGAGCCCCGCGTCAGGCTCTGTGCTGACAGCTCAGAGCCTGATTCTGTGTCTTCCTCTCTCTCTCCCTCCCCAGCTTGTACTATCTCTCTCTCTCTCTCTCGAAAATAAACACCAAAACATCTTTTAAAAATGCCCAGAAAGCTAGGAATAGAGGAAAATTGACTCGACATGGTAAAGGATATTTATAAAAAGCTCAGCAACCATCATACTTAATGGAGAAAGATAGAAGGATCCTTCTCCTAAGTTACGGAACAAGGCAAGGATGCCCACTTTCACCAATGCTATTCAACATGGTGCTGGAAATCTACCCAGAGAAATTAGACAAGAAAAATAATAATAAAAGGCATTCAAATGCGGAAGGAAAAAATTAACTCTTTTTGCTTGCAGATGATGTGATCCTACCTATATAGAAAGTCCAAAGAATTTTTTTTCCAAAGAGTTTTTTAAAAACTTACTAGAGCTAATGAATTTAGCGAAACCGATGGTGATGAAGAAATTGGAACACATGTACATTCCTGATAGAAACGTAAAATAATGCAGCCACTGTGGAAAATAGTTTCATGATTCCTCAAAATGTCAAACAGAATCACCAGATTACCCAGTCACTCCATTCCTAGATAAGTACCCAGAAGATTCGACAACAGGTGTCCACACAAAAAGTTGAACCGCGCTATTCACGGTAGCTGACAGGTTGGAACAATTCAAATGTCCAGCAGTGGGTGAATGGATCATGAGTTATGATGTACACATGCAAAAAGGTTGGGGTACATGCCACCATGTGGATGAATTTCAAAAACATTATGCTAAGTCAAAGAAGTCAGATGCAAACAGTTAGGTATTGTTTGATTCCACTTTTATGATATATTCAGAATAGGTGAATCCATGGAAAGAGAAAGCAGGTTGGTGTTTTCCAAGGCCTGGGACTAGTGGGGAATTAGAAGTGATACTTACTGGGTATACGGTTTTCTTTTGGGGGTATACACTTGAAATGGTTAATTTTATGTTATTTGAATTTCACCTCATTGAAAACTGTTAGAACTCATGGTTGAATAATAAGTTAGGCAGTTTGAAAGGGAAAAAAAAGTTTCCATTGGGCACAGGAATCTTCAGATAGAATTTTTGTAAAATATACAATATACCCTTTAATACCATCTACTTCCTTTCTGAAAAAGAAGTTGGGACAAATAAATGAAATGCTAATTGTTTCATCAAATCAACACTTATCTGGGCCAAACTTGAGGAAAAATATTCACTTGATGTGGAAAACATTCACTGTAGCAAGAGACAAGATATAATTATATCTCAGGGAAATAAAGTCTTCAACTTCATTATCAAACACATGGCTCAAAATGCAAAGATAGCTTTTCCTAGAAAATATTAAGAAAAGTATTTTTCTTATTATTTTTCAGAACAAGATCATAATGTGAAACTTGAATGTTGATGATATTCATACGTTTAGAACCAGACAGACGGTCATTCCAAAGTAGGAAAAAAATGACTTGCAGGTTTCATTGGTATGTTTTGATTTAGAGGGACATGGTCTAATCACCCACCCTCTGTTTCACCAATGTGATTATTTAAAAATAAATAAATAAATGTGAGAGTGTCTGTGCCAGCCCAAACTATATTATACAAGATAATAATCCAGAGTAATGTTATTTAGGAAAACATGAGGCCCAGCAGGAGAAGGCATTACCTACATTTTCAAGAGAGAAAAATCAAGTGAGGACTAATCTAGTTAAAACTAACATATTTTGGGGGGCGCCTGGGGGGCTTAGTTGGTTAAGCGTCCATCTTCGGCTCAGGTCATGATCTCGTGGTTTGTGAGTTTGTGAGTCATGAGCCCGCGTCGGGCTCTGTGCTGACAGCTCAGAGCCTAGAGCCTGCTTCGGATTCTGTGTCTTCTCCCCTCTCTGCCCCTCCCACGTTCATGCTCTGTCTCTCTCTGTCTCTCAATAATAAATATTAAAAAAAAATTTTTAACTAACTTATTTTTTTTTAATTTTGTAACCTATACAGGACAAGTTCTTGGATATTCGATTTCAGACATGGTTGGGATCTGAATGTCAACCAAAACCAATAGGACCTACCTTCTACTCGTCTCTTCTCTGACTCTGCTGTGTTGGCTTCATCCCAGGTTGCATGTGGCGGTTACTGATAGCACCAGCCTCATGCCGTCGTCAGTATGACACACAGGGAATGAAAGCATCTCTTCCCTAGGACTGCCACTCAAGTCCCGGACTCCTGGCAATGGGACCAAATTAGATCAAGTGCCTATCCCTGTCCCAACATGAAAGTACTCATTTAGCAGAGCGTGATGTCCGTGTTGGTGCTGGGGCATGGGTGGCCTGAGAGCTGCAGAGGGAATGGTCTTCCAGCAGAGCGCCAGTGGGTAGCGAGCAGAGACCAGAAGAAGAATGAGGACACGCAAGGGTGGGGAGGGGTCAGTGCAAGAATAACCCTGCAATGAGAGATAGGATGGCAACTTCTTGAAAACAGAAATACGTTCTTCCTGGGTTCCTCCTGCCCTGGAGACATCAGAAAAGATTTGGGGATGTGAGAGGGCCTTGGGTGGGAATTACAGGGACTGAGTCAGGTCTCCAACACTTCTGCCCACCCTGAAGCTTTCAGGGAGGGCAGAGACCCCAGTTTGACAACCAGAGGCAAAGGGGGATCTGGCAGAGAAGGTGGTGGGTCAGACAGAAATAGGGAGACCGAGAGAGTTTTGGTTTTGCAGTAGCTGCGTAGAGGCCTCTGATGAATGCAGTGAACTCTGGAGGAGCTAAGAGGCCAGACACACTAGCCTGAGCAGAGTTTTGAGGTATCAGAAGTTTGCCGAAGAGACGGATGAGTTTATACACTGAGGTGCCTTCGGAATTCTCAGCAGCATGTGACTTCCGCAGGCCTGAAGTCTGAAACGCATGCCTCAAAACTGTGGTAGGCAGAATAGTGCCCGCCAGCCAAAAAATGCCCATACCCTCACCGTGTGAGCCTGGGAATATGTTACCTTATGCGACAACAGGGGTCTTGTAGACATAAGTGAGGTCAACGACTCTGAGGTGTGGAGATTATTCTGGTTTCTCCAGGTGGGCCAATCTGATGACATGGATCCTGAAGAGCAGACCTTTCCTGGTCATAGTGGGAGAACCAGAAAGATGGCAATGTGAGAAGGAACGCTGCCGCTGTTGCCTTTCAGGAGGAAGGAGCCACGGGCCTGGGAATGCAGACAGTTTCTAGAAGCTGGGCAAGTCAAGGAATGCATTCTCCCCTAGATCCTCAGGAAAGGAATCCGGCTTCCTGCCAACACCTTGATTTGAGCCCCGTGAGACCCATGTGAGCAGAGCTGTAAAATAATAACCTGTATTATCATATTGTTTCAAGTTTGTGGTAATCCTTGTGACAGCAATAAAAAACTAATACAATCGTTTACGGTTACTTATATAGCTACAAATCTATATTGAAATTCAGTGTGTGTGTGTGTGTGTGTGTGTTTAGCTATGATTAGGAGCGCTAATCGCTGGGGCATAGATATAATAAGCAGGGAGTCTTGGAACAGTCACCCACAGAAATCTTCCTCTGGCCATTTGAATCCCCTGACTTTCCTCACGGGAACTCCCTTATGTAAAGAGTTAAGGTAACAGAAATTAGTTCCAGGGAGAAGTTTGGAAAAAAAGTCATTGGCTACCAGCGCAGGAAGGGAATCACGGGAACAGCACTCTGCCCCTATGTGTTAGGTCCTATCCAATGCACTACCTCGTTTACTACTCCCTGAAACGTGCAAGAAAGTTGCATTATTCCAATTTTACTAACGAAAAAACAGAGAGGTTATTTGCCCCTGTTTTTCTGTTTCCAAATTCTTGCTGATTCTACTCTCTTTGAGCCGCCATCTGGAGAAAAGTCAGAGCGATGTCATTGTGGCTTCATTTAAGGGCATTATGTCTCATCCCCAGTAGCTGCTTACACCAAGCAAGGGGTCAGCATAAACTGACGGGCAGGTCTTCTCTTGTGCTTTAGAAATCCCCATTCTCTTCACCCCCAAATCAATCAACCTCATAAATCCTCAACACCATGCCAAGCACTGATGATAAGGAACTAAGAGATCAACAGTCATGGCTCTTTCTTCGAGGGGTTTGCAACTATTTGGAGAGACCAGGGCAGGAGTAGGAAAGTTGAAGAATGTTATTAAATGCTAAATGATACAGGGCTAGAAGTCCCTGAAAGGAAGAAGCACTGGGATCTGGGGAAATCCAGAAGTCTGTGCAGAGAAGAGAGAATTTGGACAGACTCGCCAATGGGGCTTAAGCCCGTGGTGCCTTCAGTTCCCGCCTGCACTTGTGTCTGACTTCCAGAGGGACTCCAGGCACTTGCTGGGTTCGACGGACACTGCCCTGCTCTCAAGGTGCTCACGTTGTATAAGCTTGGGACAGGCCAACTGTGTTGAGATGTGATACGTGCACATCAAAGAATTTCGGTAAAAATTAGAGAAGGGAGTATTATCCATCCTGATGTCATAGGGACAGGTTCATTCGGCTCCCATACCTTGGTCTGTTGTTTGTTTTTTAATAGGTTCTCGCCTGCAGTGACTCCAACTTTGGTGGTTTCATCATGTTACTCACGAGGCACCGTCTTGCCAATTTGTAAGGTGAACCCCAGTGCTGGGCACTCCTGGGGTTCTGATGACTGGGAAGTACTGGGTACGAGTGGAAATGAAGGGAATTAGCTGATGCTTGTGGCATTCAAGTTTCACTCCCATATCTGGAGGATAATTCTCTGATGAAATGAAAAGTATTTTGAATTTAGCCATGTAGAAGTTCCTTTGTATGAAGATTCACAGGTGTGCAAGCATAACCGTGCACACACACACACACACACACACACACACACACACATTGCATTTACTCACCTAGCTTGTTCTGGGTCTATTCTGCATCCTGATCTGAGAGTAGTTAATGCCAAATGAAATGCATTTCAGAAAACCGGTCTCTTTGTGCCTTGTGGCCCTTGCAGACTTTTCTGCCTATCTCTTAACTGACGTATTTGGTTCTTTTTTTCCCCCCCAGGGAAACTGACCTTGTTTCTCTGGTAGCTAACTCTCTTTTCTACATAGCATTGGAATCCCACATTTTCTCTGCCTTCACTCCCTTGGGAGAATTTCACTGCACTACAGCTCCAGCTAATCCTCGTTTTTTTCTTTCCTTTGCTTTTCTTTTTCACCCTGCCAAAAAGACCTGTTGCCCAGGAAGCTTTGCCTGCCCCGCTGAATGGCCTGCCCCGCTCTCTCTGAGAGCCGCCGGGCACGAACGATGGTACATAAAAATGGACAGAGTCTGCGGTGTCGTGTATTTTCCACGGGCAGCTACTTGCCTTAAGCCTTATATCTGGAAAGCCTAATTTGCAGAATTCACAAATCAGTCACGGCGGAAACCGTTTACAGGCGGCCAAAGCCAGAAGGGGTTAAGAACAATCTTTGAAGTAGGGTTGAGAAGATCAGTGGTACAGAAGAATTAAAAAAAAAAAAAAAATCTGAAATATTTTGAAAGTGTTCAAGTTTGCTTATTACAAGTCTTTTTCTCCAAGGTAACTGCTTTATATATGGCTGAAATTCTGAAATTATGCCAATTGAAATGTAAAATAATCAGAATTTCCTGCCCCATTCTTATTTGAATAAACCTTATTACACATTGCTTTTGCCCGTGAGTAGGTTATTGCAGCATTGAGTCAATATCGTTCACATGATTTAGATTAAATTACAGCAGCATGGGGCTCTTTTCTTTCTTTTCTCTCTCTGCTGAATATAAACTCACTACGATTTTCCTTTGGCTGGCATTTGCTCCTTTGACTTTCCCCCATATTCAAGAGATGGTGTATGCTCCAAACACATAACATTATCAACTTTAAGGGCTGCAATTGATTGAATATTTTGACAAATATACCTCTCTAATTCCTGAAGCCATATGGACGTGCAGGATGCCATATGGAATAAAGTACTCTAGCTCATGAAATGATCCAAAAGCATTTTTTTTTTATTAGCGGTTATTTCCTTGAACTGAAAACTGATTAGATTTTGAATATTCCATCACTGGGGATAGTAATCTAGCCAACTATATATTCTTAGCGGCATCTTTAGTGATGGAAGTATGTTGCTGAAGTGGGAGTCCTTGATAGGGGTCACTACATTTAAACAAAATACCAGAGAAAAAGGCCACTTCTGTATTCTTCGTATATCCACTAGGACTTTCTGCAGAACAACAGAAAACTCACAATTAGCTGTCTTAAACAATGAGAGGAACGGTATTATCTTGCGTAACGGGATGCCTTGGACATTCTAGTAACGGGCTGGTTACAGCAGGGGCTCGGTGATGTCACTGAGAGCCAGGCCCCTTTCTGTCTTTGCTGTCTCTCCTCCCGGGCATTTTAGCTCTGTTCTCCAGCTGGCTGGCCTCACTGTTGCCAAATGGCTATTTCAACCTGGATGTGACATCCACCCGTGACAGTGTCCAAGAGAAACAGCTAAATATCTTCCTCCTTGTCGCTTTTTATAAGAAGAAATCCTTTTTCAAAAATAATTCAGCAGATACTTCCTCACACTTCATTCTGAGTTACGCCACATGCCCGTGCCAAAAGTAACCACGTGTAAGAGACTTGCGGCTTCTGTGACTGGCCCAGGGAAAGCCTGTGGCTATAGGACAAAGGAAGACAGAGAGACCCTGAGTCAAACTGATGCTTTCTTAGAAAGGAAGAAGGAGGCAAGAGCTCCGTTGAGCCTCACAACCAACAAGATTTGCTACACTCTTATATTTCTTTATATTTAGAAAATTGACTTGGCCAGACCACCTCCAGGAAAACCTGCTGGGTAAATTCTTTTACATGGAGCAAATAAATGGAATTACCTCCAAACGCCGCCAGAAAAATATTTAATTGAAATGTGAGGCATTTCAGCCTCAGTGTTTGTTGGAACTGACCTTTCCAGGACTACGGTGTCTATTTCTCAGGCAATATCTTAAGGAAAATGAAAGGTATGCAGGATTGGTTGTCTCCTTCATTGCTAAATGGCTGTAGGAGTGTTTTCAAATCACTAATCTCTAATCTGCCATTCTTTTTCTATTGGTAGGATGTGAGGCTTTTCAAATGTCCTCTGAGAAATGGTAACGATGGAAAAAGTAAGACAAAGGGCACCCAGAACAGAAGCTCCTTTTGGTAGAACAGGCACAAGACTGCCCATGGAACTGAAGATACAAGCTTCCTAGTCTACCTTGACTGTTGAGTCAGCATGGTGGCCCTTTGAACAGAGTTCTGTTCTGAACAGAGTTCAGAAGTTCTGAAGTTCTGAAGTTTGTTTCTTTGTGACATTTGCACTAAGTTTGGACTGGCCTATCTCACGGTAGGGCAATGAAAGGCCTGGGATTTGATATCCCTAATATCTCCATAAACTTGTTCTCTGACTCACTGTGTGAACTACAACTTACGCTATCAGGAGCTCCAAGTTTTTATCCACAGGGGGTCGGTGGTGGGGGGTGGCGTGGTACACAGTGATTTCTAAATTTGAATTTAGCTGTATCAGTCTGTGATAGTCATTTGCATTAAAACAAATAGAATCCCTCAAAAGGTCCAGTGTAGGCAAATCACGGTGCCCGACCAAAGCTCAAATCCATAGACAATCCCTGATATTAATATTTTTGACTGTAGCTTTCAAGTAAATATGACAATAAAAGTCAAAATTTCAGCAAATTACACTTTGCAATTGATAGATTCCACCCCTAAATGGATTTCTCCAACCCTTATTTCCTCAAACGTTAAAGAGTTGCTTGTTTATTTGCTTTGTAAGTAAAATCTGACTTTAATCTTTGGCTACCAAGTATTGTCTTGTAAGAAGTCTAGGTTTTAGAAGTAAATATACAAAACAACTGGAAGCCATTAGAGTTTATCTCTCTTTGTCTAACACTTTATTAAATTTCAATCTCTAAACTCTAAAGTCAAAAAGAGAACATTTTCTATCAAGGTATACGCATGAGAAAAGAAACCATAATATTTATAACCTATTTGTGTGTCATCTGCTCTCATTTTTTTGTTCACAATTCATTTTGATTCATCTTTATATTACGTATTGAAATTCTTTTATCCCATTAACACCCTTTCTTTCAGAAATCTGTAAATTAGCATAATTAAGAAACATATTTTTTAAGCACCGGCTTCTGAAATATTCATTACGAACCTGCTGGCTATACTTGTCCCTTTTCATATTTATATAATTAATTAAGTATCTCTCTTCTAATACATACATTTTCAAATAATTTATTAATACTATTCAGGTTTTGACTTGTCTATTTCTTCTTTCCTCATTTAAAGGAAATGGTTTTGCTCGTCAGAGTCTCTCTCACCTTTTAATTTTCTAATGGACTTGGAGCACTTGACAGTGAAAGTTGGACCATTCTTCCACATTGCTAACGAGAGAACATGGCAATACACTTAGAAGAACTTGAGGAGGGGACTAGCACTAAATAGAAATGTGTCATGATAGAAACATGTAAGATGCATGGTCCAGAAGCTAAGGTCTAGGGTATTCATGGAGGCAGGGTAGTGCCTGCTTTTAAAGATCATTTGAATTCTGATTTTGGTAGGTAAGACCCACCTACTAGTTTTTCATGGATGATTTAATACAAATAATCCTTGTACAATTCCCAAGGTCTAAGTTTCTGTATTAGAAAAAAACCTGAGCTGGGGCTAGCCACGAAGCCACGTCTGGCTCAGAGGATGAGCCAGCATCATTCAGTCAGCTGTGACAACTTATTATCAGGGCACCTGACCCCGATAAACCATCGTAAGCTGTCTAGAGTTACCAAGGAAGAACCACAATTATATTATAGCTGTGTTTTAGTAATGTGTTAGTCGCCTTTGGTGTTTTCACCCAACGAAAATCGGTATTAAAAAAGGAAAAGAGGAAGTTGAGAACTTGGCACCACTTCTCCAAGTGTTCCCAGACCTTGAGTCTTCCTTAAATGACTAAATTGCTATGGAAAATTCATTTCATGCTTGTTTACCCTCCAAAATCCCTTAGCAGGATGGCTAGGAAAAATTAAAATTGGGTATGGTCATGACGATGCCAAAAGCTGCAGCTGATTTTCCTGAATAGGACTTCCCAGATATATATGAAAGTCAGTGAAATTTTACATAGATTTGCTGATTCTAGGGAAGCATGCTGCTACATTAAACCTGACCAACTGTCTGGCACAAAAACAGACACATAGACCAATGGAATAGAATAGAAACCCCAGAACTAGACCCACAAACGTATGGCCAACTCATCTTTGACAAAGCAGGAAAGAACATCCAATGGAAAAAAGACAGTCTCTTTAACAAATGGTGCTGGGAGAACTGGACAGCAACATGCAGAAGGTTGAAACTAGACCACTTTCTCACACCATTCACAAAAATAAACTCAAAATGGATAAAAGACCTGAATGTGAGACAGGAAACCATCAAAACCCTAGAGGAGAAAGCAGGAAAAGACCTCTCTGACCTCAGCCATAGCAATCTCTTACTCGACACATCCCCAAAGGCAACGAATTAAAAGCAAAAGTGAATTACTGGGACCTTATGAAGATAAAAAGCTTCTGCACAGCAAAGGAAACAACCAACAAAACGAAAAGGCAACCAACGGAATGGGAAAAGATCTTTGCAAATGACATATCAGACAAAGGGCTAGTCTCCAAAATCTATAAAGAGCTCACCAAACTCCACACCCGAAAAGCAAATAACCCAGTGAAGAAATGGGCAGAAAACATGAATAGACACTTCTCTAAAGAAGACATCCGGATGGCCAACAGGCACATGAAAAGATGTTCAGCGTCGCTCCTTATCAGGGAAATACAAATCAAAACCACACTCAGATATCACCTCATGCCAGTCAGAGTGGCCAAAATGAACAAATCAGGAGACTGTAGATGCTGGAGAGGATGTGGAGAAACGGGAACCCTCTTGCACTGTTGGTGGGAATGCAAATTGGTGCAGCCGCTCTGGAAAGCAGTGTGGAGGTTCCTCAGAAAATTAAAAATAGACCTACCCTATGACCCAGCAATAGCACTGCTAGGAATTTATCCAAGGGACACAGGAGTACTGATGCATAGGGGCACTTGTACCCCAATGTTCATAGCAGCACTCTCAACAATAGCCAAATTATGGAAAGAGCCTAAATGTCCATCAACTGATGAATGGATAAAGAAATTGTGGTTTATATACACTATGGAATACTACATGGCAATGAGAAAAAATGAAATATGGCCTTTTGTAGCAACGTGGATGGAACTGGAGAGTGTGATGCTAAGTGAAATAAGCCATACAGAGAAAGACAGATACCATATGGTTTCACTCTTATGTGGATCCTGAGAAACTTAACAGGAACCCATGGGGGAGGGGAAGGAAAAAAAAAAAAAAGAGGTTAGAGTGGGAGAGAGCCAAAGCATAAGAGACTGTTGAGAACTGAGAGCAAACTGAGGGTTGATGGGGGGTGGGAGGGAGGAGAGGGTGGGTGATGGGTATTGAGGAGGGCACCTTTTGGGATGAGCACTGGGTGTTGTATGGAAACCAATTTGACAATAAATTTCATATATAAATAAAAAAAATAAATAAATAAAATAAAATAAAATAAAAGTAAAAAAAAAATAAAAAAAATAAAAAAATAAACCTGACCAACTGTCAGAGAGCAATCCACAGGCACCCACTGGAAATTAGCTAGACTCCTCGTTTAAAATACCAAAACATGATATCTATGCCGAGGAAGCAGCCTGATATTGTATACCTATGGCGCCTCAGAAATACTTTCAGTTAAGGGGAGCTTGGGTGGCTCAGTCTCTTGAGCCTCTGACTTCGCTCAGGCCATGATCTCTCGTGGTTCTTGAGTTCAAGTCCCACGTAGGGCTCTGCGCTGACACCTCGGAGCCTGGAGCCTGCTTCAGATTCTGTGTCTCCCTCTCTCTCTCTGTTCCTCTCGCGCTCATGCTCTGTCTCTCTCTCGATCTCTCTCAAAAATAAATAAACATTAAAAAATTTTTAAAAAAGAAATCCTTGCAATTAAAAAATTATACTTCTAAAAAGACCCGGATGGAAAGTTACACTCCCTTCCCTTGTTCCAGCCATTGTTTTAACAAATATTCATACAATGCACATGTCAGACCATTGTCCCAGTTGGGGAGACAAATGAGCAAACACAAAGAAGACAATGTCACATATTGAAAAGTGCTAAAAAGAAAACAATGGGAGAGGATATAAAGTATATGTGCTTATTTTTTTTTTTCTGGTGGGGATCTATCAGCTGCAATTGCATGGCTGATCTTCATACAAGATGACAGAGGAGATGACACTTAAGCTCAGACTTGAATGACAGAAACGAATAAGCCCTTGGAATATCTGGGCAGAGGTTTTTTCCAAGAAAAGGGAACAGCTGGTTCAAAGGCCCAGAGACTGGGGAAAAATATGTTGGTGTATTCAAAGGCAGCAAGAGCACTGTGTGGAGTGAAGGTTGTACTTGGTTTGGGGTTAGGAGATAAAGAAGAAGAATGAGTCAGAATCCAGGTCAGTGGTAAGCTCTGAAAAAGAGTTTGGTTATAATCCGGAGTGTGATGGTGAGATGCAGGAATTCTTAGGTAGGAGAATGAGTCATGAATGTAAAAATCCTTCTGACTTTACTGGAGGAAATGAATTATAGAGGAGCAAAAAAAGAAAAAGTAAAAGAAGGAGTCAGTTACAAGGTTATTGTCTATTATCTCGAGGCAAGAAACAATGGAGTCTTAGACATACATGGTAGAAATGGGGCTGATAAGTCATAAGTTCAGGCTATATTCTGAAGATACTTTCCAAAAGATTGCTAAGAGTTCAATGTGGAGACATGTGGGGAAGGGAAAGGTCATGAATGATCTGGGGGGGTCCAACTTGAAGACTTGCTTGTTAGTGGTGGAATTAATTGCTACAGGGGAGGCTGAGAGAGGGATGCACTGGGGAGTAGAGAATCAGGATCTTTTTATTATTATTATTATTATTATTATTATTATTAAATGTTTATTTATTTTTGAGAGAGAGACAGAGCACAAGTGGGGGAGGGGTAGAGAGAGAAGGAGACACAGAATCTGAGGCAGGCTCCAGGCACCGAGCTGTCAGCCCAGAGCCTGATGTGAGGCTTGAAACCATGAGGATTATGACCTGAGCCAAAGTCAGACGCTTAAGCGACTAAGCCACCCAGGAGCCCCAAATCAGGATCTTTCTTTTGCACCTGTAAATTTTTTAACATTTATATTTATTTTTGTTTATTTAAGTATTTATTTTTAAGAGAGAGAGCAGGGGAGGGACAGACAGAGAGAGGGACAGAGGATCTGAAGAGAGCTCCATAATGACA
This sequence comes from Herpailurus yagouaroundi, assembly GCF_014898765.1. Taxonomy (NCBI): domain Eukaryota; kingdom Metazoa; phylum Chordata; class Mammalia; order Carnivora; family Felidae; genus Herpailurus; species Herpailurus yagouaroundi. Next base: position 22,763,779 of record NW_024412441.1, on the reverse strand, counting down.
ACAGATAGCCCAATGCAGGGCTTGAACTCATAAACCGTGAGATCATGGCCTGGGCCAATGTCAGTTGCTTAACTGACTGAGCCACCCAGGAGCCCCTGATTATTTATTTATTTTTGAGAAAGAGAGAGAGAGAAAGAGAGGGAGATAGAAAGAGAGAGAGAGCATTAATGGGGAAGGGGCAGAGAGAAAGGGAGACAGAGAATCTCAAGCAGGCTCCAGAGAATCCAAAGCAGGTCCTGCACTGTCAGCACAAAGACCAATGTAGGGCTAAAACCCATGAGCAGCGAGATCATGACCTGACCTGAAGTCAAGAGTTAGATGCTTAACCGACTGAGCCAGCCAGGTGCCCCTATACATGTAAAGTTTGAGATGCAAATATCAGAGTAGATATTTCAAGTAAATATTTGGATATGTGACTCTGGAGACTTAGAAGACATATACACTTGTGGAACTGCTTGGAATTGCCTACAAGAGAAAATGTAGCTTCTCAACAAAATGGGACCCATCAGGGAGGAAGAAAGCAGTAAAGGAGGCTAAGAGTAGCAGTAGGAGGGGTGCCTGGGTGGCTTAGTCGGTTAAGCATCCAACTCTTGATTTTGGCTCAGGTCATGATCTCACAGTTCATGAGTTCAAGCCCCACATCAGGACCTGCACTAATAGTGTGGAGCCTGCTTGGGATTCTCCCTCTCAATCTCTCTCTCTCTCTCTCTCTCTCTCTCTCTCTCTCTCTCTCTCTCTCAGAAATAAATAAACTTAAAAAAGAAAAAAGAGCAGCAGGAGGAAAACCAGGAGTGTTGCATCATGATGCAAGTGAAGAGAAGACAGAGGGAGTGAGCCAACGTATCAGCTGTTGCTGAGGTACTTAACTCCAAGATGCCCCAGGTAAGGGGATTTTGGTGGGGGTAAGGACAGAATCATGAGTGGAATGGATTAAAAAGAGAATAAGAGGTGAGAAAATGGAGATGACAAATACAGACAACTTACTGTATGGTGTTTTGGGTTTTTTGTATATTTGTTTACCTTGAAAAAAAGCAGAATCATGAGGCTGTAGCTGGGGGCAGGATGTCTGGACTCTAGGGAGACGTTTTATGTTTTCTCTTCAAAACTGGACACTGTGGTGAATTTGTGGTATATACGTGTACATAGAGATGGCAAATAACAATAATAATACCCCAAATTGGAAAATCCTTCCCAAGAACTTCCTTTCAAAGAATGAAAAAGCAAACTGTAAGCGACCTAGGGGGGAAAGCTCCTGCCATGGGTACCGGGAACAGCTCGGACATCTCTGCATTGTAGAATCAGTCTCCCAGCTGTGGTCACGTGGCCCTTTAGAGAGGTCATTGCAGATGACAGAAACACTCAGGAGACTGAGGATTCATGAGTAAGAGAAGGGGCTTTGAAGCCAAGCTTTTGGAAGCTCAGAACTGCCTACATGATACACATAGGCTCAAAAGAATTTGTCAACAAAGCAAGATTTTCTGGACTCATTCATTCATTCAATAAATATATAGTAAGTACCACCCAGTATGTGCCATTTACTCTGCTAAATACCAAGGATAAAATAGTAAGTCAAACGGACATGGTTCCTGTATGCTTTGATAGGCTTCATTATATTGGTGACAGGTGGACTTTATCTTATGGCTATATATATATATATATATATATATATATATTCACACAACCTTGCATGCATGCATGCATGCATGCACTAAACTAGCATTATTTTGGATAAAAAATTCTATAACAGCCAATGTGCTCTGAAATTTGCATTGCTTAAAACTCATAGAGCAAGGCTAATTTTCATAGACACTCAACCCCCAAATTACTGTAGGAATTATTAGACTTCCCCATAAAGACTGAAGACAATGGCAAATTCTAGAAAAGAAAGCAAATATGGAGTGTCCTCTTTGTACTCAATCTTTGGGATTCACTGGTAAATTTATTTCAGGGGAGGGTATCAGACAAAGAAAAACTTTGTGGCGTAGGCTGAAGGTCTAAATGATTAATACCTTTGACTCATGATGACCATTTATTTGTTCACTACTTCTCCAGTGAATTCTCTTTGCAAACCAATGAAGAGCAGCTCTTCCTCCCCACCCCCCCTTACGTGCTCCAGTGTGGCATGCTCCAGGGTTCCCACTGGACTCCAGCTGAGGTAGAACGTCTGTTCTAGCTGTTGGTTTGGCCCTTCTTGTATCCACCAAAGTGAATAAAAACAGCTACATGATCCCAAGATATACCTACTTAATTCCAGCAGCTTATGGGAGACCAGAAAATTTGTAAATGGATGGTTTGATATTATTGCAAAACAATAAAGGCCTGGGGGAATAGAAAGGAGAGTACTAGTGTATTGTTATATTATGTTCATTAGAAACATAGACCCATATACAAACTAGAAACATTTTAAAGCTAGGATATATACATATGTAAATTATTGGTAACTGTTAGTTCTTGCCTTGGGCGAGGGATTCATGTATACTCATGAATCATGGATGCTTCTTACGGCAAATGAAAAAGAACAATTTAAACAAAAGGGGACCTTGCAAGGTCGATGCGGAATAATTAAAAAAATGAAATTAACCCAGTTCTATGTACTAGAGTTTCTAAAATTTAGATTTTTAAAACCTAGAGTCGGTGATGATGATATTAAACAATATTTTTAAATGTCTCCCTAACCACCATGTGTCATTCTATATTATCTAAAATACAAGACACCGCTGGAGTGCAGTTCAACATTACTCATATTGGATATAAATCCCTGTTTTAAATATTATTGATCGTTTACGTATTTCCTTTTTTCAGCCTCTTGTCACTTAGCTATGTTAAATGTCACAATGTGGCTGAGGAAGATCTTTGCCAGGAGTGTCATACCCCAGCTCTTCCGTTGACTGGTGCAACGTGGGCTTATGTCACCAGCTGTATCTTAAATCAGAGGTTTCTTTACAAGAATAGTATAAATCATTTGTCCATTTTGTGCTGGTGAGTCTGCTCAAAACTACGGGATCCATTTCTTACGTCTGCTTCCCTAGGTGCACAAACACTGCACTAGGTACTGATGCATTGGGCATCTTTGTGAGTGAAACTTCCCTGTCCATGGCTCCAGATGGAAGAGTTTTTCTCCCTCAGTTTACCATGGACACCGTATGGTCTCATATGGGATTGATATACAGGTGGAATGCAGTATTGGTTGTTAAAATAGCTGAATCACTTTCATTCTGGATGTAAATAGCCACTCTCCTGGGCCTCCCAAAATACCTACTAACCTGACTCTCCCCCTAGACTTCATATCTCCCCAAGATAGAGCATCTAAGCATCAACACCTGCAGCTCTGTGGCTGGTGCTCGTCCTGATCGGTCTGACTGGTCAGTGTATATTTGGGGGATACATCCCTGATCCTCTGACATTCCAACTGGGTGAGAGGGTGAGATAGTTTATATATTAAATCCCAGTGAAACTCAAATTCTTTTTTATTTAAGTAAATATAGACAGAAATTAATTATTACACTCTCTTCCCAAAGCCCACCTTAAGACCTTTGGACTTAATCTAAGGGTTGTTTGTTTGTTTTTGAGATTACAACAAAGAAATCGCTTGTGATTTTATAATCCACAAATAGAACACTCCAAATTCATTTCTAGGGTTTCATATATAAAATTCCACTTTATAGACAATTTTTTTTCAGAAATATAGCTGTTCTAAGCACAATTATTGATGCTTTTATATACAAAAAATGTTTATATGAACAGAAATAATGGAACTAAAATGTGATGCACAAATTTAAATCCAATCCTTACTGCTTGATCTTATCAGCTTGATAAGAGGAGGCTCAAGGTCACGAAATTAAGGGTAATTCTAAATATGTGAATTCTTCAGCAGTTGATCATATTTACACATTTGGACTTTCTATTTGGCTGAATACTCTGTGGGCAATTTTTCTACTTCTGCTGAATTAATTCAATAATGTCACTGCTTGAAATAGCCCAGGATATAGAAAAATGTCAATGATTTTCAAAAATGTCACCTTTCCTATGTGGAGAATGGCATTTTGTTTTCTTTCTTAAAAAAAGAAACAAAAATAAAGCATTTGTATTAAAATATTCGCCGTGAAGGCACCTAGGAATCTGTGTGTTACCCCACTGATAGAAACTAATTGATCTTCAGATGAGTTCGTTGGCCTTACCCAAATGAGCAGGAATGTATTGGACCATCAAAACCTTTTGGACAGTTGTTTTTGACTTGAGTATAGCACGATGAATAAAACTCTCCCAGAAGGAACTCATTATATTTAGAATGTTCTCTTTTTAGCTAAAGGACAAAAAACTCGGGTTTATTGAAGGCCATCGAGTCTTCCAGTTTCTAAAGGGACGAAGAGAATAAGCTAATTTTGAACTCAAAACAGACCATCTTGGTATATTCCATGAATTCTGTTGTTTTGAGAGAGGATTAGTAACGAGCATAAATGTTTCTCTCTGTGCAAACACATCTGAGATTCAGGAAAGTAAAAGCCCCAGATCAAATACAAACCCCCATCAAATGAGCCCGTAAAAGCACTAAGGACATCAAAAGCAATGTGTAGTCCACACATCAAAACAGAACAAAAATCAAATAAAATCCTCGATACCTAGCAAGATTCTGTTTTAATGAAATAAATCATATACAGCATTGTGGATTACACAGACTCTCGGGTAAGTTTGCATTGTAACTGCTATTTTGATATCCATAGGTTAATGGACAAGAAGAAAGGAAAGAGTGGTATCAGCCATGCACCTGCTAAAGAGAGGCTGGAGGGGGGAAAAAAGTCACAACCATAATAATAATAGAGAGTCTATTTGCCAGGTAGGTTTTTTTTTTACAGTATTGCATTTAGTCCTTTCAGCTACTGTAACTGTTAGGTGTTACTAGGGGTCCCGTTTTGTTAAAGCGTGTAGAGACCAAATATGTTGTCAGGGGCCAAACAGGAATGGATTCTGCTTTGAAAGGTAAGATATTCATGTGCACACCGGTGCTAGGCACTTTACATACAATACTTCATTTGACCTCAGCAACATTAATCTTTATCCACATGGTTGGAAGTTCAAAAAGTATATTTAGAAAAAATAAATGTCGTCCAGGAAAAGTTAACTGCATTTTATGCCTGGGTCAACACCGTGCTGGAGAGAAGGAAACAGCAACGAACGGAGCCAGAGATCAGACCAGAGGACACTGGGGTGCCCGGGTGGCTCAGCTGGCTGGGCTTCTGACTTTGGTTCAGGTCATGGTCTCCCAGTTCATGAGTTCGAGCCCCATGTCAGGCTCTCTGCTATCAGCACAGAGCCTGCTTCCCATCAAGTCCTCTGTCTCCCTCTCTCTCTCTCTGCCCCTCCCCTGCTTGCACTCTCCCTCTCTCTCTCTCTCTCAAAGGTAAATAAGTATTTTTTAAAAAGGTTTTTTTAAATGTAACATCACCGACCACAGCCAGGGAGAACAGTATTCCTACAACATATGGGATAAGTGTTAGAGTATTCCCTAATTCTTAAAGGACAGCATTACTCTAGTGGGCATGAAGACTTGGGGAATATCCAGACATCTGGGTTCAAACAAATGAGTTAAAAGAAGTTGATGAAAGTTTGACAAAGGCCCTTCTGTCCCTCAAAGGCATGGAAATAATTGTGGCTTTGTTTTCTTTGACACAGCAAGCATTTTCTGCTAATAAATCTAATTGGGATTAATTCAGGAAGTATCACCCCAGATTTCAGAATAACACATTTTTTTTTTATTAGAGAAGAGAAAGTGTACAAAGCTAGTATCTTTTAAAATAGTCACTTTACTGGAAAAGCAATTATAATATCATCGCATGAGTTAATTTTGGACATTGGTACACTGGCTGGTCTCATTTCCAAAGAGCATGATCTCCTGGTAACTGTTATCGGTTAGGCTACATTTGGCTGCAAGGCATAAGAAACCCCAGTACAGTGAACTAAAAAGCCAGGAGCTTATTTCTCTCCGTGACAGGAAGCCCAGCGGAAGGCAGATGCTGGAACAGGTTTCTGGACTTCATGATGCCATCAGGGGTCAAAGGCATAGGTGTGGCTACATCTCCAGCATCACATTCATGTTTAAGGTCAAAAGGTGGAGACAGACAGGAAGATCAGAGGGTTTTGTCTCAAGAGATTTGGTCTTGTTATTCAGGGAAAGAACCTCTCCTCCTATCCATCTCCTGCCCCATACCCCCTGTCCCTGCCCGTCACCCGCAAGTAGATCCCCCTTTAGGTCTCATTGATCATACTGAGCATATATGCACACACGCCCACTCTTGAACCAGTCATGCCAATGGGAAGGAGATTAGGGTAACTGACATCCAACAGGACTCACATTTGGGCTGGCCTGAACCTTGACACAAGTAGTCTCAGCCAGATGCTTGACAAAGCAAAGTTCCATTTACAGGGATTCCTGGAGTGGGGTAAGGGTGGATGACTGCTGAGTAACCACCAAGCATCTGCATATCAATGACAGAATTTTTATTTTACAAAGTGTAGTAGTAGTTCCATTGAAAAATTAGTGTAAATTTCTTTATTTGAAGGGACTAGAACAACAAAAACATCATTTTAAAACGTCTGTATTTACCTTTAGAAATAAAGCAAGGACTGGGACCACACGTGTGGAAGCCAATTGATACGAAAACGTAATTTAGGACTTGTGATTTCACTTTCCTTAAAATTAAATTATGCCTGTTCCAGACCAACACGTTCTAATCTGCAGTTTTGAAATATGCAAAGTGCTTCTTATACTAAGAAAATGGGATGATTAATGTCATTACTACACATGCTGCCTCCTTTTTCTAGTAAAACATCAGTTTCCTTCCATGGCATCAGTGTCGCGCCATTATTTCAAAAGGCCATGACCTAGAACTATGTATTTTTGAAAACAAAATCCTAGACAGCACTTAAAATGCGTAAATGTACTCATTTATATATAATGAAATGTAGAATTCCTAAAAGGCAACTATACTTAATACGGAGGAAGGAGAAACGCCACTCTCAGATTGTAGTTGTTATTTACTTCAATAAGACACCATTACTTAAGTTTTAAAGATCCGATTAATGTTTTATTATCCTTATTGTAAACAACAGAAGTGGTAACATCAGAGGATAAATGTGAAAAAAAAGGGAGAACATTTCAAATAGCCTCAGTTTAAAAAAAAAAATGCTGCTTACAACTTAATCATTTTGATTCTGTGACATTAATAATTTATCAGAAGCTGCAGCCTGGGGGGCCGTTCACTGTGTGTAATTTATCTTGTGGAATCACTGCTGATGGTCAGTTAACCTAGTATGTCCTGAGTGACTCGGCTTGTTAGAAGAGAATTTAGTAACTGTCCGGCAGTTGGCTCCCTGAGAAATTCCATCAACTGCCATCCTCCACAGAAAGTTCTATGGGAGTCATGCTAGAAACAGTACGGGCTTAGATTAAATACTAGATTGTGCTCAGGTAGCACTTACATAAATCCTCAATGGCAGTGCCAGATGTTTCCTGATAGCAGTGTACCGAGAATGCACAATTACAGGGCTCTATTAGGGTAATATGTTTTTATTCTTACACCATGCAAACACATCTCAGTCTTCCAAGACCAAAGCTTACTTGTTTTTATAACTCGAGAGCCCTCAGAGTCACAGAATTTCATGTGGTATTTATTGTGGGCATCAATCAGAAAGTGTCTCTTTTGATTAAGAAAGTGAATGTATATCAGAACCAGAATTTTCTTATAATACCAAATAAAAAGCAGGGGGAGAGCTCTACAGGTTTCACTAGTGGCCTTTGTAGTAGAGCATCGGTATTTGTGAGAGATACAAGCAGGAGAGGAACACTGAAAAAAATAAAGCAAACGAACAAACAAAAACAACTAAAGGGTTTGAGATCCTTAAGAAATACCTATTTATAAGAGATTAGTTTTCTACCTTGGTAATGGGTAGAATTAAGCAATTTTACTACTGGACTAATTTGGAAACATTCCTTTTATTCCATAGCACGGGAAATTTGAGTGACTGACTGTCATTGCCGGTGGGAAGGAAACTAGGGTAACTGACATCCATCGGGACTCATCTTTGGGCTGGCCTGGAAGGTCTGTGGACCTTGACTTCAAGCGGTCTCAACCAGATGCCTGACAAAGCAAAGTTCCATTTGCAGGGAATCTGGGACATGTTTCCCAGACTAAGATAGTGATTGGGCTAATCTGCTATCAGAAATCATAGTCGGTTATCATTTCTCAGTCTTAACCAAATGTCAGCTGCAAATAACAGAGCACCATGTCAAGTAGTGGGCTATTTGAGTTGGGTTTTACCAAATAGTCTAGAGAAAGCACTCTCCCTTCAGTCCTGCTCTCAGTGGCTGGCTGAGTCCTCCCAATCCAGTAGGGACTCAGGGTGAGAGGCAGTGCTCCAGTTCACTCCATCCTTTCCTACACAGCAGCGGTAAAGGGGGTTGTGCAACCTGCCTGCTTGATTGGTTGGGAACTTAAACTAACTGGGAAGATCCTGAAAGGATTGGGGTTTTTTTTTTCTCCACCCTTGACCAGACCATTCACATGTACATGTTTTTCATTTCGGAAAACTGCTAAATTTTGTTCTAAGGAGTGAGGATGTTATGGAAACCATGAAGAGTTACTAAGTCATGAAATTGACTTAGTCATTTCCTTGAATGCACCCATCATTTCTTGCCCCACTACAGACCTGTCCTGATTTTAAAGCAGAAGCATTGATCTGCATATTTGTTGAGGCCTAAGGAAAAAGGTGGAGTCTCAGATTAAGTCTCTTTCAGGTTAGTTGTCATGATTTGGAAACAATGCATGTAACAACCTTTTTATCATCATGGAAAAAGTTGTAAAGGTATTGCAATATTTATAACTGAAATCGTGTTCATGGTTTAGAAAATGCCTTGGAATCCTTTCATAGGTTTTGGAGAAAAACCTCATGTTTTGATTTGTTGGGAAGGAAGGAAGGAAGGAAGGAAGGAAGGAAGGAAGGAAGGAAGGAAGGAAGAGAGAGTGAGAGAGTAAGGGAGAGGAAGAAAGGAGGGGAAGGGAGGAAGGGAATGGGGAAAGGAAAAGGGGAAAGGGAAGGAGATGGGGAAGGGAAGGGAAGGGAAGGGAAGGGAAGGGAAGGGAAGGGAAGGGAAGGAAGGAGAAGGATCTAGGAGGGTAAGGAGTTACACAAGAGAAAGAATACGAAGGAACAGGGAAGTAATGTATGAAATACAAAAGAGAGAGAGAGAGAGAGAGAGAGAAACTGACTCAGGAATGAACTGAATTAGAGCAAGCAGTCCTCCATATGTAAGAATCTTGCCAGTGAACTTTGCAAGTCTCCAAAGTAAGACGGAGATACAAATGCCCACTAGGAAACAGACACAAGGAAAACACTTTTTTTAATCCAGAAAAAGAAAAATGATATGTTGTACATGCACCGACTGTCTATATAGTGCCAACTGCGTTCAAAAGCTCATCTCTCAAATCAAAACCATGCTTGCTTGGACTCTGCAGAGCAAACAAAGCTGTTTGAAGATAATTATGCTCTAATCCATCTGTAGTCTCCTTGTAGGTGTTTGGGACAGTGAACTCCATAGTCGGTAGGAGACTCTTCCCTAATATTCGGGGTCCGTAGGATTGCCGGCTAGAGACTCCAATTTAAAAGCAATGGAGTGAAGGAGGCACTTGCTAGTCTCTGGAGTTTTCAGATACTTGATTCGCCACCTCATTTCTACCTTCTCCTCAAAGCTGAGAGCGGAAAGAGATTTTGCCTCTTGGTGATAACTGTACTTCTGCTGTGGACACTTTGCACGGAAACATTCAAGGCTTATTTATCAGCAACAAGGTTATGATTTTCCTTTCTCTGTTTCCTCTTTCCTTGTTGCCATATTTGCCGAGAGAGGATTGGCAAGGCATTCTTTTCAGTACGCTCCCTACTCAAGGACTTGATTAGCACATTTTTGCCAATAACGCAGTCGGTAATTAGTTTTTAATAACCAGTATATTTTTTTGCAATATCAGCATGCAGCTTCCTAGCCTGCAATATTTAAAAACAGTGCTCAATGGCACAGGATGACACATATTAACTTGGGGGCAAATATAGCTTTTAGAATAATGTTTTGAAAAGCAGGCCCCTGTAAATATAAGGTGGTATGGCGCCATATGGAGACTGGGTTTCTGACATATGGCTTGAATTAACAAGTTTAAAACTGTTAGGATCAGTTTTTCTTTCACTGAAGGCAAAACCACAAGATTCAGAAGTGAAATACGCTCCAGTCACTGATACAAAGGCTCACCAAACGCTGGGTCTCTTGGGCTAGATTTTTTTTGTTGGCAGTAAGTGCAAGTTATCAATAGTAAGACAAGTTGTAACATGACGAGGAATCACAAAGCTGCCAAGGCTTAAAATTTCACTTCAAATAGTGCGTATGTGGGCCTACACCGCACTTGCTAGCAAAGGACATTGCCTCTTTGAAAGCGGCTTTTGAATTATGATTATTACATCCTCAAAATAAATTGTTGTTCCTGGATTGATATAAAAGATATTTGAAAAGACAAACTTGAGTGACAGATGGAAATGGCTCAGGGCGCAGTATCTTCTGATCTCCCCTGATTGAACCTTTGTAGGATGAATTGAACAGGAAAAGTTCAAAGATCCCAGGGTCTGTATTACACAAATATTGTTTCATTTAATCAAAACTGTCTTTGAAGTGTGGCACTTGTGGGCCACCTGTAGCTTTGAAATTTAAAGTCATATAAAAGCTTTAGTGATGCTGGAGAGGACAGTATGCAGCTACAATGCACTTCTGGACAAAAAAGAAAAAAAAATCAGGATGGGAAGGAAAGCAGTTTTCATATTCATGTTTCCTTTTATTGCCCTTTTATTTTTTTTCAGTGAGCCGAGCGCTCCAAAGTTGTAAAGAAAAGAATTACTACATCCAGACATCCACAGGGCTTATTTTCATCATTGGAAATATGTTTATTTGTGGTTCGGCGTCTAAACTATAATTATTCCAAGCTTTGAAACATCCCTTCGGTGTTCAGCTGAGCCCGGCTAATCTGATTTCCCTTCCCTCTCTCCTCAACTCCACTGCATAACCATTACAAAATGTCTCTCTCATAGAAAACTAGCAAGAAAACAGCTTCGTTTTAGAGCTTGAGCTAAGCGACATCAAATATATTTGTAGCCAGAATGGGGAACCCCTATCAAGAAAGAATATTCTACTAATTAGGGGGAAATGTCGTGGTAATAATACTTAATAATTACACAGTTTGCGAAGCACTACTGTATATTTTATCGCCGTTTAATCCATACAGCAGCTGTAGGAGACAATGAGCCCTCTCAGTTTATGGGTGAAAAAAAGACCAAAGACTTAACCCAGTTTTCTAATACATCGCTGCTAGTCAGCGGCAGAAGGAGAACTTGAATGTGTGACTTCAAGTCTGGGGTCCCTGCTCACTCCACCATATCCCTTCCCGCAGGCTGCTCTTCCCAGATAAGGAGAGCCACCTTACTGGTGCGTGGCATTCACCTGGGGCCGGAGGGAGATGTGTTTCAGATTTTCTGGAAGGCGGCCATTGGTAAGGAGGACATGTTCCATTACCACTGTGGTCTCTTCTCTGGTTGCCACGCAAAGGCAGGAAGGGGAGCAGGGACTTCAGGGCAATTCAGTCATGTGAAAACTTTGGAGCTTCCTGGGGTCCTGCTCATCACTAGGGAACTATGTCAAAAAAATGTTTTTCAAGGGAATTCATTTCCCTGCTATGAACACACACAGGCCTTCCTTCTGTAAAAGTCTTGTAGGTCACACGTCCACGGTGTCTATGCCCCTTTTTTCTCTGTAATCTGGGACAGATAGCAACTGCACCTGATTCCATTTGATTCCCAAGACCCTGTTCTTCCACAAATACCTTTAGATCCCAGGAGGCCTGTAGTGAATCTGGTAATGATTATTATTTTTTCCTTTTTCTTATTTTTTTAGAAAGAGAGAGGAAAGATCTTTTTAATGTTTGTTTATTTATTTATTTATTTATTTATTTATTTATTTATTTATTTTGAGAGAGAGAGAGAGAGAGAGAGTAAGAGCATGAGTGGGGGGAGGTGCAGAGAGAGAGAGAGAGAGAGAGAGAGAGAATCACAAATAGGCTCTGCGTTGTCAGCGCAGAGCCTGACATGGGGCTCTGCCTCACAAACCATGAGATCAGAACCTGAGCCGAAATCAAGAATCAGATTACCCACTTTCCCCACCCAGGTGCCCCAATTATTTATTTTTTCTAAATATGATTTCTAAATATTATTTTTTCTGCCCTTGTATAACTTTTTTGGTCTAGCTAAAGACATTCTACCTCGTCCTCCTTTTCAAAAAATCAAGAGAGAATCCCAGAGCAGAGCGCAATCTTAGGGAGGATCTGGTTCAATCCAGTTATGTCATAAATGTCAGAAAGGTTAAGTGACTTGCAAAAAATCACAGAACTACAAGGGCAAGCACCCAGACCTCCCCTCTCCCCTTCTCAAGGACCTTTTCAGGCAAACCATATTGCCTTAAATGTTATCTACCAACACCCAAAACAAACAGAAGGTACAATATTTCAGGCATTCCAATCCATTACTCCATCTATCCCCCGCCATGTTTTGTTCATCTTCATAGTATAATCGTCACCTGACTTAACACAGACTCATCGTTTATTATTTTCTCCCCTCTCGCCTCCAGGTGGTGTGCTGGAAATGTTTAACAACCAGTTCTGAATGGAGGGAAGAACACCTGACTCCTAGCATTTGCTGACTTTTGTGGTGGAAACCCATCCGCCGTGGCTCGTTTCATACTCCCAAGATGACGGAACACAGGCTTGGAAAGAGATGTGACCAGGAGCAAGTCGACCCCCAGCACGCTCCTGGGACCATGGACTCCATCTGTCTTTATAGATGCCCTGGGGAAAGTACAGGAGTCACAAAGACTAGTTTCCTAAAAAATTGCTAGAATCCTGCTGCCTGTTTTCTCTTAACATGCAGGGCAGGGGGCTCCTGAATGGCTTAGTTGGTCAAGCCTCCGACTTCAGCTCAGGTCATGATCACATGGTTCGTGAGTTTGAGCCTCATGTTGGGCTCTGCGCTAACAATGCAGCACCTGGTTGGGATTCTCTCTTCCCCTCTCTCTCTGCCCCTCCCTGCCCCCAAAAAAGAAACAAACAAACAAACAACAACAACAAAAAACTATGCAAGGTAGCAGCACCTCTTTCTTGGGGAGAATGCTCATTTTCCCAGCTTGCCTCCTTCAGGTTGATGGACATTGGCCAGATTCTGTTTTAACTCAAACTTTAAATGGAAGAAAGCATAAAGGTTTTTTCAGGTGAAATTTTAAATGCAGATTGAGAAAAACTGAATTATCATAATGAGACTCTGGTGTTTGGGAACATTGTGATAATAATGTGATTCTTCTTTGCTTTGTCTTTTTCTTTCTTTCTTTCTTTCTTTCTTTCTTTCTTTCTTTCTTTCTTCTTTCTTTCTTTCTTCCCCTCTCTCCTTTCTTTCTATTTTCTGTAAATACTTGGAATGACATCATTCATTCCCTCATTTGGGGACGCAGGTCAAGCCTTCTGGCAACCTCTCCTTCCCAGCAGCCTCTGCCTGCCCAGGCATCACTTGCAAGAGGCTAATAAGCTCTGACCAAGGCATTAAGCTATTGAGAATCAGTGTCTTTGTGGCAGGATAATGTAGCCCATTATGATTGGAGTTGTGTGCTTTAATAATGAGAAAAGGAAATCCCAGTTCTGCTTCGGTAATTAGCGTAACTGGAACTTAAGTCAAAGCCAAATACGGGGAGGGCTTTGCTCAAACATACATTTTTGAAATGTTCATCTGCAAAATACATGTAGGAAACATGATCATCCTGAAAAGCATGTCCAATAATTTTGGTGAACTTAATGTCAAAATATCTTTGATCACATGAAGGAAGAAAAGGGGCATAAAATGAAAAACAAAAAAAACCAAAAAAACACAGCTCCAGTGTTAGAGAAGAAGTATCTACAAATATTAATGGCTTTTTCGGTGGGTAGTATTTTTTTAAACATAAATTATGGTGTTTTGTGTAGAGACTACCAATAAACAACCAATGAAACCTAACAGAAAACATGTCTGTCTCACACACAAATAGTTGCCTTTGAACAACAGAGGTTTGAACTATTCAAATCCACTCATACAATTTTGATAAATATGGGATTGTATCGTAAATGTATTTTCTTTTCCTTATGTTTTCTTAATAACATTTTCTTTTCTCTAGCTTAATTTATTCTATAATTCAGTATATAATACATATGACACGTAAATTTGTGTTAATTGACTACATTATCAGTAAGGCGTCCTGTCTATAGTAGGCTATCGATAAAGTGTGACCGCACGGAGATTGGCGTCCCCTAACCCCTGTGTTGTTCAGGGGTCAAATGTATGCATAGTTTTCATGAGTGTTTTATGGGAATGATCAGAGCCTTCTCGACATATCTCAGTATAGCATGTAGTGTAATTCATATTAAATTTCACATGGATAGCGAAAATCCATTTAGCCCAAGGCATTTCAATACTAAAATAGGAAAATAGTCTACTGGAAATTTATACTTTCAGGAATTTCAGAAATTGATCTCTTTCAGAAATTTATATATTTAGCATTCCAGGTGATACATTACATTTCAAGGGAATGATTTGAGGAGGAATTAACCATGGAAATGTCTTGAGAAATATACACTCCTACAAGGAGCGGTTCTCTGGTAGGGTATATTCAATCCCTGAATGCTTACGCCCCACTTGGAGGCAGTGCTCAGACACAGACATCTTTCCCTCTGCCCCCCGCACGCCCCAATTGAGTGTTCAATATATGAATACTGAATAGAATGAGGGGAAGTGATTTCAGTTGACTCAAGCAGCTAGCTGAAAACTTACCCTGTGATTCATAACAATAATGACAAGGGAAGACCTCGTTCTGGGTTGATTATTTAGAGGAAATGTCTATTTTTCTTCATGAACCTGCTGACTTCATCTGTAGTAGTCAGAGCAATGTTGACTTAAAACAAAAAAGAAAATTGGGGGCAGTTGTGGCTCCTCAAAGCCAGCCCAATTAAGCCGTCTAATTTTGGTTCTAGTGGAAAATATAATATTCGTATTTTCCTTTCCCCTCTAATGAATATCTTGGGCAAAATCTGGACCCTGTTGGACCACTAAATGAGAGAAGTGACGGAAATACTGCCACAGGAGAAGAGTATTTTTTTTTTCTATTTACATGAAACTGGCTAATAGCCAACAGTCTGGTGTTTCACTTAAAACACAGAGTCATTTACTGCACCGAGCATAAGTCAGCTGCCTTACCTGAGAGAGCCTGTTCCCGTCCAGAGCTGTTCTTTTAAGGAAGTTTATTTCAAGCTTATTCATAAACAACCATCATAGGGTCATTAATAGAGTTATGTAAGGCAGTGAACAGCCCAGTGATTACTTACTGGTCCGTCAAAACACAATTAGTAATTCCCACCTAAAGAGAGCAGTGACTTGTTTAATGTGCTGAATGAAAAATGGTGAAGCAGTAAAAATACTTCATAAGCGATTTTTGAAGTACAGACTATCATGACACCAGAGTTTTTAATTCTATGTTTTTAGAGACTGATGCAAAACAAAACATTAGATGGATAGATGGATGGATGGATGGATAGATAGATGATAGATAGATAGATAGATAGATAGATAGACAGGAAAAAAACACTCAAGATTTTCTTATGGAAAAGCATCACCACTAAATTTCATGTCAAGAATGGCACTGCCTTTCTTTCAAATGTGTGGGTCTAGGGAGCTTGAAGAAATTTCATTTCAAAATTGCGATGACGTGAATGGGGGAAATATTCGACATTTTAGGAATTTCTGCAACCTAAGAAACTGTTTTGTGAGGGACAAGGATTGTAGGGTAAAAGAGCCAGCCCAGGGCCACCACTTTCTGACTTTACTTCCCCTGCTTTCCCTGACTGATCAATTCAGAAATTAGGAGAGTCTCCAGTTTAAGAAGTTTCAAAACAAAAACAAACAACAAAAAAAGTGAAGGTTAGTCCTAAAAGGGACATATTTAGCCTAAAATTAAATGAGTTTTCATAGCTCAGGTGAAGGTCCCTCTCTCTCCCCTTCCCCCACCCCATTCTACCCCTTCTCCCCCCCCCCCCCCCCCTTCTGTCTGTCTCAGGCAAACAGCTATATTAATAGTCAGCTCATAACCACATCATTTTGCTAACAGTCACAGAGCTATATTTAAATTCAGGGTGCTGTTGCCATGAATTCTATAGTATCTCTATAATCTTTCTTATAAAATACTCGCTTTTGCACATCATCTTTGCTCCCCGGTGACCAGGGAGATCCTACTGCCCTTCCCACTTCTTCCCCAGCCCCAGGACACCCTGCAAGTGGAGGCGGCCACAGGCTGACCCCCAGCCATGAGAGAACAGGAAAGGATAGCCAAAGGCCTGGAGCCCAAACTTCTCACTTCAGCTCCCAGGTGAGCTGACTTGGAGGAATTTTGCTTTTTTTTTTTTTTTTTTTAAACCTGACACTTCAAACGCACAGGAGTTTTGTGTGAAGGGGTCCCAGGTGCTGGGGCCCAGGGGGGCTCAACTCCTTCCTGGTTTCCAGTGTCCACGGGGGCGACCGCCACCCTGACGCCAGTCACACATCCATTCACTGCAGGATAATTATGCAAATATATACTAACTAGGCTTAGTTCCCTACTTAGACTTCCTTCCCACTCCCTGCCTCCTAGCATGGGTGCTGACAGTGTTTTGGAAGAGGAACTAAATAGCTGGAAGGCTTTCTGAATATATCTATCCTGGCCTGTCAAAGCTAGAACAGCGACGGTCCATCTGGGCCTGGAAGACAATTTCCATGGTGTAAAATACTCTCTCAATTCTTTCCTACCAGAGACAACCAGCTGGTGCTACAGTGAGACAGCCAAATCCACTGTGTGTAGACCTCCGCTCCAAGCTAAAGAGTGGCCTGGGATGACCCTGAAGCCTCATCTTCAGAGCAGTGAGCAGAAACTCTCAGGAGGGGACAAGGCAGTTCATGGATTAGTGTCAGGGTCTCAGGCTGAGCCTGCAACTATAGCAAGATATCCAGAGCTCCTGAACAATTGATAAAACATGTATTTCTGTTTCTTTCAACTCTCTGGATATTAAGCATAGGAAAGGATTTGGGGGAAAAGAGCCTGAAGTTTTTCAAACAAATGCCTCACTTTTTGGGTGTCTATCTTAGCCAGAAGCCCTTTCTGGCGCTTTTCTGTTGTGTGATTGTATATACCATTATAAAATCATAAACAGCATTTGAATTTGGATATGTGGGAACAGTGGAGGGAGTTGTTTCTTTCCTTGGAAGTCCTGGAATTCTGCTTACCGTTTAGTTCTTGTAAGAACATGGTTTGTAAATGTGCTTCCGTGCTGATCTACGTAGAGGATTAATAAGCCCGTGGCCCTGAAAATGAGTCCACCTTCCGTGAGGGTCTCTGGACATCTGCCTTTGTCCGTGTTTTCTCTTCTGGGAAAGGTGAGAGGCATGATCCTTTCCTAAGTCACCAAAGCTGGGCTCAATATTTGTTAAGGGGTCACAAAGAACAAACCAAATTTTCAAGCAATAGGAGTCATGGAGGCTCTACATCTCCTTGCCAGCCTGGAATCAAAGATAAGGCACTAGGAAAAGCAGATGTGGGCTAAGCGGACACTTGGGACATCGTTCGCTGGTCACGTCGGTCAGAAAGGGCAAAAACAGGGGCGCTTGGGTGGCTCAGTCAGTCGAGCACCTGACTCTTGATTTCAGCTCAGGTCACGATCCCAGGGTGGTGGAACTGAGCCCCACGTGGGGCTCTTCAGTTCCCCCTGTCCCTCTCTCCCACTCATGCTCTCCCTCACACACAAACAAACTGTTTAAAAGAAAGGGAAAAACAAACAAACAGAAGAATAAATCAGTCTTTCGGGGAAATTAAGAGTCGAAAAGGAGGGAAAAAAATTCCACTCCACAGTCTAGGGAATGTTATCCCGGCACCTGAGGGGCAAGGAACCTTTAGAAACCTTGAATGAGCAGCTTTGACAGCCAATGCGTGTACAACTTCTTTCTAAACCCTAAATATCTATTTACATCAGTGGTATGGGGTAGGTGACAGGCCACAAGAGGTCAGCAGGTGAATGCCCTGGCAAAGCCCTGTTTCCACAGTTCTTGACATCACAGAAAGGAGACTATGGAGGCCCAGTGTGGCCCCAAGAGTTCTGAGAGGTAAAAATTCTAGGGGGACCCAGTTTGTGTGAGTTTTATTTCTAGGAATTCTGTAAGATCCTCACGGTGAGTATCAAGGAGAAATCCCCTCATGCTTCCTGCAGGGGGAGGAGACAAGGCTTCAAGAGAAATTGTACATCCTGGGGTTTTATCAGAGCCTACATGACCTGGGTGAAGGAACATACTCAATTCTATCTGCTGGTAGTCTTCCATGTGGGGGACGATGGGGGTTGGAGAGAAGGAGAAGTTCCTGCAAGGATCACAGCCCAGAGGTACAGACTTATTAAAAATGACTAAGACTTAACCGTAGGACTACGCATCTGGTCACCCCGCCCCCCACCCTTACCACTACATGAATAGGGCCTATTCACTACAGTTCTTTCTACCCGGTACATTGTGTCCACATTTCAACCAAAAATCATAAGGCATACCAAAAGGCAAAAAAATACAGTTTTGGGGTGCCTGGGTGGTTCAGTCGGTTAGGCATCCCACTCTTGGTTTCTGTTCAGGTCATGATCTGATCATTGGAGGGATAGAGCCCCACGTCGGGCTCTGCCCTGATGGCACAGGTCCTGCTTGGGATTCTCTCGCTCTCCCTCTCTCTCTGTCCCTCCTCTGCTTGTGCTCTCTCTCTCTCTCTCTCTCTCTCAAAATAAATAAATAAACTTAAAAAAATACAGTTTGAAGAGATGGAACAAACATTAAAACCAGATTCAAATGTGGCAGGAATCTTGGAACTATTGGACAAGGTATTTTTTTTTTGAAACTAATGATTAATACATTAAGGGCTTTAGTAAAAAAAAAAAATAGAAAACATGTAAGAACAGATGGATAATGTAAGAGAGATGGAAGTTCTAAGAAGGAATCAAAAGGGAAAGCTAGAGATAAGAAGCACTGTAATATAATAAAGACTACCTTTGATGGACTCATAAGTGTAGCAGACATATCTGAACAAAGAATCTCTTAGCTTGAGGATATGACAATAAAAACTTACAGAATAGGAAAGGAAAGGCAAAAAAGGACTGATACTAAATTTAAAAAGGAACACAATATCCAAGAATGCCTGGACAACTACAAAGGGTGTAACATACGCATAATAGGAACATGAGAAGAGAAAGAGGGAAAGGAATACAGTGGACCCTTGAACAACACGGGTTTGAACTGTGTGGGTCCACTTATATGCAAATTTTTATTTTGATAAACACAGCACTGTAATTGTATTTTCTTTTCCTTAAGATTTTCTTTTCTCCAGATAACTGTATTGTAAGAATACAGTTTATAATACATGTAACATACAAAGTATGTGTTAATTGATGTTTTATGTTATCAGTAAGGCTTCCAGTCAACAGGAAGCTATTGGTAGCTAAGTGTTTGGGGAGTTAAAAATTATATGTAGATTTTCATCTGCATTGTGGGGGGGGGCGGTGATCAGTACATCTAGCCTCTATCCACATTGTTAAAGGGTCAATTATAGAAGCAATACATGAAGAAATGATGACTGAGAGTTTCCCTAAGTTAATGTCACAAAACCACAGACCTAGGAAGCTCAGAGAACACGAAGCAGGGTAAATTATATATACACACACACACACACACACACACACACTTAGGTATATATCATTTTCAAACTTCAGAAAATTAAAGATAAAGAAAAAATCTTGGCTGAAGTCCATGGAAGAAAACACTTTACCTATAGAGAAACAAAGATGAGAATAAATCGGACTTCTCAGAAATCATTCAACTAAATGGATCGTAGAGTGAAATAAAGTACTGAGACAAGAAAACCACCAACATAGAATTCTGCACCCTGAGAAATGACCCTTCCAAATGAAGTAAAGACTTTGCCAAATAAACAAAAATTGAGAACACTTGTTGCCAGTAGACCTGTCTTGTAAAATATGGTAAATGAAATTCTTCAGAGAATAGAAAAATAATTAAGGAAAACCTTGCATTTACATGAAGAAAGAATGGACATCAGATGATGAATAAGTCAAGGTAAAATACAAACTTTTATTCTTCTAAACATATATAAAAATAATAGTTTGTTCACAATAATAACAATAATGTTTTCGATTATCTTTGCATATATATGTATATACATACATATATACAAAAGTGTACATATGTGCTCATATATGATTATGTGTAAGTGAAATGAATGACAGCAATGATACAAAAGAAAGGATAGAAGAATTTGAAATATTTTCTTATTATAAGGTACTTGTGATACATGAAGCGATATACAGTTTTTTGGAAAATGGACTTGGACTAGTCATAAAGGTATATGCAAACTCCAGGGCCACCACTAAAAAAAAAATGGTAAGAAAGAGAAAAAAAGGAAAATTGGTATTCTAAGAAAACAAAGAGGATGGGATCATATATAATGCTTAAAACCACAAAGGACAAGAAAAAGAAGACAAAAATAGGAATGAGAACAAGGATACCTCATAGAAAAAAGTAAAAATAATTGTGGTTGCTTTATTGCAATTATATCAATATTCACTTTAAGCAAATACACTAATTGAAACAGAGACTTGAGTGGATCAAAAATAAGATCCAACTATATATTGTCTATAAGAAACCCACTTTAAATATAAAGAAACATTGGGGCCCCCAGGTGGCTCAGTCAGTTAAGCATCTGACTCTTGATTTCAGCTCAGGTCATGATCTCATGGTTCACGGGTTCAAGTCACATGTTGGGTTTTGTGCTGACAATGCAGAGCCTGCCTGAGGTCCTCTCTCTCTCCCACTGTCTGCCCCTCCCCAACTTGTGCTCTCTCTCTCTTTCAAAAATAAATAAACTTAAATATATATATTTAAAGAAGCATAAATTAAAAGTAAAGACACGGAGAAAGATACACCATGCTAACACTGATCAGCAATATGTGAGGCAAAAACTGAAAAGAAAAAACTGAAAAACTGAAGAGAATTTCATGGGGAAATAGCTAAATCCATATTATACTTGGAAACTTTAGCATCCCCCATCAGAAATTGACAAATCTAGCAGCAGAAAATCAGTAAGAATGTCACTGAACTCAAAAGCATCATCAATCAATTAGATGTAATTGACAGGTATAGATTATGTCACCCAACAAGAGCAGAATATGCATTCTTTCTAAGGAAGATTCACCAAGATTGACCACATTCTGAGCCACAAAACACATCTTCAAAGACTCGATTATACAATATCAGATCTCAGACCACGATGGAATTAAACTAAAAATCAAGTAAAAAAAAAATTGATAGCAGAAAGGTAGCTGGAAAACCCCCAAATATCTGGAGATTAAATAACACACTTCTATATAACACATGGGTCAAAAAAGAAATCTCAAGATATACCAAGCTATTTTGAACTAAATGAAAATGAAAATACAAGTTATCAAAATGTGTGGGATGCAACAAATACAGTGTATAAAGGAAAATTTATAGCACTGAGTGCATATATTAGAAAAGAAGGAGATCTAAAATCAATAATCTAAGCTTCTATCTCAGGAAACTAGAACAAAAAACTCAAATTAAATCCAACCTAGCAGAAAAAAATGAAATAATAAAAATTAGGGCAGAAATCAGTGACATTTAAAACATAAAATCAACAAAACCAAAAGTTGATTCTTTGAAAAGATCAATAAAATCAATGTCTCTACCCAGGCTAACTTGGAAAAAGAAAGAAGACAGAAATTACTAATATTAGAAATGAAAGAGGGGACATTACCCCATGTCCCATGAATATTAAAAGGACAAACATCAAATATTATGAACAACTCCATACCCACAAATCTGACAACATAATGAAATGGATCAATTCCTTTTTGACCCAATTTTCCAAAACACATAAAAGAGGAAATAAACCATTGGAATAGGTCTATATCTATTAAAGAAATGTAACCAATAATTAATAACCTACCCCAACAGAAAATTTCATACCCAGAATTCACTTGTGAATTATGCCAAACATTTAAGGAAGAAATTACATCAACTCCCTCAATCTCTTGCAGAAAATAGAAATAGAAACTTCCTAAGTCACTCTGTGAGACTAGCATTACCCTAATTTCAAACCAGAAAAAGACAACATGAGGAAAGAAAACTACAGACTAATTTCTGTCATGAACAGACATGTAAAATTCCTCAACAAAATAGTATCAAATCAAATCCAACAATGAATAAAAAGAATCCTATATTATTACCAAGTGGATTTATCCCAGTTATGCAGAACTGGTTCAACATCCAAAAATCAATGACTGTAGTCCATCACATCAACAGAAAGATCACATGATGATATCCACAGATGCATAAAGAGTATTTGACAAAAGTTAACACCCATTCATGACACAAACTCTAAGCAAACTAGGAATAGAGGGAAATTCCTCCACTTGATAAGAGCATCTAAAAAACAAAAACAAAAACAAAAAAACCCAAAAACCTACAGCTAACGTCAACTTTAATGGCAAGAAACGAGAAGCTTTTCCACTACAATCAGGAGCAACTCAAGGATGTCCCCTCTTACCATTACTTTTCAATATTGTACTGGAAGTCCTAACTAATGCAATAAAACACGAAAAGGAAATGCAATGTCTATAGTTTGGGTAGGAAGAAATAAAACTCTTTGATCTCAGACAACATGAACATCTATGTAGAAAATCTGAAAGAATTGACAAAAAACCTCCTGGAACTAACAAGTGATTATAGCAATGTGCAGGGTACAGGTTAATATACAAAAGCCAATTGCCTTCCTGTATGCTAGCAATGAGTAAGTGGAATTGAAATAAATACATATTACAATTTATATTAGCACCAAAAATGAAATACTTAGATATAAACCTAACAAAATCTACAAGAGCTATATGGGAAAACTACAAAATTCTGACGAAAGATATCAAAGAAGAAAGAAAGAAATGGAAAAATATTCCATGTCCCTGGATAGGACGACTCAATAATGTCAAGATGTTGGTTATTCCTAACTTTATCTGTACATTCAATGCACACTTAATCAACATCCCAGCAAGTTATTCTAGATACTGACACATTGATTCTAAAGTTTATATGGAGAGGGGCACCTGGGTGGCTCAGTCAGTGAAACATCTTACTCTTGCTTTCTGGTCAGGTCATGATCTCGCAGTTTGTGAGTTCAAGTCCCCAATTGGGCTCTGTGCTGACAGTGCAGAGGCTGCTCGGGATTCTCTCTCCCTCTCTTTCTGACCCTCCCCCTCTCACACTCTCTGTCTCTCTCTTTAAAAAAAATTTAAAGTTTATATGGAGAGGCAAGAGACCCAGAAGAGCCTGTGAAATATTGAAGACAAAGTTGGAGGACTGGTCCTACCTGATTTCAAGACTTACTATAATCAAGACTTACTATATTAGAAAAACAATAGACCATAATAGATCAATAGAACAGAATAAAGTGCCCAGGAATTGAACCACGTTAATATAATGAATTGATCTTAGACTTAGACAAAGTGGCAAAGGCAACAAAATGGAGCAAAGGTAGTATTTTCAACAGCACTGTAACAGCTGGACATCCACATGCAAAAAATGAATCTAGACATTGACTTCACATCTTTGTGTAAAATGCAAAACTATAAAATTCCTAGATTGTATGGAAGAAAATTTAAGCGGCCTTAGGTGTGATGATGATTTTTAAATTCAATACCAAAACTGCAAACCATAAAAAAAAAGTTGGAGCTCGTTAAAATTAAAAACATCTGCTCTGCAAAAGCCAATGTCAAGAGAATAAGAAGACAAACCACAGATTAGGGAGAAAATATTTGCAAAAGACACATCTGATAAAGGACTCATCTAAAATGTACTTAAAACTTAAAACTCAACAATATGAAAATGAACAGCTCTATTAAAAATGGGCAAAAGACCTGAACAGACACTTCATCAAAGAAGATATACAGATGGCAAGTAAACATAGGAAAAGACATTCAACATCATATGTCATCATTGAATTGCAGATTAAAACAACAATGAGTTATCACTACACACCTATTAGTATGGCCCAAATCCAAAACTCTGGCAACACCAGATGCTAGAGAGGATGTGGAGCAACAGGAACTCTCATTCTTTGCTGGTGGAAATGAAAACTTGTACAGCCACTTCGGAAGACAGTTTGGCATTTTCTTACAGAGCTAAACATACTCTTAGCATATGACTGAGCAATCACAGTCCTTGGTATTTACCCAAAGGAGTTGAGAACTTCTGTCCATGAAAAAACCTGCACACAATGTTTATAGCAGTTTTATTCATAATTGCCAAAAGTTGGAAGCAACCAAGATGGCCTTCAGGAAGCAAATGAATAATCTGCAGTACATACAGACAATGGAATATTATTCAGCGCTAAAAAGAAATGAGCTATCAAGTCATGTAAAGATATGGGAAAACTTAAATGCATATTACAAAGTAAAAGAAGCCAACTTGAAAAGGCTACATTCTGTGTGATTTCAGTTATCTGACATTCTGGAAAAGGCAAAACTATGGAGACAATACAATACTTGAACTTGCCAGGGGTCGGATGGAGGGAAGGATGAACAGGAGGGGCATGGAGGATTTTTAGGGCAGTGAAAATACTCTGTATGATACTGTCATAGTGGATACATGTTACTCTACATCTGTCCACATCCATAGAATGTACAGCAACCAAAAGTGAACACTAAATTATGGACTTTGGGTGATAGTGACATGTCATTGTAGGCTCATGCTCATCAACTACAACAAATGTACCACTGCAGTGCAGGATATTGGCAGGTGGGTGAATGTGGGTGAACAGAGTTACATGGAACACCCGTACTTTCCACTCATTTTTCCTGTGAACCTAAAATGCTCTAAAAATAAAGTCTGTTAGATAAAAAAGCAAAGGGCAGTTTGGGGAAAACTGGGATGAGTTTTCATCCTACAATGAAAAGAAATGACGCATGTGATAGTATGACAAATCTCACAATCATATTGCTGACTGAAAGAAGCGAGACACAGAACATTCCACATGATCCATTAATATAACGTTCTTAAAGCAGGACAAATTACATTAAAGATACATATAAGCTGTAAAGGAAAACCAGGAATATTACCTAAGAAGGCATGGTTACCCTTTCCTTGGGTGGGCCTGAGGTTGGGATGGAGGTTTCACAGTTTTAGTTGTTTCATAATACGTTAAGATGTACTTGTGATTATTACATTTTCTCTTTAGTTGCATTATACACACCAATTTTAAATGTTTATGTATTTGTTTTGAGAAAGAAAGAGAGAGAAAGCAAGCAGGGGAGGGACAGAGAGAGAGGGAGACAGAGAATCCCGAGCAGGCTCCACACTGTTAGCATGGAGCCCCACGCTGAGCTTGAACTCTGAGATCATAACCTGAGCTGAAATCAAGAGCTGGACACAACCAATTGAGCCACACAGGCACCCCTGTTTTCCAATTTTAAAAGGTCAAAACAAAAGACAGAGGGGAAGAAAGTAGCATTATACTTCAGTGAACAAAGCCCCCTTTCCTTATCTATTCTTGAAGGGTATGTGTTAGAGAAGAAACCGCATAGATTTTTGAGTCAGAATAGTTTAGGCCATTTTTTTCCCACTCTGTAACCTTGGAAAAACTGCTAAATAAACCCGGGCCTGTTTATTCTCTTGGGGTGAGGGGAATAAAAATATTGGCTCCATTTTTGTGAAGACATAACTATGCGTGCTTAGCCCTTTAGTTAAATCCAGGGGTCATCTAACATGGAGACAAAGCTGTTGTGAGGGTTGAAATAGCAAAAGTGCTCGGCAGAGTGACCCACGTGTGTAAGATGATCAGCGAAGTATCGAGTCTCTTCTCTTTTTCCCCACCCTTGCAATGTTAGGCCTATGCCCTGTGAATGCAGGCCTCCCTTACTGGTAGGAGAACTTAAATGGTCTACATTTGATTCCAGAACAGCATGTTCAGCAGGCATCAGAATGCACACATGGAAGCATTGAAAAGGAGGTAGAAAAGGTAGAAAAGGAGGTGCAATGTCTGGTCTAACTTGGAGTTCCTACCAGCCAGCCCTCATCAGTTCTTACTTCTGAGTCTGGACAAGGCCACCAAAGCTGAACTTCCTCTTCACTAAGAGGGGAGAACCCCAAATAATTAGAATGGCAAGCTACGAATGTAACAGCTAATAGAAGACACCAAATTCCTACCACGTGTTACACAGTTTGGAGCAGGACTGCCTCGTTACACACCTCTGTGAAGACTGTGCAAGTCCTTGATATTTAGTGGTCAAGGAAGCTTTCTCTATCTGCCTCAAACGAGCTTGCTTGAGGCATAGCGGGCTCGTGTGTCAGGAGAACGAGTTCACGTAAGTAGACATGCGCATGTCTGAGCCTTTACCAAGGCAGGTAGATCGGTTGACCCTGCACTTGATTACGTGGTATAAATTCAGCCACTATTATGAAGATTCTGGAGGGAGTAGAACCAGGTGGAAACACCAAAGAAGCATCCACACTATGGCAGACACTTGGCTGGACCGTAGTGGGATTAATTCGCTCGGCTCTCCTATTGCCCCTATTTTGAAAGCAGCGACACTGAGGCTCAGAAAGATTAAGTCCGTGGTATTAAGGGAATGGAGGACCAGAATCATTCATACAGCCAGGAGATAAGCCACTTTCTTTCTGTCATAACTGGAGGGCTATTCATTAAGCCTTCCCAATAGGGTGTCGTAGGTCAATGTATTTCCACAATGCACCAGTGTCCCACAAAATGGTAAGATAAGGAGTATCATTTGGTCCGAAAAGTAGCTAAGTAATTCTTACGCCTGTAGGATTTCTCACGCGTTTCAACGTTTCTGATACCAACTGCGACCTTCCCATGGGAGAAAATATGCTTCATTTTACAAATTTTATTTGCCCCTCAAACCTTTTCCCATCTCTCTCCGTGTTCCGCGGAGCACGGTTTGGAAAATATTCTTCAACTTCCACCTAACCGATTCTCTGGATAGTCCCCTACACAGGGACAATAACAAGAATGGCATCATCTCCCCATAATGCCCATAGAAGAGCGCTCCTAGACCCTTCTGTTGAAGCATAAACCCAACCCTGTGCTTCGCTGGGGAAAATGCCTGCTTCTCGGCAAACACCGCCGAGTAAAGGCTACTTTACTTTTTTTCTTTGTTTGTTTCTTAGAGGAATTCAGAACCTTACCTAAGAGTACACCCCAAGGGGAATAGACGGAGAAACAAGCTGATTCTTAAATCTATAAATAGAAAACAGCATCTCAGTGGCCTTGTTAGTAAACAGGTTCTTAAAACTGGATGCCCACCACATTTACCTGTGGAGTCTTAAACACACAGACCCTTGAGTAACTTCCCCTCTGGCTGTTCCGGTGCAGCGCGGCTGTTTTGTTTTGGTTTGTGTTTATGTTCGTCTGGTCAAGGCCACAGAGCTCTCTCTCTCCAGTGGAATAGCTACTTCACTGATAACAAAGACAGAAAATTAAATGCTTCCAAGGACTGCCTTGGTGTTCTTGATTTAAAGTGTAATTTTGTAAAGAAATTGGAAATACCCTAATGCATAAGAATAGAGAATTTCTTGAATGAAAATAGGACACATCTTACAGCGGAATAGCATGTGGCTCATTAAAACTCACGTTATGGAAGGAATTTAGAGGCCCGGTCACCCTGTTCAGTGGCCCACGGGACAGTCCTCAACTCTGGGTCAATTTACGCTCCCCTGCGATACCCTTGGGCCCACTCACCCCGCCGAAGTCACAGGGAAATGTCCCCTCCTCCCCTGGGTGAATGTGGGAAACTCTGCACCTTCTCCCAGTCCCAGGAGGCCTGCCGATGACAAAGAAGGATGATTAGGGTAGGTCCATCTGGGCCCCCTTGTCCTGCACCTCTCCCTCCCTCTCCCCAGTTCCGGAAGGCCAGTGAAAGGGTTTCCCCATCACTTCCGGTTCTGACTTACCTCAGTCCCTGACATATGGTAAAACTAAGAGGGAGCCCACCAGATCTCTCTCTTTGTGTGGCTCTTAGTCATTTAGGAATCCCTTCCTCTCTCCACAAAACCTGACTTTTATAAAACATCGCTTAGCTGAGAAAGTCAAGAAAGTGAGATTTGAGACTATGGATGAGCAGTGGCCAGAAGGCTGCTCCCTTGTGCCAGGAGCTTCAGAACTCAGCCTGAGGACTAGACAGCCATAAGGAAACATAACGTGAAGGAAAGAATTAGAAGACAATCATTATATTTGAAAAATATTGGGTTTATTAAAAAAAAATCCTTCAATGGTAACTTTACCCTCTTCCCAAGAAGAAGGGACCCTCTTCTTGGTCCCTTTCTCACATTCCTGGAAACTGCCTTCTGTTCTTTACCATCACATGGGCTGAACCACCATGGGGGGGGGGGGGGGCTGATGGTGCCAGTGGTTGAAGGGACAGACTTGCCCAGCAGGGCTAGGGACCTGGCCTCACTCTGTAATTCAGGCCACAAGGAGGGGACTGACCAAAGCCGGCACTGAGGCTTCCAGTGGTACTATCCTCCCACCCAACTGCACAGGGACAACGGGTCACCCAGTTCCTGTGGGCAGAAGCAGAGCCCCCCAGCTCATGCAGCGCCCAACCTCAAGGCACACAGAACAACCTGTGGCAAAGATCATTAGGCCTACCCTCAGGAACCGCTTCTGAATTCAAACCTTTTCTGCCCTCCGATATTCATTTTCCTTTGCATCACTGGGTTAATTCCGTTGTTTTCCTCTTCTTTGTCCCTTCCATCTGTCC
This sequence comes from Herpailurus yagouaroundi, assembly GCF_014898765.1. Classification (NCBI taxonomy): domain Eukaryota; kingdom Metazoa; phylum Chordata; class Mammalia; order Carnivora; family Felidae; genus Herpailurus; species Herpailurus yagouaroundi. The sequence continues at coordinate 22,734,779 of NW_024412441.1, read as the reverse complement.
ACCAGCTTCAATATATATATATATATATATATATATATATATACACACACACACACACACACATACATAGCTTCCCTATCATGGAACACTTGGAATATGCCTGGACACTCTAACCAATAAAATCATTACATTTCATAGCTGGAATGTACCTCGAAGGGATAGGAAGACCAACTCTCTCAGTTTGTCAGTGACAGCCAGTGAGGATATCTGACTTCTCCAGGGTTACCGGCAGTAAGAAAACTAGAAATCAGGTCTACAATTATGTTTCTTCAGTCATCTTATATTGTATTCACAGAAAGACAAATTCATTTTAATACTAAGCAACTCACAGAATGCCAAATCTGTACACACACACACACACACACACACACACACACACACACCACAATGCTCTGTAGAACCAGACATGCATGCTTGTGATTATCTGCCTTTAAAAAAATGTACTTTTCTTTGCTTATCTTCCGCAACTGCGTTAGCTCAGACAACTAAAAGTTGACTCTGTATCTGTATTTTTTCAAAGCTCTCCTTTTTAGAAGCAATGCCCGTTTTGAAACAAGCCTACACATATGTGAAAAATGTCATGCTTTATATCATGTGGTGCCTCTGGGCATTTTGTCAAATTATTTCCATTTTTCTACTTCGGGTCCTAATGATCCTAGACACTCACTATGCAAGGGAGGGAAATATGTTCCCTGCCTCCCTCCCCTTAAATATTCACCATGGCAAGTGGGAAAGGGCTTTCAGGCTCAGTATGCTCTGCTCAGATGAACTGCAATCATCCTTGTCCTCTATTCATATTTGGAACTATGTTCTTGCTCTCACCCATATCTCCCTAAGGGCCCTGATAGTCTGCAGCCTGTCTTTTTTCCTTTGGAATAATCTCTGTTCTTTATACATACCAAACTACCAACTTCGTGCTTTTGTTTTGCTGTTCCCACTGCTACTTTGCTATCTGCGCATTTGTAACCCTGATGGGGAGCAAGGGGCTGTAAATAGAGTATATCCCTTCAGCATTTTCTCCCCCAGGAAACAATAGCGGGACATCCTCCAGTCTCAGGCAAAACCTCCATTTAAATTTTTTTAATGTTTATTTATTTTTGACAGAGAGAGAGAGAGAGAGAGAGAGAGAGAGAGAGTGGGGGGGAGGGGCAGAGAGAGAGGGAGACCCAGAATTCGAAGCAGGCTCCAGGCTCTGAGCTGTCAGCATAGAGCCGGACGCAGGGCCCGAACTCACGGACTGCGAGATCATGACCTGAGCCAAAGTCGGACGCTCATCCGATTGAGCCACCCAGGCGCCCCAAGACCTCCATTTAAAAAGGATGACTCCTTGCCATGGTTCCAAAGGGAAAGGTACATGTACCAGGACAAATCTGGCAACAGGAGGGATGCACACGTTCATTCTTTTCAATTCTACCATTCTCTCACTCTGTTGGCAGACTCTATAGATCTTTGAGCAGGAGCAAAAATCACTACAAGCCCTCCCTAGACTGCAATGGGCCTCACGAGGACTGGGGAGTCAGAAGGACCTGGTTTACAAATCTTCATCATCCAGGCATCTGCTCAGAGCTTCTGCTAGTTGCCAGCCCTGGGTCTGGGGTTGGCGCTAAGATCACTTCCAGGCTAGTGTTCTGGCTGCCCCCTGAAACTGAGGGGGTCTTTCTTTAAGATTGAGTAGAGCGTCCACAAAATAGTTCCCTTAATGCAAAAATGTTTCTATTTTCTTAGGGGAATGAAAGCATCAAAAAACCAGATGGCATATTTTAGCAATGGGATAGTCCAAAACTCTTTTTTATTTCCAAAATCATAGAAAATAACTTACTCGGAAAATAATAAAATGCATCAGTGTGCTGAGGTTGGAAAATATTTTGTCGTTGATGAAACAGAAAGGATAATGCAAATTCCTGAGAAAAAATAAACGGGAGTTTGCTAACTTTGAGGGCATAACACTCTATGATGCTTGCTTATGCTTCTTCTTAGATTCTGCACAAGGATGTAAGACAGCTGCCCATGATTTCAGGGTCCTGGAAGGCCTCGTGGCTGGCAAGAGAAGAATGGAGGAATTCTCTCCCAGCCATTGATAAAAGCCTGAAATTTTACTCTTAGATATTTACTTGTTTAAATGTAAAGATCTATGCTCTGGTTAAATGCAAATCATCCTTAGGGAAGTAATATTCTGAGCCGCTATTGCTTGTATATACCTCAGGGTGAAGGATTTGTCAAAGCCTTTCTTTTTTTTTTAAATTTTTTTTTTAACGTTTATTTATTTTTGAGACAGAGAGAGACAGAGCATGAACAGGGGAGGGGCAGAGAGAGAGGGAGACACAGAATCGGAAGCAGGCTCCAGGCTCCGAGCCATCAGCCCAGAGCCCGACGCGGGGCTCGAACTCACGGCCCGCGAGATCGTGACCTGAGCCGAAGTCAGACGCTCAACCGACTGAGCCACCTAGGCGCCCCTGTCAAAGCCTTTCTTACGAGTAAATTTTGATAGTGTAGGAGACATGCTGTGAGAATTTAGACCAGGTTGGCTTAGGAAGGTGGGAAAGTCATGGAAGGCAAGAGGCAGAATGGGAAGATAAAAAGTAACACTTTAATTCTGACTTGGTTCAGAATTGTTTCTTGTTTGCTATGCCCAGAAATGGGGAGCTTCTTGTCAGTGGACGTGTTCTAGAATAGACTGAACAACCACTCAGCTGGCAAGAACACCATGGACAGGATGTAAATATCACATGCGAGGCTGGACTCTATCCATGGCATCATTAATTTAGCGAGATTTCCTGTATACCTTCTGCCAGACGCTGTGATACGATGCATATGACATTGTCATGTCTTCAAATAGCTGTCTATGTCAATAGGTAAATCCCACCAGCTCTGTTTGCCAGCCCAATGCCTCTTCTTCACGAAGTCTGCAAAGTGCAATAGCATTTTTACTTGAGCAAAAATGTTAACTGAAGGCTTTGCCCAAAGTATTTAAAAGAAGCCAGTTAGGGGACACGCGATGCTTCTAACCTTGCCACAGCTGCCAAAAAAGCAGCTCATCATTTCTTTTTTCTTTTTTAATTTTTTTTAACGTTTATTTATTTTTGAGACAGAGAGAGACAGAGCATGAACGGGGGAGGGTCAGAGAGAGGGAGACACAGAATCGGAAACAGGCTCCAGGCTCTGAGCCATCAGCCCAGAGCCCGACGCGGGGCTCGAACTCACGGACCGCGAGATCATGACCTGAGCCGAAGTCGGCCGCTTAACCGACTGAGCCACCCAGGCGCCCCACAAGCAGCTCATCATTTCTTACAGGAGCACTGCCTGAGCTCAGAGCCTGCAGGATCTGATTAGGGATGTGCAGGGTACAACTAATAAGGGAATTTTGTACCTTAGATGTTCAAAGCATCCTCCTAAACAGAATTCCGAAGAACTGTTTCTGAAGAACTCCTTACATAAAAATTTGCAGAACGGGAAAGACAAATAGTCACTGGAAGTAACTGGCTTTGAAAAAGCAACTGATTCAAGAGAAAAATCAAAGTCAAATGCAGCCTCTTTCATTTTTGTTTACGACACCATGGAGGGGTTTCTGAATCACCAGGGCTCTCTTCTGCCTCTCAGAGCCCACCCACGTTAATAGGGGATGTGAGCTCAACTCAAGTACTGAAGACAGTGGAGGTTTGGTCTGAGTAGAACCAACGAATTGCACTTGTCTTTTTAGTTTATGTTTTTAAAGAATTTTCCCTTTTCCCATCCCAGCGTTTGAAGTCAGAAGTTTCTAGATGTTATCTTCTCTTTCCCTTTGGGATCTGAATCTGGCCATATGAGTAAGACAGCCTTGATCACTTTCTCAAATGACAACCAACCAATGGTGAACAGCATCAGGCCAATAATACATCTGCAAATGACAACCAAAAATGTACCCACATGTTAGAAGCAAAACCATTTGTTCAAAACTAAACATGACCTGGTTACAATATAAGGATGTTGGTAATAGAATCATAATAAGGGTATACCAGAAATTCATCTTGATGCCGTTATTTGTAAAATATAGGATTCCCAGTAATGATAACATCGTGCTTTACAAAGCATTTTCACACAAATCATTGAATTTAATCCTCCAGGAAAAAAATATTAGGTAGATACATTGTCTCTAGTTTAAATATGAGCGAACAGAGAGTCAGAACGTTTGAGTTTCTGTAACAAACGAGTGGGTGGAAGGCCTAAGACTTGAACCAGGCTCCTAGGATTCTAATGTTAGCATTCCTTCAGCTGAAACATTCGTTCTCTAAAATATTCACTTTTTGACAATATCCAAGACTTCTAGTGATGACAACATAGAAACCCCTTTCTTTATTCTGCAATTTAATCCATCCATTAATAAAGATTATGTATAGGGCTGACCAGTCAAGGATTCAGAGAAATCTCAGAGATAGTCTCTCCATGTAAAGGAGACAAATTAGACATAAAGGAAAATATAATCCGTAATTAAGTGAAGTGCTAAGAGGCAAGAGATCAATGGTGATTGCAATAGTTAGGAAAAAATAGGTTGGACTTGATTCAGACTTTGCCAAAAAGCTTCAAAGGAAGGAGAGACTGAATATGTATAGAAGGTGGTAAATTCTACCTGAAGCCAAGTGGACTCAGAATTTTATATAGTTCTTGGAAATTAGTCCATAGGATAGTGGGGATTGGGTAAGTAAGTACCAAAGACACACGAACTGGAGTTTGAGACAAGCCCACACTAAAGGCAAGGTTCCAGGGGCTTAAACAGGAAAAGTAAAAATGGTGGTCTGCTGGGTTTAAGGGAAGACAGTGACCTTGTGGACACCTTAGAGTAGTAATCCAAGTACAGACGCCCAATCTACAGTAGCCACACTCAGTCTATATGCTACCAGTTGGCTGCTGGCTCTGAACCTCCTGAAATAGTGTGCCTGCCCAAGCTGGGCTCAAAAATGCAAGTTAGCTGGGGTATCACTGAGCACCAGCAGCTCAGTTTGGTGAGAAAGGAAGGCTGTGGCTGAATAACTGAGAAAATTAGGCACGACAAATAAAGTCACTGACGGTGGAAAGCACAACATTTACATGTAACTCAGCTGAGAGGGACGGGGGACCTAGAATAGGACACTATTAATTCAGAAAGGAGAATTTACAGACAATGTTTTAAATATTTATTTGAGAGAGAGAGAGAGAGAGAGTGCAAGCATGAGTGGGGGAGGGGCAGAGAAGGAGACCCAGAATCTGAAGCTGACAGCTTTGAGATTGACATGGGGCTCAAACCCACAAGCCATGAGATCATGACTTGAGCCGAAGTCAGATGCTTAACCAACTGAGCCACCCAGGCACCCCTACAGACAATTTATGTCACCGGAAGATCTCTCTCTTGTAAGATAGTTGATTAAAGAGCTATCATGGATCAGAATCGATAAGTATAATTATTATTGCAATATCAATAGGAGCATTTGCAATGCATAATCATACTTATAGAGCGTTGACTTGGCACGCCCTGGGCTAAGCACGGTACACACCATATCTCAGCTAAGTGGAAGTACAGCTGAATGTACAGTAACCATCCACATCTTACACATCTGAAAATCACCTCCTTGATTTGCCCAGATTCATCACTAATGAGTGCCGGAATCAGTGTGCTTACCCCACTCTGCCTAATGCAGACGCCAGCTTCTTAACCATTGTGTGACAAAAGCAATCTTCTCCTAAGCGATTAACTTGTAAAGGCCAGGATAAACAGTTCCACTGTGCAGTTAGGAAACAGGCAAGCCACCATTTGGGATCCAGGGGTGGACACCAGGTTAGAAAACCCCAGGGGGAACATGAGAATTTATTGAATGACCCGTTGCTTATATTTGCAGATCTTTAAAACTCTGCCCCACGCCATAATGTCACATGTCTGCCCAGCCACCTTGGGGGTGTGATGGAACTGACTGGAGGCGTCCTTATCTCCTCTTCCTTAGAGTTGACTAAGCTGAGATAGATGACACTGTCCTACCCTCTACCTTGTTTAAGAAGCAGACTCTCGCACTCCCCACCCCCAGCCTCGGGACTTTATCCCAACCGCAAGTCCATGGGATTTTCATTAAGAACATGAAAGCCTAAACTCGAATGTAGAATTTCTTTAAAAAAAATTTTTTTTCCCCTCAACCTGGCATTTGTGGTACAGAAATGAAACAATTCATTTTGACAAGTTGCACTAAACTGAGGCCTGAACCATACTGTGAGAGCCTCTCTATGGATCCCATAAAATACTCAGGAAATATGCACTTGACATCTGGTTTGCTGGATTCCTGCTGAGAAATGGAGGCTTTGGTGTGAGGCTGTCGGTCCGGACTGGCAGATTGGCTGTGCATATAACTGTGCATGAATCCACACAAAGGGGTCATGTTCAGGCATTAATTGGGCTTGTTCCAACAGAATCTTAAGGAGGCTCATGAGCAGAGATTGAACACTTGGATTCTTGTGCAGAAAAAGCAGTGCTAACTCGGGGATGTGAATGTTGGACATGCACCTCTACGAAATATAGAACATGAGGTGCATGTTGTAAGATGCAATTCCAATGTCAAGATACTTTAAGGTATACTTGGGAAAAGAAAGCAGGCGGAAGTGCTTGGGACTTGGTAATGTTAGCAAGATTACAAAGTTCTATGTCTCAGGGCTTTCTTGGGCAGGACGAATAGCTAACAAGATCACAATAAAATATTTTTAAATTTTATTGTGGGTCTCCACGGCAATCCACAAAAATAGAAATGGATTGTATGAAGACTAGCTTGCCATAGTACTATTTAAAAGGTCCATTAGTAAAGAGACAGTTGCATACAAAATCTGGTTAAATTTTTATACCTCTTCTAATACATATTAGTGTCTGATTGAGCAGCAAAGCTCAGTGATGAAGCATACAGGCTTCAGAGTTAGATGGCTAGGGTTCAAAGTTGAAACCTACCGCTTCCTAATAGTAGCCTTAGGCAAGTTACTTAAAGTCCTTGTTCTTGGTTGTTGTCATGTGTAATACAGGATCATAATACGTTCTTTTTTTAATGTTTTTTATTTATTTTTGAGAGAGGAAGAGAGAGAGAGCACAAGCGGGGAAGGGACAGAGAGAGAGACACAGAATCTGAAGCAGGCTCCAGGCTCTGAGCTGTCAGCACAGAGCTCGACACGAGACTTGAACTCACAGAATGCCAGATCATGACCTGAGGTGAAGTCAGTCAGACACTTAAGTAACTGAGCCCCCCAGGCGCCCCAGGATCATAATATATTCTTCATAGTGTTGTTGTGAGTTTTAATGGAGATAAAGGAGAGGTCTTGGAGCCTTTCCACACAACCTCCTCCCTGGGCTGTTTGGGCTTCCTGATATATGGCAGTGAGGTTCCAAAAAGCAGTCTTCCAAGAGATAGGGAGAGGCTACCATTCTTTTAAGGCCCTAGACTGGAAACTGGTAACTTTATGTACAATATATTCATTTTGGCAAATCAGTCGCAGATTTAAGGAAAAGGTACATAAGCCCACCTTTCAATTGGAAAGTCTATCGAAAAATTTTTGGCAGGGCACCTCAGTGGCTCAGTCAGTTAAGCGTCCAACTTCGGCTCAGGTCATGATCTCACAGCTCGTGGTTCAAGCCCCGCATCGGGCTCTGTGCTAACAGCTCAGCCTGGAGCCTGCTTTGGGATTCTGTGTCTCCCTCTTTCTTCCCCTCCCCCCTCTCAAATGTAAATGAACATTAAAACATTTTTTTTAATTTGTGGCCATCTTTAATTTGCCACTATATGGGCCAATGAATCCTTTGCAAATTTACTGAACTTTATGAGCCCTCTTTCTAGAAATAAACACGTGCAAATATACCAAGCTGGATATTAGCTCAATATTTTATTAAACACTAAATATAGCAGTGGTTTAAATAAGATAAAAGGCTTGAATCTCTCTTACACAGAAGTCTAGGATGACAGGGGTACAGCTTTAGCCACATATGGTCATCCAAGGACCCAGGTTCCTTCTGATTTAATGTTCAATCAACTCCTGCGGTATTGCCCTTCTTGGCCCAAATTGATTCAACATCATATTTACATTCTATCCTGAGGAAAGAGAGGGAAGCATGGAGGACAGGCAAACGTGACAAGATGTTGCCTATATCACTTTTGCTTATGCTCCTTTAGTCTTTTTGTCACACAGAACCTAGTGACTGTGTCACATCCAGCTGCAAGGGAGACTGGGGAATACACTCATCTGAGTGGCCATCTGACCAAATAAAACTCTGTATACCATATTCATGGAAGTGAATACATATTCATTATCAATGAGTAATCCCTTCCACAACAAGTAACAACAACAACAGAAACTTGAATGCAATTTCACATGGTTTATGGGAACTCCAGAATCCTAACCAAGGATCCAAGGCTAAGAAGCATCTTGTTTAGAATCTTAGAAGACAGCATTTTAGATTATAATATTTTGGAGTTCGAAATACCTTTTAAAATAAGCTAATTCTATTCTCTGTTATCAAAGATAAGACAACAGAAATCCAGAGAGGCTACTCCCTGCCCACAGTCATATACCTAATTACCAGGATTAGCCTAGTTCTTCTCAAGGGGAATCAGTGCTCTTTCCACTGAAGTATGCAATGACTCACTAACTTTCTTTGTTTGCCAACTAAATAACTGAAATACAAGGGTGGCAGATACCTATGAGGAAGGGTTTAATCTCTTTAGCAATGTTAATCTACTCATACTTCATTGTACTCATTCAATAAGCATGTGCCCAGCACTGCGACAGGTGCTGAAAACACTGGATAAAACCTAACAATAACCACAAAAAATCTCACTATGGAGGAGCTCACAGTTTAGTTTTGAAAGAAGTAAAGAGGTATTTATTATTAAAAAAAATGATAAAAGTGCCCCACTAGAAGACCAAGAAATATTGCAGAAATACACAGAAGACCAAGAAATATCACAGAAATACACAGAAGCAAATGACAACCTGAGTAAGTCAGGACAAGAATTACAAAGAAGGTAATGCATGAGCAGGAATGCAATAGGGAGGAGAGAAGAAGAAGGTGGTTGCAACAGAGGAGAGATGGGCAAAGCGGAAAGGGGATGTGGCAAGCTCATGGTCTGGTTGACATTCATGCACCCAGAGGAGAGGCATTTGCTCATTCCCACTCAGTGAGCAACTCACTCAAAGGAAGTCAATGGCCACGGGGGCGGTGAAGATGCATTCGTGAAAACTCAGGAACTAGAAGTCATAAGACTCGGTGATGAACTAGTTCTGGGGTATGAGGAAGAGCTGGAATGCAAGGTGTTTCCTTTATGTCTACATCAGACAGCTGGGCAGGTGGCAGAACTGCTTAGCCAGAGAAGGAATAGAAGGATTCCATGTTTGTGTGGGAAGAAACTGAACTATGCTTGAGTGTGTTGTGTTGAGGTACCTTTGTTTACCTGGATGAAAATATGGAGTAAGGGGTCAAAGTCATTGTCTTAATAATAGCAGAGCAATCTGGCTAGAAATACAAACATGAAAGTCGTTGGTGTTTAAGTGACAGACAATGGATGAAATGGCCTCCTGACAGTCTATATAAAAAGAAACTTAAGGGAACTATTTGTGACGCCCTGTCTTTAGTGATGGTCGGAGGAATTGTAGCCAATAAAGGAAATGAGAAGTACCAGAGAGGAAAGAGGAAAGCTTTAGTGTCTTAGAGGCAAAAAGAGCAGTGAAATTCAAGAAGAAAGTAGCTAAGGACGCCCAATGTTGCTAGGCAATCAGGCAAGCATGAGGACTTAAAAGTGTCCACTGGATTCTGCATCTGGAAATTATTATTGACATTAAAGAGGGCAGTCCCAGAGGAGCACAGGGGCAAGAGGCAGATTTCAGTGAATTAAAGAAGTGACAGTAGCAACTGTTAGTGGGGGCTACCCACTTAGGAGGTCTAGCTAAGAAGTGAAGGAGAGGGATGGGGAATTAATGGCTATAAAAGACACAAGATGAATAACACTTTTAATGATGGGAGGTGCTTGTGCATGTTTGCATACCAATGGAAATTAGCAGAAAAGAGGACGTGAAAAGTCTTTGAAATAGAGGAGCTAACTGGTGGAGAGAGGCATGAAGGGAGACGTGAAAATGTGGGCTCTCGAGAAGAGATGGAGATAGACTTGTAGAAGCGTAGTTGGCACTTTTCCTCCATCTCTTTGGAGAAACAAGACATATAAAGAGCAAGGGGGAGGGAGAAGAAGAGAAGAGGAGGCAGGGAAAGGTCAAGGAGAGAAGGGTCAAGGCTGGCCTTGCTTGAGAATGAGAACGGAGATGGGGAAAGATGTCCAAGAGGAAACATGGAGGCTTGAAATGGGAAACAGCGTTCGTCAGGGACATGTAGGGCTGCAAATGGTGTGTGTTTTGGTCAAAGTTGTCCATCAGCCCTGGAATGATCTAGTCTGGGGGTGGGGAGCGTGCCTCGTGTCGGAGAACAGCAGGGACATTATGGCTGTGGATGCTGCTGGAGTAGATCATGGGGATCAGGCTGGATGAAGGATCAGAAAAGCTAAGAGGAGAAGTCTGATAGACGGGGGTCAAGAGGAAACAGCCTAGGAGTCAAGTACCTGTGAAAAAACGGCACAGGTGGAGAAGGTAAAGTCATGACAGGGGAGCAATTGCAGACAACAAAAGGTTAAGGTGAGGAATGGTTAAGTAGAGCAGAAGCAAACCCTATTGAATGTGGCCTGGAAAATAGACTGATCACACAAACAGTAATGGCTGGAGCTGAAATGGAGAGGAGGATGGCTTAGCAAGAGACAGGGTCACTGTTACCTGTCACTATGGGGAGCCCTTCACAGTGCGTGCACCAGGCTGTTGTATGTTAACATTGGGTGGTGTAAGCACCTGGATCTTCCATGATCGTCGTTTGCAATGTGATCATGTTGTATAATTCAGAGATTAATCATACCCTATCCATTGCTTTGCTGTGGATACCAGAATACCAGCAGCTGTTCACGAGATGAAAATGCAGAGTGGGTGGAAATGTCACATGACTAGCTGTAGAATGACCACTGTGCAAGTGCCAAACTCTTCTCTGAGATTATCAGCTCACAAAGGGCACGGTTTTCATGTTTAGCTTCCCCCATAAAGACCAGTGTGTAGCTGCAGGAAAGTAGGTACAAAGTTACAGAATGTCCTGCCCTATTACTGAGCCCCTGAGGTCCCATGTTCATGGATAGCAGCATTCTCAATATCTACCTGTGTAATCAGTGGCCCTGCTTGAGCGTCAACAGATGGTTCTGTGTGATGTTATTATAACAGTGGGGCTGTGTTCCATTTCTGATTTTGGTGGAATCCCCAGGATGGCACAATTTACCTTCACACCTGTGGCCACAATGAGGAATGTCAGGGGGAAACATCTAAGCAACAAGTTAACAGAATTTATGAAGCACCTGAGCCATAGTAAATAAATATGAAAAATCACTGGCACAAAAATGGGGTATTCATTACATTTCTTTGCTCTTTTTTGAGCCACAAGACACACAGCCAACCCTATTTGCCTATCCTGCCTACCCCCTTTTTCCCAGACTCCTCCACATATCTACATGACAAAAGATACCTGTGAGGTATGAAGGTTAAACACATGCAAACCTCCAAACCCATCATATGGCAGAAAAAAAAAAAGTATTTACCACCTGCCCCCTTCACTCACCCAAGACATTTCTATAACAGGCTTCTTTATGGTTCTCAGATTTGCAAATTGTCTCCCGTTCAGTTCCTTTGAGCAGATGTTTATTGAAAACTTCCTAGGTGTTCAGCATAAAAGAGCATGGGCTCTAGAGCCAAGATATGTGAGTTCAAATTTAGACTTTGCCAGTTTGACAAGTTAACTTTAAAAATCCCTTCTTTCGTTTCCTCGAGAGAAAAATGTGGAGACAGTAACACCCTACATGAGAAGATCGTCATGAGTATAAGATGATATGTGGAGGGCACCTGGGTGGCTCAGTCAGTCAAGCATCTGATTCTTGATTTTTGCTCAGGTCACGATCTCAGGGTTCTGAGATCAAATCCAGCATTGGGCTCCATGATGAGCATGAAGTCTCTTACGATTCTCTCTCTCTCTGTCCCTCTGCCCCTCTCTTCTGCTCACATGCACTCTCCAAATAAATAAATAAATAAATAAATAAACAAACAAACAAACAAAGATACATGGAAAGAGCTTAGCACACCACCTGGCACACATTGAATACTCAGCCAGTGTTTGTTATTATTAATGCTATCAAGGTTTTTAAAGTGCAGTATACGATATAATTCTTGCTCTCATTTTGTTTAGGGTGACAAGAGAATGATACAGCATAAGTGAAACAAAACAGGTATAGCATATACTGTAGCGTGTAAACAATCCGAACGAGAAATAACCTGTGTTAGAGGGTACACGTAAAATAGTTACATGATAGGAACTAACGAGAAGTGGAAGGGCTCAGCTAAATAAAAATGAGAAAAGGGGACGTTTCAGAAAAGGATTAAAAAAAAATAGACCAAGAAGGCATAAAGATAGGAATGATTGTATAAGGCAGAGGGAGAGAAGGAGAACCATATGCCCTCTAAGCAACATGCTGAAATTCAGGGAAATTGGATGGAAAGATTGGCATTCCAAAGCAATATTTCAAGAACACCAAAATGTGATAACTGTGTGTTGGTGAGTGCAAGACGCACACTCTGGCATGTTGGGAAAGAGAAGTCTGGTGCTGTGAGTCTGTCTATGAACTTCCTCCAGTTTTCTCGCCACATCACAAACTCCTGAGACAGACCGTACCTTACTCTGCGTCACAACCACAGCGCCTCACTATGAGTGACACGAAGGAAGTGTTCGATAAGTTGTAGAATTAAAAGAAATGGAGGGAAGAAGGGAAGCAGGGAGGGAGGGGAGGAAGGAAGGAGAAAGGCAACTTTCATCGTCAGAGCAGGTGGATATAATGTCACTCCAGGAACGGAGGGTGTATATCTGGCTGGACGGCTCACACTTTTAATGATCTCTGTCAGTTTTCACTCGGAGTGGACTCTTTCAACACATTGTTCTTGCTGCTGATTGAGTTTGGGTTGCAAACTAAACAATTTGTTCCTCTTTCATTTTTGATGACTCTCCCAGGGCATTCCATTCAGAAGCAGCCCCAACCCTAAGGAGGCGGGTCTGTGCACCAGGCAGAATATTAAGTATGCTATTTTTAATGTCATTAAACAGTTACGTGCCAAAAGATGAGCTAAAATAAGAGTGTAACTGAGCAATGAGATGGAAGCTGAGTAACTTCATGATAGAAAACAAAAGTAGCAGAACAGACTTCCCTCCCTTTTCCTCTTTCTGTAAATATAAAATTTACTAACACTTCAGCTTTCCTCAGATAGCTGCATAAGGCTTAAAATATCTATGTATATAGTTGCTGGGAGCTCATCCAGAATTGAAGACACTAGGTGGTAAACAGTAGGAGCTAATCACAGTCCCATCGGTAAGGATCACAGGCGATTGTGATTGGCTTCCTTGAGGAGGAGAGAGGATGCTTCTCTGAAAGACAAAAATTTCAACTGGTCGGTCGTTCCAAGATCAACGTGGAGAGTGGAAAGAGAAACATCACTTCCCAGTGAAGCCTTTCTGCCTCGTGTTTAGCAGTGATTGAGCGGTGCCCTTCCCTTGTGAAAATGAAGGCTAAAGAAACATTTACTCCGCTTGTGATTACCTGAGCTTTTGCATGTTTTCTATGCCAGAAGACTTTCAGTTCTTTTCAAAATTCCACACACAAGCCACCAGACCTCCAAACAACAGAGAAGAGAAATGTTAAGGAGTTCTACTGATGAGAGGGGAGGGGGGAGGGGGAGTGCAAAACCAAAGCTTGAGCCTCATCTGTTTCCTTTTGTTGTTGTTTTTTTAAATAACGCTGCAGTTGGCCTGGTGAAATCTGATAAGTGTCTGATTATAAACGTGAACATCAACGGATGAGAAACGAAAAAAAAAGATGAAACTTGCAGTTAAAAAACACAAAGAATGGATGAGAAAAGAAAGGAAGGAAGGAAGAAAGAGAAAGGGAAAGAAAAGCAAAGAAAGAAAGAAAAAGAAAGAAAGAAAGAAAGAAAGAAAGAAAGAAAGAAAAGAAAGAAAGGAAGAAAGAAGAAAGAAAGGAAGAAAGAAGAAAGAAAGAAAGAAAGAAAGAAAGAAAGAAGAAAGAAAAAGAAAGAAAGAAAGAAGGAAGGAAGGAAAGAAAGAAAGAAAGAAAGAAGAAAGAAAAAGAAAGAAAGAAAGAAAAAGAAGGAAGGAAGGAAAGAAAGAGGTCTAAATGACTGGCAGTTCCCATTTCTTTACAAGTGTTACATTTCAGTCCCCTGCCACTACCACATGTTTCCTGTTCACAGATAATTTGTACAACATATTTTATCATTCAGTTTTAGACACAGTTGAAAGGCTTTTGCCTAAGGCTTGGAACACTTTGAAAATTGTATACCATTTGCAAGGCTTTCTTCTGCTTCACTGTGCAATTAGGTGACTGTCTTTCTACAGACGTCGAATTTATCATTTAGGGGAGTGTGTGTGTGTGTGTGTGTGTGTGTGTGTGTGTGTGTGTGTTTAAAACCAAGGTGAACTAGAAAAATGAATGAGAGTAGTTTTCAATAACCGACAGATGAGGGACGAAGAAGCAAAACCAGGATTTCAGCTCTTTGAAGGACTGGAGTTTGCAAACAGCAAGTCGGTTTTCTCCCTTAAAGAAGTTGGGTTCTGGAAGGTGTTAGTTCCAAACGGTGTTTACATATTTACTAGGCTTCGCATTCTCCACTAGTAGTTAAATTATGGTGTAATGATCCTAAAGAAATCCAGTCTCATTAATCTCTGGGAAAGCGATCGCAGAACATTTTGTTAGCTTCCCCTGCCGGCTTCTTTTGCCCGGTCTTGCCTGAATCTCGCCGGCTCCCTGTGAAGCACTGACGTGCTCAGAGCTTCCCCTGGTGGAAGTTGCTGGCAAAAGGTGTTCTAGCCAAGAAGGGAGAGTCTGGGACTTGCTCCCAGGAAGGGGCTCAACGGAGTGTTCAGCTGCCCGAGAACAGAGAGTACATAATGTGACTTGAGGTTCTGATTGAATTTCCTATGAGTTTCTATGTTTTACATAACCTGAATTTTAAAGTCAGATTTGATAAAAGATAACTTATTCCCATCATTATGCCACTTTGTATTTTTCCACTGAATAATGCAAACAAAAAGAGAGAGCGAATGAGCCTAATTCAGCCCTGCCAAGAAGAGGCTGACTTCCCTGGGAGGTTGAACTCCGTGTCTATCATTAAGCCGTGATGTGCTTAATGTATTTTAAAAACATGGCAATAACATGGTCGTATAAGAGTCTGAACAGCATTTACTCTTTTGATGAGAGATCTCTGGGCCTACATATGCACTTTAAAGGGTTTCTCTCTTTTCTTATTCAAAAAGCAACCTCCCCATATTAATTTCACTTGGGATGTGTTTCTATAATTTTTGTTATCCTGTGTATCTTCACTGCATCTGTGTGTATGTCTTAGGTGGTAAAGATTGCCAAGGCAGGTTTTTAAGGAAGGTTTCGAGAACCGAAAACAGTCAATTAATAAATGTGGCCACTGTTGATAATTATGCCAAGGACGACAGATTTGTAATTCATGTCCATGGTGAGGACGAAGCAGCAGAATTTGAAATCTATGTAGAAAATCTTCACCAGCCTAAAACAAAACTTAGCCTTAAACAACAAGGGGAGGGAAGGGAAAGAGATACGCTTCGTCTGCTGCTGTTATTTGTTTCAGGAGACATTATCAGCCCAATAACATTGACTTTTTGCAACAACTAATCATTAGATTTAAATAATTTTATAGTCCGTATCACTCTGAATGCTAAGCAGGCTACAAATGCCAGAAACGTGTTCTGATGTAAATCTATTTAAATAATTGCCTGAGTAATACGCTTCCTATGGTTATATACTTATTACAGATACAAACACACACACACAATTATATTCAAAGATCAAGCCCACCTAACCGTAATGACCCTGTCGATTCAGAAATAGAAGCTGGTCCACAGAGAGCTCCTAGGTCCCTGATTCCTACAGACTGTTGGACCCCCCTACTTCTTTAAAAAAAATTAAGGATAATGTAAAATAAAGTCACTTTAGAAACGCCATCCTCTGTAGGTAATAAGAAAGGACGATTAAAGCTGTACAGACATTTTTTAGATTTATACATGTGCACAGAGCCAAGACCAAGGGGTCTGGGTCCGTCAGAATGTCATTGTGATAATAATTTATGGAAGGGCAGCCGCAGACGGAAGCAGCAAAGACACTGACGTTGAAAGAGCCATCCTGAATGAAGTGTCACTTTCCTTTTGAAATCCATCCAGGACACTTTGCAGTGACATACATTTTTGGACCCAAGAAATCAAGACAGTGTAAGTAATCATTTTATCGAAAGCCTGCTGCCTGCAGGGGGTCCTGCCTGCAGGATACACAGAGCTCAACACCCCTGGTTCTCAGCAGGGCTCACTCACTGCCCCTACCAGTTTCTGGAAGGCAGTGACACAATTCCTGAATACATGCTTTAACTCTCCTCATCAGCTCAGCTCATGGGGCTTGTATGGGAGACTCTCTTCTGGCCTGGAGAGGTATAAGGGACCATTCTTTACTGGCTGAGTGGGGAAGAGGGAGCTTGGGGGAAGGGGGTTCTCTTTTTAAGCTGTTGCTTCCTTAACATATGGCCCAAGTAAGAGCAAATCCTCAGACATGAGAACACAGCATATTTCAAAGATCTGATCATCTTATCGATGTGGAGTTTGGAGAAAATTTGGGATTCAAAAATACCCTCCACCTAATAGGCATCTTCCCATATGCTGGGTTCACGGGTATACACGCCATGAGGACTGGCCTTCCCGGCATGTGAGCGGCTGAATTCTCATGCAGGAATTGTTCCGGAAATTGAGCCACCCTGGGCTGCGTTTAAAGAAGTAGGACTTTCAGGATGCTGAGTTGAACCTACTCTTGCCACTGACTTTCTCTATGACCTTGGGCAAATCATTTAACCCGCAGGTGCCTCAGCGGCAAGAGTAGTGTGATTCTTGGTCTGTGATGCAGTTTCAAACCAGAAACTCCCTCTTAGTTTTTTCTTCCCTTTCCACCACTTGATCTCATCATTGCAATGCAGTGTGTGCTTGCTCTCACGGCACTTTGTGATTGACCTGCCTGCCCGGGGTATTAGGAGTCCTGGTTCCTCCCGCTGGGCTGGCACAATGCACACCTGGCTGGAAGGGGGCTCCCCTGAGGCCGAGACCCAGTCGGCTGACTGCGCAACATGCAGTGCGCAGGCATGAGCTCCTCCTCGGACTAGCCCGTGCGCCCCTCACCAGCTCACCACGCAACTGAACTGAAGGCCTGATGTCAGCTTCCTGACCCGGTGTCCCGGCCCTTCCTGCACTGCTGACACACACAGACACCAATATGATCAGAACTCTGAGGGCAAGGGAGCTGTAAAGCATGCTGGGTAAAAGCTCCTCTTTTGGGGACGCCTGAGTGGCTCAGTCGGTTGGGCTTCCGACTCTTGATTTTGGGTTCAGGTCATGATCTTGCGGCTCGTGGGTTCCACTCCTGCATCGCCCTCTGTGCTACCAATGCAGAGTATGCTTGGGATTCTCTGTCTCCTGCTCTCTCAAAATGAATGAATGAATGAATGAATGAATGAATGAATGAATGAATATTTTGTAAAGATCTAAAAAAAAAATCTCTTTGGTGGCAACAGCTCTGGGTTCAAATCCTGCTGTTGCCCTTTCCCAGGTATGGGACCCTCAAGTACCCCCTGGAAACTCCCACTGTCTCTGTGCCCGTGTGGGGAGAGGAACAGCACCAACCTCGTGAGTCCTGAGAATTAAAGGGCACACGTGAAGTGTCTGGCACACACGTGATACTCAGTTGCCTCAGGCTGTCATATTTTTACCTATCTCAATCCTTCCAGTTTCCACAGCCCTTCTACACTCTCAGGTCTCAACCCTGTAGGGTAATGGGCACCAGGACTCTCCACCTTCTGCTCTACAGATAGGAAAATGCAGCAGTAATGCAGCAGAGGTAGCATGAGCACGGGTCTCACGCGTCTGTGGTCTTTCTCCCCCCCAAACGACGTGCTGCTGCCCCTCCCCTGCTTCAGGATTGGCAGGTGACATCGGGTACACGCTCCACATTCTACCCACCTCCGTGGTCGCACGGCTCCCTGGGAGCTCAGGTTTCTGTTTTGTTTTTGCTTTTAAGGTCCGCTGGTCAATACGCGTTTCCGTTAGGTTTGCTTCATTTGAGTTCGTTTGAGTAAACCTCTGCTTCGATCAGCAGTCCTGACCCCTGCGCCAGGCCGGGGGGTAAGGGATGAGAAAATGGCACGGGTGGTACAAACAGCCGGCTTAGGATCACATGGCTAGTGAACAGCAATGCGGGGAATGAAACCCAGGCCTGTCTGCATGAAGCGTGGTCATTGCGAAGACGGACAATATGCCCAGAAGATTCTGGATGCTAAATGCCTAGGGGCTCAGGGTGATACTGAAGCACAGAGAAGGGCCCTGGGCACTACCTGGTTTTACAGGGATGGCTTATAAGCTGGGACTTCGATGGGTGCCTGAGAGCAATCTGGTTGAGGAGAAGGAGGGTGATCCGGGGGGTTGTGGGGGTGGGGGGAGTTCTGAGCAAACTGATGGAGGCGTGGAACAGCTTGCGGGTGAGAAGAGGACAGAACTATCCATTAGACAGTAGTACTTGGTCAGAGGTTCTCAGACTGGCATGCATCAGAATCACCTGGAAGGCTTATGAAGACACGGAAGCAGCCGGCTCAAGAGTTTCCTGCTCAGTTGGTCTAGAAATTTGCATTTCTAGCAAGTTCTTGGGTGATGCTGATGCTGCCAGTCCAGGGACTGCACCTTGAGAGCCTCTTCCCGAGGGCATAAAGGTGATGGGAATGCAGTTACGTGTCCCCAAGGTAGAGAAATGAGGAAGGCCCTTATTTTTCTCTTCAGGTCCCCTCTTCTAGCAAGAGCCAGATGCCTCAGGTTTCCTTCTTTGACCTGAGAGTGAGGATGGAAATTCTCAGCAGGACTGCTGCTCCAGAATGAAGTCTTGGCATGACCTCCCTGGCTGTGCCCTGAGGATCCACCGGGCATCTTGGAGCTCTTGGGAGCACCACGGAACACAAGCTCTTATTCTTAAATGACGATAAGGAATCCCTGGCCTAATGGCACACACTTGCCTCAGCCTGTAATTGAGCAAGTTCCCCGAGCTGCTTTAGGAAGTGGTAACTTGCTGCCATTTTGGTGCTATGGAGTGATACGCCGCACCCTGCCAGAAATAGAACATGTCCCCTAAGCCTCAAGCATTTAGTGTACTGAACTCAAAGGCTTTTAAAACATTTGAAAATCCTTCCAAGAATGCTCTGTAGAAATCAGATCTATAGATCTTACAATCTTCCATTTCAGGCACCTCTTTAAAATCACACACATATTTTCCCTACATATTCTGCAACTATTAATATGTTTAATAGTACTCAATTTGTGTATCATTTTTGGAAAAGATTTTGTATGTCAAAGACTTGGTTATATTAAATTCTACTGTTTTTTTTTTTTCTAAATCCAAATTCTCCCAGCCAACAGAAGTTAGAGGAGCTATGGAAATTAACAGTTCTTTTCAAAGAAAGTCTTCATCCAGTATCACTCTATTTGTCAATTCTCATTGGCTGTGTGACAAAAATAATCCAATTTTTCCTTTCCTTGAGTATTTCTTTGATTACTACTCTTGAGCTTTATAAAAAAAAATGATTAATACGGTGACTGTTTCCCCATAGGAAATGCAATAACTCACACTGCATCATACAGAAAACAAAATAAAGAAACGGAAACATACAAAACTATGCAATACTTTAATAAAAGTAGACCCCAGTGGTCCTTATGTTCCTCTGAATACTTCTAAAATCTCCAAAGTTCATTAGAGGTCATGTCCAGTGGATTTCATTATTTGTTGTGCTATACCCTACGTATCTTTAAATTCAGACGACACATTCAGTGTTGTGTAGGCTGAGGGTAAATTCAAATTCCATGTTTTCTCACACATTTTCTCAATATAATCACTGTAAGTGTGATCTCGCAGTGGGTA
Organism: Herpailurus yagouaroundi; assembly: GCF_014898765.1. Classification (NCBI taxonomy): domain Eukaryota; kingdom Metazoa; phylum Chordata; class Mammalia; order Carnivora; family Felidae; genus Herpailurus; species Herpailurus yagouaroundi. The sequence goes on along the minus strand of NW_024412441.1, from coordinate 22,714,659 downwards.
CCATTTGCTTTTGTTGAGAGGTCAACATTAATTGAATAATCATAAATACATGCTTCCTGAGAACTCTTTTAAAACACCAAGTCTTGAAGGGTGGAGGCATGGATCAAAAGCTAAAGCGCCAGTCTAGCTCATGAATTTCACACGTAAGTCTTGTGTTTTTGAATGCTATGTTTTGTCCTAGAAATTTCCCCCACGTTTAGGGAAGGATCAACACAATTCCAGCAACAATGAAATACCCAAAGACCAGGCATGAGATTTCTGTGGGTAGAACAAGCCCTAAGCATCAGATCTGCCTCTGAGCTTGAAAACACCTTTACCAGCTATGCCCAGGACAAGCCCTTTCAACTCTGAGCCACTGTCCTCACCTCCAAAATGGAAATAACATGAAAACAAATCTCCTGGGATTGTGATGTTGTTAAATAAACAAAGAAGTATATGCAAGGAGCTTTTAAAAAGTAAAGCAATTTTGGGGTGCATGGCTGACTCAGTAGGTAAAGCATGTGACTCTTGATCTTAGGGTTGTAAGTTCGAGTCCCACACTGGGTGTAGAGAATACTTAAAAATAAAATCTTTAAGAAAAAGAAAAGCAATTTATAAATGTAACAGGTTATCAGACTTGCCTGCAATGGTGAAAATCCAATGTGCTTTAGAAATGCAACACACAGACTAATAGATACCACTTTGTTGTTAGACCAGGAAAAAAATTCTAAGTATGAATTCCCAGTTTTCCTTAGTCCCTTTCTTACTGCTAAATGGAGAGCATCCCATCTTTGTGTCAAATGCAGCATATGTGCAAATACCTCACGATCATCTTTCACAGGAATTTTTTCCAAGTGAGAAAGCAAGTAATGGGGTCATGGGCTTTCTGGAATAATACAACCCAGGTTTCCAGTGTGATTTTGATTAGCAAATTCTGTCTCCAGTTTTATTGTGTGTGGGTAAGCTGCAGTATGCGGGTATGATTTCATGCATTTTCTGAAGGAAAAAGAAAGACACTTAGCTATAGTTATTTTATACCTGTTCGCAAGAAAAGATCCTGAAATTCACAAGGAGTCATTTTAAGACAGCCTACTGCCACGCTAGGCAATTAATCATAATGTAAATGACAAGCCATGGATTAGCAGATAATGCAGCGTGATCATTGTGGTCACAGGTTGTCATCACCCCTGTCACTCAGGTCACCCTCCTCCTCCTCCTCTTCATCATCCATGGCGAAAGTGGTAAAATGCAGGGGCACTGGTCTCTTCTGTTTTCATTCTTAAAAAAATCAGCCCAAGCCGAGCTGTCATCTAGAAGAGTTCAATCAAGGTTTCTATTGCTCTCTCTGTCCTCTTGTACATTTTTAAAGTCCCGCACTCAAGTATTAAGTCAGATGAGCTCACACACACAAAAAGAACACATACAAAAATATATATGCCTGCCGTTAAACTTTGGGGTTCTTGGTCTGCACATATTACCTCACATTATCCCAGATGTTGCTTGTTTACTATAGGACCTCAGTAATTCATGTTGGCCTTAACAAAACTCAGAAGTATGGGAATAAAAGACCTTTTTTTTTTTCAAGTAACTTTGATTCAATCTTTAACAAACTCAGGTTGCTAACAACTTTAGCTACCCTAAAATTAGATCTCATCTGTAAATCATTAGGGTAGATTTTGGAGCAAAACCAGAAATTTTTGCAATACATTCTTCTTTGGCAGGAATCATTCTGCGTATAAGTTAATTCGGGTGGTATTGCCATCTAGTTATTTGTGGCTGGATTGTATATAGCAACAAGGGGAAAAATTCATATTAGCTTGGTGAATAAGAAATGTTCCATAGCAATGCTAGAATAACAAATTGGCTGATAGTAAGCTGCTCTGAATTCAGAGTGTCCACAGAAGTCCAGGAATCAGCGCAGCTCCCTTTTTGCCTCATGCTTCCATGACTTCTAAAAGCTTTTTTATAGGAAATTAATTTGGAAAACAGAACTTGGTGGATCTGGTTACAAAAAAGTACATCTCTGGCACATAAACTATTTTCAAGTGCTAATTCCAACATGAGTGTTTTCGACATGTAAAGAGAAGTTCCGTAAAGGAAATAATGCTGTGGATCTCTCCACTGTACGAGGCTATTTGAACAGAATCTATCATAGCCACACGCACATGCACACACACAGGTATGTGCACACACACATGCGCGTGTGCACATTCACATTCCATGTGCACATTCACATTCTCACACACTCACACAGGTTGAAATCTTGCACTCCAACCCCCGTGGGTGAATTATAAGTTGCTAACACTTCCAGATCAGGAATGGGAGGAATTATTTTCTCGAGGTAGCAACTATGTGGAATGAATGACAAGGCCTAAGCTTTCCGGCCAGATAGGCCTGGCTTTGACACTAATTAACTGTATATGGTCAGCCAACTCACCCAACCTCTCTGATCTTCAATTCATTCCTCTGTAAACAGGGGATAAAACACAGACTTCTTAATGTTGTTGTGAAGGCTTCATGAGATAAGGTCCAAGGAGCACCCCAGGCAGGCGGTGTCCAGAAATTAATGCGTACCATTTTTGGAAGTCCAGCAGACCCCCGCAAGATGACACGCGTGATAGTCTAGCCAACTTCCCAAGGAAGAAAGAAGTCGAGAGAAGGGATAAAAGAATCCAGTTCCACTCCATGTGAAAAACTCAGTCCAGAAGGCAAGGAGGCCTGTCACAGCCCAGAGGTCTGAGTCTCCACCTTATTTCAAAACAACTGCCCGCTTCAGTTTGCCAGAGAACGCATTTGATAGTCTACCGAATTGTGAGTTACATGCTATAGAAAGTAAAGTGATTTTTTTTTTTTCCCTGTAGCATTCTGCAGTAGACGGGGTGGATACAACTTTCCACCTTTAAGCTAAAAGTGTAATTATTCTACAGATTCTTCTATCTCCAGGAGGTCACGCTAACAGACAAACTCCATTCTTGTCTCTCCATCCTTCACCCTCTGGTTCCCCATTGTGCAGACAGAATTTTGGATCTACCAAAGAACTGGTGGGCTGCTGTTGGCCCAAAATCCAGCACAGTGAGCTTCCAACTATCTTGCCACACTCCTGGATCCCTCTCCTCTTCCTGATTCCTTCTGTATTTTATTTCGCTTGTAATAGAAGTTCCTTGGATCCACCGTAGAACTTCGGCCCTGTTCAACTCTTTATGCTATGGCTGGCCTCTTACTTGCTGGTTTTTTTTTTTTTTTTTTTTTTTTTTTTGTCTGTTTGTTTTGTTTGGTTTTCGTTTTGGTTTTGGCCTCACCTTTTAGGTCCTTTCTTTCAGTTTTTGAAATATCTAGAGGACACTGCAGTTTCTCTCTCTATTTCCTATAGTGGCCATAAAAACCTCAGCATACAATGGCAGTGATACTTGATGTTCTGATCCATTTCAAGAGACTGTTGAACACCGATTATAACATTTTGGGACATGGTACAATTTAATCATATTCAGGAAATTTAATTTTCTACATGGAATGTTTGTTTCTAATTGGTTTATCCATATTCTGTCATTTCACTGTACCTCATATAAAATTTTAGGGGTGGGGGGAGAAGGAAGTTGTGAAGAAGAAGGAAGAAGAAGAAGAAGAAGAAGAAGAAGAAGAAGAAGAAGAAGAAGA